>NW_028258381.1:16925555-17226666 GCF_053883595.1 Heterocephalus glaber
TGTAAAAACTGTTACCTCTTTAAAATAATAAAAATTATTAATCCATACCTCTGTTTGTGGAACTAAGAAGGTTTTGTGCTTTTGATTCTCCTCATCCAGTGCTTATAATAAAACCTAGTCAAGTGGACTAAATGATAATGGAATTAATTAGCAACTTTAACATGAGCTGTGCTATTGTGGGTAAATTATTCTGCTAAAATGTAAGGGTCTTCAGGAAAGTCTGTCCTCACTCTTTGTACTTATATAGCAGTGGTCCCCCCTTATCCATGGGGGTACATTCCAAGACTCCATGGATAACTGAAACTACAGATAATGCTGAACCCTAAGCATACTATGTTTTTCCTATACATCTATGCCTATGACAAGGCTTAATCTATTAATTAGGGAGAGTAAGATATTAACAGCAATCACCAATAGTAAAATAAAGGTCCTTGAACCCTTATTCCATGAGATTTATCTTATAACTGAGATGGCTCCTGTATATGCAGGAAGCATATACAACTTGGAGACCTTGTATAAAAGGATAGTTTGTGTCTTGGGCGGGATGGAGTGGGGTGGTTTGAGATTTCATCCCACTGGTCAGAATGGTGCACGATGCACAATTTAGGAATTGGGTATTTCTAGAATTTTCCATTTCATATTTTTTGGGCCATGGTAACAACCTATGGAAAGCGAAAGCATGAATAAGCAGTCACTACTGTATTTGTTCTGGACCTCAGCTCGTGGAGAATTTTTGTGTTTCTACAAATCCTCTCTGATTCCACGTGGGACCTGTTGTGGTGAAGCTCTTCAAGGACCTCATCAGTACTCAGGCATAGAAGCTCCTTCTGGGGCATTGTGTAAAAGATTTTAAGTTTCACTAATGTATTTGCAACTTATTTTACCTAGCTGCTGAGGCTGAAAGCAGAACTTCTAAGCAAATCTCATAAACAGTTTTTAGTAATTCCTTGAACAAAACCCAAGTCACCAGCTATTTCACAGTGACCCATCAGGTGAAAACCACATTTATTTACTTTTAAAACATGGCTTTAAAATGAAGCTTTGTTTTATTATGTATAAAAGATTTAGTACCAAATATATGAAAATAATAGAGGAATGTCGGCAGAAGGAATTGCCTACACAATTTATTAAATGTCTAAGTGTGAAAAGAGCCAAGCGAAAAACACCCAGTCTGAGGTTGAAATGTGATTCTTTTAAGGGTTTCATTAATGACGCCAGGAAGGGACATTTCTGGGGTATCGGGCTCTGGAGATGGATGGAGTGACTGTTTCACAGTGTCCTTCCTCTTAATGGGGCCTTTGAGCTGTTCTGTTAAAGAAATAGCATCTAATTATACCCTTCCTTCCTCACTTCAGTAACTGGGGATCCTCCACAGAGACTTGGTCCTACTTAATCAAGTTTCTCTTTGGTGTGGAACATGTGGAATGGCAGATATTTTTATGGGGACAATGCCAAAAGAAGAAAGAGAAGAAGACAACAAAGAGGAATGTTGGTGGCTAAGCTTGGGATTCCTAGTGTAAGATGAAAAGACAGCTGTGTCTGCTGGTCCATGGACTCTGGCGTTTGGGGTTCACAGGAGAGGTGGCCCCACTGGTTCCAACCCAGCTGGCCATGATTAGGAGTGGGTGTGCCCCCCACACCAGCCTTCTCTTCCAGGGGTCTTGTCAGTGAGGTCAAGCCTTCGGCATGAGGCCCAGCTGGAATTAGCTTGATTTATCTGTGTGCACCAAGCCATGGCATAAGGTTTTCATTAGATGGCTTCTGGGGACCGGTGCCTCGCCGGCTGCACATGTAACAGTAGCCTCCTTGGATTAGGGAGCGGGCCTGGATTTCCTAGACACAGGCCAACCAGACAGTTCTAGAAGATGGAATGAAGGCAGGCTGGAGGGGCTGGGATCACTCTCCTGGGCTGCAGCCAGTTGGCCCTGACTGGTGGGTTGACTCCAGCATGTGTGTGTGTGTGTACATGCTCCCGTGTGCTGCCTGTGTTAAACTACTCAGAGTTAAATAAAAACTCACAACTTCTATCCAATGCCTAGGGCTTTCTCTTTCACCCATGACCGCAAGAGTTCTTTCCTGGAACTTGGACCCAATTCCACACTTCCTGTACTCCCTGTCCTGTTTCTCTTTTGGCAGCATCTGCAGCTAAGGTGCCTTGTACACCGTGCTGGAGAGGACCAAGATCTGCCTCTTGAATGCTTTTCACAGGATCTCCCCATCACCTTGAGTCCGGAAGCCAGCATCCCTTTCCCCTGGGCTTGAGACATTGAAGCCCAACACCCTGGCATCCACTGCATGCCAGGAATTGCATCTCTGAATCCCTTCATAGAAGCGGGTTGGGCATGGCTGCTTGGGTGTCACCATAGGCTCTCCCAAGTCCCCTTCGTTGCCTTCGGCCTTTGTCCCCACAATAGCTGCTTGCTGGGGCTCCTCTGTGTTACCAGCATCATTCACTGGGGATAAGGGCTGGGCATTTCCAAGACCCAAGGGATATTTGTGAGCACTTTCTGCATTTCTGGTGGCTTCAACAACCACACCACTTTGGTCAGCTGGAGTGCATCCAGCCAGCTTTGCAAATAGTTTCCTGAAAAAACCGAACCAGGAGGTGTCCTCAACAATCTGGCTCACTCCTGGGTCCTAATGTAACCCTCCACTCTTCCAAGTGGCCCTCGCCTCTCCTGTGCTTAGACAACAAAGATTCCTCTTCCAAACAAGTGCAGACTTTCCCTTCTGCCTCCCTAACTCCACTCCTGCTTCCCAAAGATGGCAGATCTCACGCCACTCTAACCAGTTGGTTGGAATTTGGAAATTCATTCTTATCTCTCAGTGCATTCATAGCTTTCTTCTTGTTTCTTTTTTAGGTTCACCACTGCCTGGATGGTGAATTTGATTCAGTTCAGTTTAATTTAAAAAGGATTTATGTGGCGTCCGTTGTGTGTAAACTTGATTGTTTTTAGGGTTGGCAAATTCACTTTGGGTTCATTTTGAGGCCAACCACTGAGCTATGTAAGAACAGAATCCTGTTGGAGTCACATGAAAGATAGCTAGCTGGGAAGACATTCAAGCCCTCTTTTAATTACCCATTTGACAAAAGCATTCATTCTTTGCTGATGAGTCATATTCACATAGCTTCTGTTTCCATCTGTGATCTAGAAGACAAGAAAGGTAGGTGCTCAATTCTAAGTGATGCTCCTGTCTACTTCACCTTCAGACAACTGGTGTGAATGTTTTGGAGCTCCCACGAGTTCTATGCTGCGGTTAGAATAGGTCCCCTAAACTTCATATATTGCAAAGTGAATCTCCAAATTCATATGTTAATTATGTTAAGAGGTTGGGCAGGGAAGCTGATTGGGTCATGAGGGCGCTGTCCACTCCTGGATTACTGATTCCCAAGGGAGTGGCCTTGTTAGAAGTGAGATGCTTGCTGTCTCCACCTGTGATGCCCTCTGCATGTTACCATGCAGCTGTGTCCTCATTAAGTGATGAGCAAATTCTCACACCTTCTCTTGGCCTTTCCAGTGTCCAGAACCCTGAGCCAGACAAACCCTTGTTCTTCATAAACCACCCAGCCTGTGGTATTCAGATAGAGCAAGATGAAGATACTACTTTGTGAGATACAATACACTCTTCTTGCTGTGGGTGAGGGAAAATGCTCACCCAGATGTGTGAAGGGGAGCCCTTGATGGCAGGGGGACACAGAGGTCCCCAGACCTGAGAGCACACCAGGAACACCCAAAGTGTGCACTTGGAATAGTTTTAAAAATTCAGTCATAATTTCCAGGAGTTGTATGTTTTAACAGCTACATCAAGTTCTTTGGCAGCAATATGTCCATTGATACAACAAGAGGGACTTTGGTTAGAAGAACAATCTTTTGCTAAAGAGAAATGGTCAAGCTGTGGACATTTGTATGAGCAGGAAGGTCTGAGAGGGAGGTTAATGGCTGAAAAGTGGTGAGCAGATTTTCCTGTGAGGGCTTGATGAATGAAATAGACCGTCCTCAGTGGGTTAGTCACCTCTGCCTGGAAGCAGGAGGTTTCAAGTATGGTCCAGGGACCCCTAGCATCAACATCACCTGCAGCTTATGGTAGTACACATCTGTAATCCCAGGCTGAGGCAGGAGGATGGCCGCAAGTTCAAGGCCAGCTTAGTGAGACCCTGGCTCTAAGAAACAGAAAAAAATAGTTGGTCTCAGGCCCCCCCTCGACTTGCTGAGCAGAGTTTTCCTTCCCACATGATTCTCAGGGGCCTCATATGCACAGGAATGTTTGAGAGCCGAGTCCAGAGTGCACTTTGAGACGCAAAGCACAAACCAGGTTATGTTTTCTCCTTTGAGGATCTCTTTTGTGGAGCAAAGACACTCACTCCCTAATCTCCTGCAGTGACTCCATGCTTGGGATCTGTAATGTGGAAAAGGAAGTAGTTCATAAAGCCATGGGTGTCACTGAGGAACAGTCAAAGGCAAATGGCTCTTGAAATGGCGGAGCATGGCTGTCATGAAATGATTTCATATCTCATTCCATGTTAGTGAATTACTACTGGATGAGCTTCAATTTTTCTGTGGTTGACTTTAAGTGGGGCTAATTAATAATAATGATAAATAACACTTGTGTAAGAATCGTCATAGCCCAGTAAAAGCATTGGATAACAGTATTGCTAGGTGATGCTTACGAAGTCTTCTTCATCGTGGGCCAAATGCTGCTCTCCATGCTTTATTACTAACTTTAGTCCTCACAAGGTCCATAGATGCTAAATATTATGATTCTCATTTTACAGGTGAGAAAAATGAAACATGGAAGTTTTAAGTAATTTGCTCTGGTCGTGCTACTAGTAAGAGTCATATGAATTTAAGCTCTTAACCACAAATCATTTTCTAATTAAAAATATTTTTATGATATTAGGGATTGAACCCAGGACCTTCATACTAAGTTTCATCCTCACCCTGCTTTTTAATTTTTTTTATTTTGAGACAGGGTCTGCTAGGTCACTAAATTGCCCAGGCTGGTCTCAAATTGTGATGCTCTTGCCTCCGCTTCTGAAAGTGCAGGGATGACAGGAGTCCACCACCATGCCATCAGCTCTAAATCATTTATTATATAGATACATTATTCTCTCTGATATTTTCAAAGACATGGTCACTTAAGATGCAGCAGTGACTGGACTGGACACACATGTCCCCGACCCACATCCGACTTTTGAATACTTTAGTATCTCAAATCTATAAGTGAATGCTGTGCCAATTGTGCTTCTAAATAATCTCTTAGTAAAATGGGGTTCTCCTAAGGTCACTTTTGGTTGGGTGAAAGGTTTCAGCCACTTTCCAGTATCCTTGGATGGGAGCAGAGTGTGTGAACTGAAGACAGTGTCTCCGTGTTTCTCGTTGCCTTAGTGAGAGAAGAAACCTTTAGACTCTCTTGGAAGGTATAAGGGTGGTGGATGTTCACAGCAAATCCACGCCAACATTCCTGTCTCCCTAAGGAGTTCCTTCCTCTGCCACCTCAGTCTCACTGACAGTTGGCTACAGTGAACTCAAGTTTCAACTCATGGCCAAACAGGCTGTTTGATTCACTTCCAGCTAGCTACTCAAGCCAATGTATTGAAAACAGAATTTCTGGAATCTGCCCCTATTTCAGTAAGAGCAGCCCAATGCTATATTTTGTCTTCCTTGGTTTAAAACCTTGGGGTGCATGTTGACACCTATTCCCCAGGTTTATAGGGCTAAACTTTGACACAATCCTGCAACTCTGTCTGCCCCACATCAGACTTGGAATACCAGTGGGAACCTATGGCATCCATGGCTCAGGGGGCCATTTGCATCATTGAAAGCTTTAAAAGCTTTGCCATCACTGGTGTAGACCCTCCTCAGATACACCGAACTGACTCTAGTCATGCATTCAGAGGCAATGGAACATGGTGGCAATAAATCTCCAAGAAACAGCCACCCCTTTCCAAGGTGTGCATGGTCTTCAAGTTCCAAGGGTCTCTCTGACATCAGGAAGCTCTCAGAGAAGACATCAGGGAGATCTGGAAATTCAGTTTTCTGAATCGACCTAGAAGTCCTAATTCTAAGTCTCTACTCCTGCTCCTTCCCAATCAGGGCCCTAAATATTAGGTAAGAGACGTGATGGATCTGTGATGTCAATTTTATAATTCCACAGACTGACTACCCAGGTGAATTTAGGGTCTTCCCTGCAGGTAGAAAAAACCAGGTCATTATTTTAGGGTCACAGGGACTAGGGCAGATTCTCCAGCTGTGACTCAGATTGAGAATTCAAAGGTCTGAGTTTGTTTCTTTCTTTCAGAGGTATTCAGAAGCAGCAGTCCTGCTCCACTGTCCTTGCAGTCATCATTGCTGTGTTAAGGTCAGACGTAGGAGCCATTAGGTCTTCCAGAACCTTGCCTTCACAATGATTTCATCCCAAGAAATCACAGATGACATTTAATGAATTAGAATGCTGCGGCAGACTGTAGATACTAGTATCTCATTTTCCATTGGGAAGGAAATCAGTCCTTCATTTATGATTAGAGAGAAGTAAATTAACCTTTGACTCTCGCTTACAAAGTTCATTTCCCCCTTGATACCACCACTGTATCACCATGAAAGCAGAAAACAAGTTAGGTTCATAAAAGTGAGTTACTATGTGAAAGATAAGAACCTGCAATAATTCTTCATACATAAATAACGTTTTTCTCAGGAAAAGTTTACCAAAAGAAAAGTATGAGTGTGTCTGTCTCAGAATACCAATATTATTATCATTGAAAAAAATCACTACCAACATGATTGGTGAAAAGTGGGGATTACTAATTTTGGTTGTAACTTATAACCGAAACAAAGTATTTTTCCAGCATTTTTGTTTATCCTTTTTTCTTTTCATTTTCAGATTGCCTACTTTCTTTTCACATCTGTTTCAGTAAGGATGTGCTAAGTTATGTTGCAGTAATAAATAATATCCTCAAATATTACTGGCGTAAGCCACACAAGCATTTTCTCATTTATATTGAATGTCCACAGTGGGCTGGTTGAATCTTTTCTCTGTGTCCTCCTACTTGGAAGTCCTGGAAGAAAGGACTTCCAATCTGTGTGTGCTTCCATGACAATGATAGCAAGGGAAAGAGTCCAAGTGAATGGCCCAGTGATTACTGAAGTTTTTGTCACCTAAAACACAGTTTGTTGGCTAAGTCTCATGGCTGGACTAATACCAAAGGTTGCTGGGAAGTACAATCTCACTACATGCCCAGAGGAGACAAACTGGGATTGTATGATGAACAACACTAGTGATAACCTAAGCATTTCAGTCTTTTTCGTTTTTATTAGAATGTCACATTCATTGCAAAATTTTGTTTCAGGAAACATTCTAAGGATTGCTATGAATAGGGGCAGAAACACAATTATCTTCGGAGCTCTTGTATATTCCTTTCAGATCGATCAAGTAGATATCAAGTAACAGAATTTGAATGACACTGAATATATGTGTATGTGTGTAATATAAATATGTGTATATGTGTGTAAAACGTAATATATTACATTACCTGAAAAGGTAACGCACGTAAGCCAGGTGTGGTGCTGCATGCTTTTCATCCCAGCACTCTAGAGGCTGAGGCAAGAGGATCTCAAGCATGAGTTCTGTCTGGGCACTTTGGCAAGACCATGTCTCAAAATAAAACTAAAAAGTACCGAGTGTACTTTGTGGTGCAAAGGCCCTGAGTTCAATCTCCCGTATGGGGGGAAGGGAGGAGGAAGGGCGGTAGAGGAGGGAGGGAGAGAGAGAGAGAGAGAGAGAGAGAGAGAGAGAGAGAGAGAGAGAGAGAGAGAGACTTCTTTTTAAATGATTCTGGAACATAAACATAAACAAGGCTACAAAGACAACCTAATTAAATTCCAAAGGACAAGTATCATTGACTGTAATGCAGTAAACCAGAAATTAATAGCAACAGCCTGAATAGCAATTCCACCCATTTGGAGACTTAAAAATTAAAAACTAAAACCCTTTCAATTTAATTAATTTAACAGATCCAAATGCTGAGTTTTTGAAACAGAGGAGCAATAAATTGACAATAGCATATTTAGATAAGAATGGATGCTTTACCACTCAGATAATCTAGATATGAGAAATTAACACGGGAGATTTGTCAAAAGAATACTTAATACAGTTTCATGTGAATGCATTTGACTATCTACATGAAATGGAGGTTTTTCTGGAAAAATAGAAATTTTTGAAATTGGTTCAAGCTGAAGTTAGTAGCCTAAATCAGAAGTTGAAAACTTGCAACCTGCTAGCCAAATACAGCTCATAATCATGTTTTATTTGGCCCATGTGCCATTTTACAAAGCAGAAAATCTCACATTAAAAATCTCTAGTTCTCTCTCTTCTTAAAATATGGGAGAATTCGGCAAGACTAGACCTCCCTTCTTTTATTGCATTGATTTGGTGGGGTTTAGGAGTTAGCCATCCCCTCTGGGCAGGGTATAATATCATACATCC
Source organism: Heterocephalus glaber (assembly GCF_053883595.1). Classification (NCBI taxonomy): domain Eukaryota; kingdom Metazoa; phylum Chordata; class Mammalia; order Rodentia; family Bathyergidae; genus Heterocephalus; species Heterocephalus glaber. The sequence goes on from NW_028258381.1 coordinate 16,934,037, forward strand.
TTGGTCTGTCTTCCGGTGCCTCTCAGGGGCTGACTCGCTGCCTCTGGACTCTGGCTTTTGCTGCCCCAGCCCCCATGGACCACAGGAAGGGAAGCTTTTCTTGTTCAATTTTTTAATCCCTCATTTCCCTCCATTGTTAGGAATCAGTGCTTCTGTTAAATTTTTTTTCTGGGACTTTATTTTGTTTTATCAACTCGTTGGCTTTGTAGTTACTTCGGTAGTTTATTTTTAAAAATTCTCCCTTACTTAATAATTAAGGCAATTAGGATCTGGGATTTGCTGCCAAGAGGAACTGCAGTGCTATCTCCCAAATTTTGGTAGTTATGATGGTATCAGCATTTTCTCTTATAATAATTTATTTTATTTTGTTATTCCCTCTGCGACTTTACAGATTTTATAGGAAAATAATTATAGTTTTTGAGGCCCAAGGATTTTTAACTTTCTAGTTTACATTTCAATTTTCTGTCTTCATTGAAGTGTGGAAAATAAGTGTGAGCTGCTACTTGCTAGGATTTTCTTTGTAAACAAGAATAAGATGAGCTTTTTTGAAGATATTCCCTCTATGGTACAAGGCTCTATGCATACACGGAAGTTACCTTCACCTTATTTATGTTCCCTCTATCCCTATTTTTGGTTATTTTATTCAAGATAAGTTACCATGATGTGTTGATGTCTTCAGTAACTGTTTTGTTGCTTTCTTGGCTTACTTTCAACAGGTTTAATTTTTGTATTGTATGGACTGTGTTACATGTACTTTTGTGATACAGTACTCGAGACTGAACCCAGGGCCTTTGCACTTTGGACAGAGTTGCTAAGTTGCCAGGGTGACCTGGAACTTATGATCCTCCTGCCTCAGCCTCTCTAGTAGCTGGGGTTACAGTTGTGAGCCACCATGCCTGGTCAGTTTTTATTTTAATTTCCCAAGTTCTGTCTGCCCACATAGTGGATTTTACTTCGATTAGTGTAAGTGTTCTTTAAATGCTTTGGGGTTACGTGGTTTCACCACATCACCTTGCTGCTTGTGCCTGTGGCGGTCACGGGCCATTCACAGTCATTCAGCTTCTTGTCCTTCCTGGAGCATGGTGCATGGGACCCTTCCCTTTCCTGTGATTCTGTTGGGGGTAAAGTTTTGCACAGTAAATTTCATTCTTTTAACTTTTATTTATCCTGAGAGCTTTATTATTGATGAGCTTACCCTATTGGCATTGATTTCAGAACATTTAGGTTGAATATTAATTCTGTGATTTTATTTTATGTGAGTTGTGTCAGTTTTCTGTCACTATAAAAAGTGCCTGAGAGACTGGGCATGGTGGCGCACACCTGTAGTCTCAACATTCTTGTAGGGGGAGGCAGAAGGATCATAGGTTTGAGTCCAGCCTGGGCAATTTGGCAACTTAGTAAGACTGTGTCTCAGAATAAAAATGAAAAGGGCTGGGGATGTAGCTCAGTATGAAGTTGTTGGGTTCAATCCCCACAACCACCAGAAAGAAAAGAAAAGAAAAAGTCTATTTTGGCTCCCACTTTTGGAGATTTCAGTCCATGATCAGTTGCCTTTGGGCCTGTGGTGAGGTTGCATATTACATTAGGAGCCTGTGGCATAGCAAAACCCCTGACCTTGTGACCAGGAAGCAAAAGAGAGGAAGGGGAAGTGACCAGAGTCCCACAGGCCCCTTGAAGGCCACGCCCCCAAAGACCTAAGACCTCCCTTAGGTTCCACCTCTTAAAGGTTCCACCATGTCCCAGCAGCACCAACTTGGGGACCAAGCCTTTAGCACATGGCTTTGGGGGAAATTCCAGATCCAAACGACAGCTTTGGTGCTTGTGTGCCATTCTCTGCACTTTTCTTCCTTTTGGACTACACTGTTTTGCTTTTTATATTATCCTCTTAGTTGCTTGGGAGGTAGATACCTTCCTTTCACTCTCTTACAGTAATGCCCATGAAGATTTTGTGAACTTCTCTCTCACAGCTAATATCACTCATGGATTAATGCTAATCTCTTCATGGGAGTTCAGAAATGAAATGTCTCCTTTCCCTCCTGGTCTTTGTTAATTTTAATATATGGTTGTAATAAATATGCTCCCATACTCTTTTTACAACTCTCATTATTTTCACTTTTAAAGATAGCATCCATTTTATGAGCATATTTAACACACTCATTTTACCTCCACCTGGCTTCAGTGCTTACACCCAGACATACTTTACTCAGCTTCTGCTTTTTAGTTTTAATTAATGTACATTTGTGCTGGCATATACTACCAAAAATTTCATTGTAGTTATTTTCATGCTCCGAAAGCTTACCTCAGTCTCCTTAATTGCAAATCTCAGCATATGCTTCTCTCAACACTCCTACATAAACAATCACTCTATGTAAAAAATTCTCTCCCTCTTTCTCCCTCTCTCCTATTTTGAGACAGGGTCTTGCTAAGTTTCTGGACTGACCCTTGCGATACTCCTTCCTGCCTCAGCCTCCCAGAGTACTGAGATTACAGGTGAGCACCACTAAGCCTGCCTGAGTCTTTTTCCTTTTAAGCTTTATGATCCCTACTCCATTATTTGGGGATTTTAGTATTCTGGAAAAGTCCAGAAAATCTTACCTTTTATTCCTTACAAAGGACCTCATTCTTTTAGGATGCAATCACCGTCTAGGAATTTGGAAAATCTCACCAGTCTTTGTTCTTCTTTATGTGATTGGAGTAGTGGTGGTTGGTGTTATGGTTGCTTGGACCATGGTTCGTGCTCTCAGTTTTTAGGGTGAGTTTCCGTCCTAGAAAACCTATTTCCAACCCTTTTTGTTTTCAATGTCTCTTTCTGGCCCTCTGTGCAGATTAGACAAGGGGAATCGACCCCCACGTTTCCCCCCTCATAGCTGTCCTCTCTCCATCTTTTCCTTGACCCTTCTGCATTTCCTGTATCTATTGTTTTGATTCATTACATTGAGGGTTGCTAGTGAGCAGTCTACTGAGCCTGGGGTTTTTTTTTTTCTCTCTAAAGCTACTTTCTCACCTGTGTGTAATTCTTTCTCATTACTTCTCTAATTTGGTTGATGCGACATCTCATCAGTGATATAGAGGACATAAACTAGACGCTTTTCAAACCTTTGCTATATCTGTTTTAGAACCAGGCAGTTGCTGAGGCCTTAGGCCATCGATGGTGGCTGTGGCTGCTGCATCTTTTTGCAGGTCCCTGGGCTTTCCTGGGACAGGCTGGTCCAGCTCCTCTGGTGCTGACTTCAGGTCAGGTGAGAAGAGATTCCGGTGGAGATAGGAGCAGGACATCACTCAAATCCCCCAGGGCAGGCAAAGAATGCACTGCTTTGCGGTGCTTACAAAAGCAAGTAATTATTCAGCAACTTAGAGGAAGACAAGTCCTTCCAGTCTGCATGGAATCCACGTACAAATTTCCCTGAACTTTCTGCATCTCTGCTCTCTGGGATCTCTTATTTTTCATGTTTGCCTTATAATAGTGAGCAGAACTTTTAGATAAAAATTCTCTAATAACAATCATATTAGACATTCTTTTGTTTCTGACTTCAATGCAAATGTCCCTAGAGTTTGAGTTTAAACTTGCAATTAGCATTGATTACTCTTTGAGATGGATATTATTTATTATGGTAATGTGCTATCCTGGCTTATCTTTTTTCTATTAAATTAATAATGACTATTGAATAGATTTTCGACACTGGTGGAGATAATCATGCAGCTTTGACCACTTTACCTGATGATGATCTGTATCATTTCATTGGTGTACCCAAATTAAAAACTCACAGCTGAGGGATGATTACTTCTTAGGCAAGATGAATTCTCTCGCAATATCCTGTTGAGTTTGACTAGCTATTGCTTTATTTAGAATTTTTCAAATATATCCATAAAATCCATCCATTGCTTTTTCTTTCCATTTGAAGGCTTTTCATGCCAGGGGTATGATAAATTTATGAGTATAATATTTAGAACTTCATTATTTTTATACATTGTGAGAGATTCTATAATAATAGCCATTGCTGAATATTTCAGAATAAATCCCTGTGAAATTGTGTGAAGCATAAAAGAACGTAGGGGTAGTTCTTTAACAATAAAAAGTTATACCATGCTTGCTAATCTATTCCAGTGATCATTTTCTTTCATGAATTAGATTATTTTTTCCAGGAATCACTAATTTCTTTTAGATTTCAAATGTATTAACATTAATGTACATTTGATTTTAAAAATATTTTAAAGTTCTTTATTTTTGTAAATATATCGGAGATTTCTAGTTTTATATTTTTGTCTTCCAATTTGATTTCCAGCTGATTTTTCTTATAAATATATTTTTACTAAGATAATTATATTGACTGTCTTGATTTTCTGTAGTATTCTGTTTTTGGAGGCAGAATTTACATTGTAGTTTTTAATTCTATTACTTTTTTAGGTTTGTTTTATTTTTCTTAAATCTTCTACTGTTTCTTTTTCATCCCAGCCTGTACCAACTGATTTTAATTTTTTAATTGAGACATAATTCAAATAACTTAAAATGTACCTTTCTTTGTTGTTTAATTTGGTGAGTTTTGACAGTTATGTACAGCAAGACAAGATAACTCATGCCCCCAAATAAAATTTAAAACATTTCCAGTACCTAAAATAATTCCTTGACAAATAACTTTCCCACTCTGTGACTTACATATCTACTTCTTAATGGTGTCTTTTGATTAGCAAACATTTAACACTTTTATTTAATCTAATTTATCACTTATTCTTTCATATCAGTGCTTTTGGATCCCTGTCTAAAACAATCTTTGTCTGCAACAATGCAGACAAAATAAAAATATTTTACTATGTTTTCTTCTATAAGATTTATGGTTGGTTCTAGCTTTTACATTTAGGCCAGTTTCTGTATGAAATTAATTTTTGTGTATGGAATGTGGAAGAACTTGAGGTTTTGTTTGCCCTCTACAAATTTTCAGCTATTTTAAGCACAATTTGTTAAAAGACTTAGAATTTAATTGGACAGGATTGGTCATAAATGTGACAGGCTATTTCCAGATTTTCTATTCTATTTTTTTTGACCTATTATAGAGGGTCTGTTTTGTACACTGACACTGTATTGTCTTGATTATAATAGCCTTTTAATTCTAAGTCATGAAAGCAGATGGTGTGTATCCTGAAATTTATCTTTTTCAAAAATTGTTAGATACTCTAGATCCTTTGCATTCAACACAGATTTTAAAATCAGCTTGTAAATTTCAGCAATGAAACTATCTGGAGTTTGGATTCTAATTGCATTAAATCTGTAGATAAATTTTAATGAAATGGACATGCTAGCAATAGTAAGTCTTCCAGTCCATAAAAAGGTTAAAGTTTATCCCCCCTCTTTTTAAAACCATATTTAAAATTTTCAATTGCATATAAATTTGACATCTTTCAGTATTTTTCTAGGGACTTGATTCTTTATGACACTGTAAATTTTATTATTTTAAAATTTCACTTTACGATTACTTGCTGCTAGTATGTAGGAATAAAATTATTTTTGAAATTGATTTTGTATTCTCTTGTCCTGCTAATTATAGTAGTTTTTAATACCTTTCACAGGGTTTTCTATATACTCAAAGATACTGTCTGTAAATAACATTTTTAATTCTTCCTTTGTAAATTTTGTATCTTTTATATTTCTTTTCTTGCGTTATTGCACCAGCCAGGGTTGATTTAAAGTGATGAGAGGACACTTTTATTTCTTTCTTGATCTTAGGGAAACTTACTTAGTACAAAGCCAAGTGTAGGCTTTTTCTTTTGTGTTTCATCAGATTAAATTCCTTATTCCTAACTCCGGGGTGTTTTTATCTTGCACAGGTATGGAGTTTTGTCAGATGCTTTTTCTGCATTTATCAAAGTGATCATATGTATTATTCTTATATTCTGTCAATGCGGTGAATTATATTGATAGATTTTCATGTGTAAACCAACCATGTAGTCTCCAAATATATGATGCTTAGTCATGATGGATTTTCCTTTTTAGATATCAATGGATTCAATTTGCTGGTATTTTGCTAAGGATTTTTTGCATCCACGGTTATGAGGGATACTGCTCAGCCATGTGCTTTCCTTGAAATATCCTTATCCATTATCAGGTTCCTAATGGCCTCATAAAATGAGCTGAGAAGTATTCATTCTCCTCTGTGATTTTGAGAGTTTAAAAGATTGGCATTTTTTATCCTGAAATGTTTATTTGAGGCCATTCAGACATGGAATTTTCTTTGTTAAGAGTTTTTTCCTAGAATTATATTATAAAAATGTTTAATACAGTGTACAGAAGTGATGAATGAATTGTACAGGGAATATTTAGATGCTAATGATACTGAATTTATAATGTGATCTTTAGCATGTATCTATTCATAACTATGGAAGACTTTTTGATTTTGAAGTACTTTTTTTTAAAAAAAGAACTTTCTTTTAGAAATGTATTTTGATTTTCTATTTTTTTCTTGTGTTAGTTTTTGTCATGTTTGTATTTCAAGAAATTTGTTTGTTTAATTGCGTTGTCAAAGTATTGGCAACTTACTTTTTCTTAGTACCCCTGAATTTCCTTTTAATGTCTTGTTGGGCATTTCACTCCTAATACTGATAGTTTTACTCTTTTTTCTTTATAATTCTTGTTAGAGGATTTTCTACTTTCTTAATGATTTCAAAACTAACCTTGGCTTTGATAATTCTGTTGATGTTTTTTATTTCTTTGACTTTGCTTCAAGTAACTTAGGTTCGACCTTTTCTTATTTTTCTAACTTGTTAAAGTGGAAGTTTAGATCATTGATTTTAGATGATCTTCCTTTTTTGATACAAGTATTTAAAGCTTTAGACATATTCCATAAATCTTTTAAAAGCTTTCAGTAAATTTTATTCCAAATTCACAGAATTGGGGCTCCTTTGAGTAGAGAAAAGGGAGAAGCTGACTAATTTTGATTAAGGACTTTCTTCACTCATGAAGGACAAAAGCACATATTCATTTTACAAATGAGGGAGAAGCAGTGATCAGATCAGTTCATGCTTTGGCCAAGAAGCCACAGGAAATAATAGGGTGAGATTTTGGGATTTCACCTCCAGACTATCTGGTTCTGGGGTTCAGAAACTTCCCACTCCACACTACTGCTACAGCCTGAAAAAAGAACCTGGGATGTATAGTCACTCACATGTAACAATGGTACCCATTACTTTCCTCTGCATTTGGAAACCTCTGCTATTTTCCCTGGTGTGTGATGGGGACAGCATTCCTGTCTTGATTAATGTAGGTGGAATGTGCAGGGGAATGGGTGACGGCAGCTTTTCCGGGCTGCATCAGGAATGCCACGTGGTCTTTTTCAGCCATCCAAAGGTGTTTCTCACTCCATCAATCTCCTCATGTTGCTTTTCATTATCATTCTGCTTGAAATATTTTCTAATTTCCAACCAGCCTGTTTTATCTTTTTGTTCTTTCTTTGACCCATAGTTTGGTTAGAAATATCATGGTTAGTTTCTGAATAGTAGGAAATTTTCTAAATATCTCAGTGTCATCATTAAATATCTAGATACCATATGGTTGTCATTGCCATTAGAAACCATACTCAAATGTCTGAATGAATTTGATCTTTTGAAATTTAATTGTCTTGTTTTGTAGACCTGCATCTGATCTGCTTTGCTTCCTTATGCTCTTGGAAAGAATGTTTTGCAGTTCTGGGTGTAGTATTCTATAGGTGTCAGTTAGGTCAAGCTGATTGATAGTGTTGTTAAGAGAGTATGTATTGTTTTTCTTTTGTCTTTTGTTTGGTTTTTCCTTGTGCTAGGGATTGAACTCAGGATATTGAGCCAACTAAATCTGCAAGGGTCACAGCTAAGAGTTTGCCTTGAGTCTTATTGGAGACTTTGGTGTTAGACTCTTCAGCAATGCTAAAATTGTTAAGATTTTGGCAACTCTTAGAGATGTTCTAAATCCATTTTGCATAATGAAATGAACATGAGTTTGGAGGGGACAAGGGCAGAATGTTATGGTTTAGATCTAAAATGTCCCCCAAAGCCTCATGTGTTTAGAGGTGGGGCTTTTGGAAGGTAATTGGATCATGGAAGTGCTATACTCACCCGTGGATTCATCCATGGATGACTTCATAGCTGGATGTGCTGTTAGGGGGTGGGGCCTTGTTGGAGGTGGGTCACTGGAGCTGTGGCCTGGAAGGGTGCATTCTTGTCCACATTTCTTCCCTTCTCTCTACTTCCTGGCTCCCATGAGGTGAACAGCTTTCTTTCACCAAGGCCCTTTCACCATGCTGTTTCTGTTTTGCAACCAGCTGACCATGGACTGAAACTCTAAAACTATAAACCAAATTAAATTGCTCCTCCTTTAATTTGTGAGTGTCACATCCTTTGTTCTAGATACAGGAAAGCTGAGTAATACAGAAAACAGCCTATGCTCTATCTTTATTTAATTTCTTCTACTAGTTACTGTCAGAAGATGTTAAATTCTCCAGCTCTTGGGGTTTGTGTATTTTTCTGTTTGTTTCAGCAGCTTTTGGTTTGATGTATTTTATGTTCTATTATTAGGTGCATACACATTTAAAATTATTATTTTTTCTTTACAATTTGATTTTTCAGTATTATAAAATATCTCTTCCATGTGGGATTACACTCTCTACACTGAAGTCTGCCTTGTATATGAACATAATTATATCAACTCTGTTACTGTGTGTATGGTTTATTTTTTTAATTGTTTGACTTTCAGTTTTAAATATCTATTATAACCTGCATGTAGTTGGGTCTTTTCTTTCAGTTAGATCCAGTTAGTCAATCATATAAAAAATAATCTCCCTTTACAATTTTTGAAATTATTATTATTATTATTATTTTTGAACTGGGGTTTGAACTTGGGACCTTGTGATTGCCCAGCAGGCGGCGGAACCACTGAGCTAAATTCCTGGCCCATTTTTTGAAATTATTGAAAGAATTGTGTTTAAGTCTTCCACGTGTTGCTTTCTTCCTCCTTTCTTGCCATCTTTTGGGTGAAATTAGTGTGACTGAGTATTCCATTTTGTCCCTTCTCTTGTTTCTCCTTGGATATAGTGCTTTGTATATATGTGTAGTTACTGTTGCGCTAGAGAGTACAGTATGCATCTTGAACTCATCACTTTTTCTTCAAATAATTTTGTGCTACTTTATGAATAATCTGAGCATCTCACACCATGTAGATGTCAAAATATAAACTCATGTTGCCATGTATTTCACTCTCTCTTACCACAAACTCCACAGTTTGATGTCTTTATTTTTGTAGTTGGGAATCCTTTAAATTAATTTAGAAACACACAGATATATGTTATCATTTTTTATATGATAATAAACTAAGAATTTTCTATTTTTTCATCATTTTGCCTTTTCTGGTACCCGCCCTAAGGTGGGTAGCCTGGATGGAACACAAGGGACAGAAAGAGGGTCATTGCTTACTGCTTGTTGCTTGCTGCTTTTGCTATTTTCTCCTGCTTTCTGCCTGCCATGAACTGTTTCTCCTCTGCAATGCCCCTCTGCCATGCCACCCTGCCTTGGAGCCAGCCAATTATGAACTAAAACCTCTATGAACTGTGAGGTAAATAAACCTTTCCTCCTTTTGCTTTGGGTGTCAGGTATTTTGTCTCAGAAACAAACTAAGACACTCTCCATTCCTCTGATCCTGGAATCTCTAATCTGTTGCTGTGAATTTGCCTATTTTAGATACGTAAGTGGAATCCTAGGATATTTGTTCTTTTATGGGTGGCTTATTTCATTCAGCATCATATTGTCAAGGTTAATCCATGTTGTAGCATGTTTCAGCTCTTTATGCCTTTTATGGTTATATAATGCTCCATTGTATAGACATAGAACATTTTGTTTGTCCATTCATCTGATGATGGACGACTAGGTTATTTCTACCTGTTGTCTGCTGTGAGTAACTCAGCAATGAACATTGATGTACAAGCATCTCTTTGAAAAATGTGTTTTTATTTTGCCTTCATTTTCTGAAGGATATGTAAAGATGGAAGATTCTAGGTTCGCAATTTCTTTTCTGAATACAGTGGTACCTCACTTCATGAACTTAATTTGTTCTACAGTTTTGGAAAAGATGGCCATGTTTGTGTTTGTGCAGGAAAGATGGCCGCAGTTGTGTTTGTCACCTGATGTAGAGTTTGCAAACAAAACCAAAATTTTGCCAAATGCTTTTGTTGGTGAACCAAATTGTTCACTAACAAAAGGATTCATGAACTGAGATACCACTGTACTATAAAGATATAATTTTATCCTCTGGCCTCCATCTTTTCTGATGAGACATCCACAAATCTTTTTAATGTTTCTAATCTTTATTATAGTTTGCCTTTTTCACTAGGTGATGTTTTGCAAGTATTTGGCAGTTTGTGCTATGCTGAGGATTTCTGTTTGCAGTGTTACCAAAATATGATGAATGTTCAAATTTTAAAAATTTATTACCTCTTTACCGAGTGTCTTTCCTGCATGCCATCTTTCCTGGATGTCTTCACAGGGTGTGATAAAAAAAATATAGTGAATGTTGCTGCTGAGTGCCATCCAGCAGAAAGGCAGCTCCATAACATAATGGGATGTCCTCATCCACCTTATTCACAAGATCTGGCATCGTGTGACTTCTGGCTCTTACCCAAAGTCAAAATGACCATGAAACATCAAGATTTTGAATAGATTCAGGACATGACATAGCTACAACAGTACAACTAAAGACACTGATGAAAGAGGACTTCCAGAACTGCATCAGAAAGTGGCAAGAGCAATGGGATAAGTGTATTTGAAATGAGGAGGACTAATGGCAATGTGTCATTTACATAAGAAATTTTTTAACCTAAGTATTCACTGTATACTTTTGATCATATCACATATTCATTATGTTTCCTGTGCCTCAAGCTTCTTAGGTCTGTTAACTAATGCCCTTTACTCATTTGGGATTCCTTAGGTATTATCTCTTCATGTATTTCTTCTTCTTTATTCCCTCTCTGTTTTTCTGGCAGACTAATTCTGCGCTTGTGAGATGGTTTGAGGTAGTCTCCCAGATCTTAAATTCTGCTTTCTGTTTTCTTTCTCCAGTCCCTTTTGCTTATTTGTATTTCAGTGGGTGATTTTATTGGCTAATTCTTCTATTTGCAGTGTCCAGTATGTTCTTAAATCCATCTGATTATTCTTCAGTTGTATGTTTTATTTTTGTCTTTTTTATAATTTCCATATCTCCGGTGAAATCTCTCATTTGCTCACAGTTTCTTTCTACTGGCCCCTTAACATATTTATCCTAGTTATTTTGATGTCTAATAATTATAGCATCTCTTAAGTCTGCTTCTGTAGACTTTTTGACTATCTACCCTATTTTCTTGATGCTTCTTACATATTTGGATCAAATGCTTCATATTGTGTGTTTTTTTAAAGCTGTGCAATTAAATAGACAAAATTTACCCTCTAAGAGTGGCAGGACCCTTGTACTGAGTGCTAGGGCCTGGATTCTGTAGTTGAGTTAGTTTTGTCTTATGTTGCTAATAAGTGAGTACCACAGACTGTCATTTGTAAAGCAAGGGTTTTATTTTGGTCCATGGCTCTAGTCCATGGTCAAAGGACCAGATCTGGTGAAGGTCTGCTTACTGCCCTGAGGTGGCCTAGGGAATGACATAGAGACAGGAAGGGGCCCAGCAATCTCACCGAACTGGCTTTTGTGGCCGCCCCACTGAGGATAAACCATGAACCCATAAATCCTTTCACCACATGAATGGGTGGAGTGCTGTTCGCCTCTTACAGTCTCACCTGGCCCCACCTCTTCCTGTCTCATAAGGAGTATTACATTTCAACATGTGCTTCAAGGGCACAGATCATATGCAAACCACAACATCTGGATAGTGTGTCTTTACTCTTTTAGTCAGATTTGGTTCAGAATGACTTCAAAGACTTTGAGATGCCTTGGAGCACCTCTGTTCTTGTCATTCACAATATATGAATGACATTGTGCATTGTGGACTGTGATCACCCCACTGTGCTGTAGAACACTAGAACTTAACCATGTTCTTGTACTGGCTGTCCACCCTCTGTGTGTCCCCCACTGTCCCCACCCTTCCTAGGCTCTAGCAAGGACTATTCTACTTTCAGATAACTTTTCAGTAGCCTCCTAGGAGAGAGAACATGTGGTATTTGTCTTTCTGTGTCTGACTTAGCTTGTCTAACACGATCTCCTCCAGTTCCTTCCATTGTGCTGCAAATGACTGAGTGATGTGGCTGAATAATATTCCATGTTATATCATATATATCATACACATGGGAATGTTAATTACCCTGATTTTATCATTACATACTATATGTTTATATTGAAATATGCTCATATAACTCATATAACTCATCAATATGCACAACAATCATGTGTTAATAAAAAACTAAAAGTTTCAGGAGATGGAAATACTAATGACTCTGATTTGATCAGTACACATTCTATGCATGCATGAAATTATTGCACTATTCCCTATAAATATGTACCATTAAAATAACAAGTTAATGATGATAATAATACAAGACTTGGAAGGTGGTATTAGGACCCTCCCCAGGGTAGTATTCCCTAGGGTGTGTAATAGGAGCATAAGACCCTGCAGATCATTTTCAAGCCTTGTTGCAGAGCTGCCACACCTTCTGACTATGCCTGCTTTTTGTTCCCTGGGGAGTTGTCTTTGGTCCCGGTTCCTGTAGAGTTTCTGGCTTCTCAGGAGCTCTTGCTCCATTCTGCCACTGGTTTCTCAGCCTTGGAGAAAGGGTGCAGGCACTCCAGAGATGCTCAGCCCAAGGGCCTCAGAGAGGTTTCTCTCAGCTCTGCTACCCTAGCTCATCTTCACCACACTACCCCCATGCACTCGGTCAAGGACCGTGGGGTAGCACAGGGGTGGGAACAGATGCTTTGAAGCTGGGGCTACTTGAAGCTCCAGTCTGCTGCGGACACCCCGATGCACCTGCTAGAAGTGAGGCTGAAGCTAAAAGGCAGTAGAAGTGGAGAGTGGAAGAGTGGGTACGAGAGGCTGGGGGCTGGGAAGGGTGTTGGGAAGGGTGTTGGGAAGGGGATGAGAGGGCATGGTCAGCAGTACAGGGATGCAGTCAGCTGGAGAAGTGACTTCTAATGTGCTGTAGCACAGGAGGGTGACTGTGTATAACAACAAGTCACTGAATCTTACAAAATACTAGAAAGAGTTGTGACTGTTCCAACTCAAAGAAGTGATATACATCTGAAGGGATAGTAATGCTAGTTACTCTAATCTGATTGTTACACCAAGTGTGATTGCAAAATAAGGTGAATATTTAATTTTTTTAAAAAAAGTTAGTATAGTAGAATACACATTACCACGAATCTCCCTCAAATTCTCCCCCGTGCTTCAAACACAGTCATCCCATCATTCTTGCCACTTTCTGAAGTAGCTCTGGAGTTCTCTTTTGTGAATATCTTTAGATGCACTGTCCTGGCTGCCGTGGTGTCCCAAATTGATTCAAAATGTTTTCCTTTCCTGGTCATTTTGACTTTGAGGAAGAATCAGAATACACACGGTGGTAGATCTGGTGAATAAAGTGCATGAGGACACAGCATCATGATTTTACAGCCCACCTTCCTGTTGGATGACACTCAGCAGCAGCATTCACTATATTTTTTATCACATGTCATAAAGACACTCAGGAAAGAGGACTCCAGAGCTGCTGCAGGAAGTGGCAAGAATGATGGGATAAAGTGGAATATTATGGGGGGGATTCATAGCAATGTGTCTTTTACTGTAATACGTGCTTTGATTACACCTTATAGATCCAAAAATGATACATATAAACAAAATCCTTGCCTGTATGGAATTTATATGGGCAACTTGGCAATACCCTATCTCCTAAATGGGTGGAGGGGTGGGGATAGAGCTCAGTGTGATGCCCTGGGTTCAATCCCTAGTTATTCTCCCCACCTACAAACCTACAAAATTGGCCCAGAACTCCAGACCAGTCAGAAGTAGAGACAAGTTGAGAACTTGACAAGTTATCCCATCTTCTATCTTTTTCTCACTCTGTCCCTGTTCGCAACCCTGGACCTTATACATGCTGTGTGGAGTGGGGAAATACTCATTTGGCTCACCTAATTTATTTAATCTGCACAATAGCTCTGTGAAGGAGGATCTTTCATTCTCATTTGCCAGTTGAGGACATGGCTGCACTGAGAAATTCCTTGTATCACTCAAGGTCTGTCCGCACAACAGATACCGGTGATTCCAGGACTGGCACGAGGGGCTGCTTGCTGTCTAGCCCTGCCACCAGTGTGGATTCTTATTTCAATGACTGACTTGTCCTTCTCAGACCATCTCTAGAGCAGAGTCTTTGCTTGACACTGAGCTCTGGTGTTTGCTTGTCCTCCCTATAAGTTGCTATTGCCAATTTTTGTCGGGGTATGGGTTTTCATGGGCATTTTAATTAGGAATCAAGGGAGGAAAATTAGATATGGCCAGCCTGCTGCTGGACAGCTTGGGAATATCTCAGGCCTCACTTAAGACTCAAACTCCCCGAGTAGACAATGTTAGGGCTCATTGCTTGTGAAATGAACATTTCCTCCAATTCTCCCCTAGGAACTTAGAGTGCAGATGGCCGATTCTGTGTGTTTTTGTTTAACCCCACTTCTCTTCTCAGAGTATCTGCAGAGAAAACCACTTTATGTAGATGCCACAAAAATAATCATTTTTCATAATGCACTCTGAAAATAAACATTGAACCAAAATTTTACCAAACATATGCTTTTCTAACATCCCACCCCTCCACCCTCCAGGGCTCAGAAAGGGCAAAGCACTTAGAATAACTGGAAATGATGAATAGATTCTTCATTCATTTGCATACTTATTCATTAGCCGGCATTGCCATGGCAACTGTACCTTCCAGACAGAGACCTGGGACCCAGCACAAGTTCATTTTGGAAACTGTGGAAGCCCCGTGCTTCTCCACCAGTGCCTGACAAGTAAGGAATATTTTAGAGGGCAGGAGCGTCAAGTTTAATAGTCTGTAAGTGACAGTTGTCAGGTACCGAACAGAGAAAGGAAAACATTTTGGGGAAGAATCTGAAAAACTGTGTGGCTTTGGGTTCCTCACTGTCTCTGGAGCAAGGTGGTCAGATGCAAATACCATAGGTGTGCACCTCTGCAACAGTGACATTTGTCCCCCTGGACGCATGCCTGTCAGTTTGAGGTCCTGATATATAAACACACACACACACACACACACACACACACACACACACACACACACACACCCTATAGATTTTATCCAGCACAGACAAGATTCCTTTTGGGTAAAGACAGCTTTGGGGATAGGGACAGAGTGAAAAAGAGATAGAAGATGGGAGATCTTGGCAGTGTGTTCTCAATTTGTCTCTGCTTCTGTCTGGTGTGGATTCTTGGCCCAGGTGTGTGTGTGTGTGTGTGTGTGTGTGTGTGTGTGTGTGTGTGTGTGTGTATGTGTGTGTGTGTGGTACAGGGGACTGAACCCAGGGTCATCACACTGAGCTACATCCCCACCCCCTCCTTTTTTGAGACAAGGTCTTACTTTACCCAGGTTAGGCTTGAACTTGAGCTCCTCCAGCCTTAGTTGCCCAGAGTCCTGGATTACAGACATGTGCCAGCAGTCTCAGCTTCAGTGACCTTCTTGGAGACTGTTTCACCCAATCTAGAAATGGTTCCAGCTTTGCAAATGAGGACTTTCCAAGGGACAGCAAACAGCCTGTGGGGGACAGCTGTCTGAGGCTGTTTTCCCAGCCATCCTGAGATGCAGGTGACAGCTGGCCAGAAACAGCTCAGAACAAATGTCTTTGCCTTGTTCTGGTGCCAGTGCTACCACAGTTACGCTTTTTAAAGTAAGGCCGTCAGCCACCTTAAGCTTTTCATCCCTGGAGATTTTCACTGAGCTTGCTTATATATTAGCTTGGAGCAAAGCCTGGCATTTCATGGGTGCTGCAAAAATATTTATGGAGGAAATGAATTGGCCTTATCTGCACTGGCCTTTTCTATTTCTCTTCCTGACACCCACCCTCAGTGTGACCTCTTCTGGTCATCAGCATGTGTGTCATGTGTTCCAAAATGTTCTCTATGGTCTGGTCCTTGAGCACTTCCCCTCCTTTGGGTACTTCCCCCCTCAGATTTATACTCTGTCCTCCAAATAAATATGTCTCTGTCTGAAATCTCACCTCTCACAGCCCGAGGCCTAAAGGACAGCTCAGGGAGGCTCTGGATTTAGGGCTGAACAAAACTGTCACCAGAAAAATCAAACTGGACTGATGTCCAGAGGGTCCAAAGAAACTCAAGCTGTCCAGGGCCAGGGATGGGCTTCGCCAAGGTTACCCAGGCAAGACAAGGATGAGGCTGTGGAGCCAAGACAGGGCTGGGAGGGGAGCACTGATCTCCTGCCCAGCATTAACTGATCACATCCTCTGTAACCCTTAGTCTTCAAGGCTGGCTGTAGTCTGCTAAGACACAGACTCAACAGGTAGACAGAAGACTACAAAAAAGTAGTAAAGGTTGAACTAATGTGTGAGATGTTTCCAGTGTGTGCTTTTTCTCTTCTCTAGCCTGTTTGCCTTTATTTCTGCTTGTGAGAGTTCAGTCACTTGAAGGCCTGAATAGAACAAAAGCCTGAGCCTCCTCTAAGTAAGAGAGACTTCCTCCTGCCTGCCTGCTTGAGCAGGAGCATTGGTCTTTTCCTCATTTTAAAAGGAAACTCAAACTTTGACTTGACTTGGATCTTGAGTCTCCTGACTTTGGACTGAAGTACATCATCAGCCTTCCTGGGCCTCCACCAGGCCAATGGTAGATCTGGAAACTTCTCAGCTTCTATATTCATGTGAGCCCTGCCCCCCGCCATATGTTCAGCCCTTCACATCTGTGCATCTGTGCACTGTACATCAAGGGATTGAAACAAGTGCATATTGAAAATATTTAGGACAAAATGCATCTATACAAACATGTTCAGGTATTCTTGTAAATAGTCCCTAAATGATGTAGGATAACAATGGTTTTCATTATACTAGGTATTAAAAGTAACCTAGAGATGACTTAAAGTATATGGGGGAATGTGTGTAGGTTACATGCAAATATTCAAGAGACTTGAGCATTCATGGATTTTAGTAGTGTTTGTGGGTTGGGGGAGTGGGAATGGGAGGATCTTCAATCCAGTCCCTTGCAGATAACAAGAGCTAGCGCTCTCTTGTGTCTCTTTTTGTCTGTCTGTCTGTCTGTCTCTCCCTCTCCTTATCCCTCTCTCCATTCAATTATCTACCCATCCACTCATTCATCTGTCTTCTCTGTTTATCCATCCATCCACCCACCAATCCATCCATCCATCTGTATCTGTCTGTCTATATCATGTGTTTTCTTTTGTTTCTCTGGGATCCCTTATGCACCTGTCACCCCAAGCCAAAGCCCCTTCCTTTCCTTTCTGTGAGTTTACCTCTTCAGATGCTTCCTCCTCCCTGAAGCTCCCTCTAATCCTTTCTGACCTGGCTGGAAATAATGCCTCCTTCTTTCATTTTCATAGCATTTATCTATAACTGTTTTGTATCTGTTCATTTATAGAGCTTGTCCCAGGTATGATCTACTCCAATTTAGACTTGACTCCTCTGGCTTTCAGAACAGTACTCTGTTTAGGGAAGATATTCTGTAAATATTTGTTGATTGATGGAATAAATGAGTGCATATGGACTTGGCAAGAAGGTTGTCAGGGCGCTGAATCTGATGCCATGTCCTGTGAAATGAGTAGCTTTGCTGATCCATTTTGGCAGGGGCAAACAGGCTGCAGAGAATCATTGTGGGCCATTGATCCTTCTGCCACATAGAGCTAAGGTCTTCTCCAGGCTGCTGTGAGCTTTCACCTTTCCCTGGATATATGTGATCACTTTCTAATTGCTCCTGTAAGTGTGATTTTTGAGCATCCTAATATTTTATATCTGGCTTCCAAAATGGGAAAGAGAAAATTAAAAGGGGGAAAATGGCGCTGGTCCTTTAAATCCCCTGGAAGTCATTTCAACTGGAGGGAGAGGGCTTTACAACAGTGGTGGAGGTGCAAGGAGGTGCAAGAGTCTGTGCCTCTGTGACAGGAGATAGTTAAAGAAATGACTGGAAAAGAGGGCAGGGCCCACCTTGGAGCCCTCTTTCTGGGACTAGATCTACCTTCTGACTTAGGGTACGACCAGGATGTCCACATCTAAATGCAGTGGGAGAAAATAACCAAGTAGCTTAGTTTGTGTACCATAAGTTTCCAGGCCTGTGCCCAGTGGTCTTCAGTAACCCTTGGATGACCCAGGGCTAATTATAATGCCACTGACTATGGTGATTTTACTCCCCCTATACCTCGCCATGGGCTTGGATGCCATGACAGTTCCTCCAAGAGCTACAAAAGATCAGAAACTCTACCGCTTGATAGAGGAGCCTAGTCAAGCCACTCACTTGCAGGAGTCAAACCTCAGATCAACCCTTCAATCCCACCCCAAACTCTAAAGCTTAAAACCCTCAGTACCAAACCCCCTTGTGGCCATGAGTTCTTACTGGCTAGTGAAGTATGCAATCAATTTTCAAACAAATTTTTGATCTTGCTGCTTCTTTTGCATATGCTGATCAATTCTTTGTTCAAAACTTCAAGAGCTCCCGACCCAGTAATAAGAGCACAGCACTTCTGTATTTGGAGGACCAGGTACTTTTATGACCAGCCTGGTTTCCTCAAGTTGCATGCAAGCTGCTATAGGAACAGGGGCATTGGGAATAGGGAATGGATAGCTGTTACTGTGTCAAACTTAATGGACCAAAATTAATCACAAATTACCACCCCGTCCTTCTCTGGAAGTTGCAAGCCTTTGATAGCTTAGAGTTTGAAAATAGTTACATCAGACCAATCCTGGCAATGGGATTGTTGTCTAGGTGAGGAGATGGATTCCTAGTGCTCCTGTCTAGGGCCACCTTCTCCATCTAGTTCTGCTTTTGCTTGGACTTAACCAACCTTGGCATGGAAATGATTTTTTTTTATTCCATAGCAGCCTTCACAAACCAAGCTTCTTTTAAGATCTAAGAAACTGAGCCATGGGCTGGGAGGAGACCTTTGTAAAGCGTACAGCAAGTTTGGTCCTCAGATACTGATGCTGGGGGCCAGATGAAAATGTGTAATAGTATAACTGTGGACCCAGGATTGTAGGTCAGATTTAGGGCTTGGTGGCTTGTGCCTCCTTTGATCTCACAGGAGACATTTTGAATACAAACAAATAGGTCCTACTTCACTGAGTCATAATCACCTCGGGGAGCTTTTACCCCTTAAAGGGGAAAGAAATGGGAAAAAAGAGAATGTATTCCAAAGAGGTCTGAGCAGAGTCATGATCCCAAGTAGCTATGAAGAGCAGATAGGATGTATTTCATATTTAGGGGTGCCATCAGGGAGGAGAGAGCCTGGGGAGTCTCTGAGGTCTCCATAAAGAACAGAACACTGGGCCAGGTAGAGTCTTACAGGTCTGAGCCTATTGGACAAATATTCTGTCCCAGAATATACTTTACATTTTCTGGCTCAGGCTCCAGATGAAGCAGTGTAAAAACTGTTGACCAAGTACAAGTTTTTGTCCTCAAACTGTGGGAGAGAAAAGGATGAGCATGGAATAACTGTTCCGCGTTCCCCCAAGCAGCTCCCGTTCATCTGCCGTTTTGCCTTTCCTATCTGTTAGTACAGTTGATTGACCAAGCTGGTCTTGACAAAGACTGTTTTGTGACAGGGTTTTTCCTAGAACAATGGAGGATAAGTGGAAGGGAGAACAGGATTGCTGAGGGCCAGGTGGTGTTGCCTGAAGATGGTCAGGTGCTCAGACTGTTGTAGATCTTGGGGGCAGGTTCTGCGTTTATGGGAAGGGACATTCCTGATGCAGCCTCCTGTATCCTCAAGGGCCCAAAGTTGGCCTCTCTCTCCTGTTATTGACTTCTTTTGTACTCATTATGCCATTTATCCAAGGCCTCACTTTACCTGTACTGAATGCATAGCATTTCACGGGACAGGGATATAGGAGGGCTGGAAAATGGCCTCCTAAAAATACCATTTTCAAACCTTGGGATGCATGAATGTCACCTTCTTTGGGAAAAGTCTTTGCAGATATAATTTCATTAAGGATCTTGAGTTGGGGAGATTATTTCAGATTATCAAGGTAGCCCCTAAATGTGATTAAGTTATCCCTCTAAGGAGACTTGGCACACACAGAAGAGAAGGCCATATAAACACAGAGGCCAATGATTTGCAGTGAAATAGCCACAAACCAAGGAACAGAGGCAGACCCAGAAGTTTGAAGGGCCAAGGAATGGATGGATTCTCCCCTGGAGCCTTCAGAAGGAGTTCTCTTGACTTAGACCCAGTGATATTGACTTCAGGTTTTTAGTCTCCAGAACTGTGAGAGAATTAATGTTTCTTTTATTTATTTTTAATTTTTTAATTTTTTGCTACTGTGTTAGTCAGCTTTTCACTGCTATGACCAAATGCCTGAGAAAAACAACTTGAAGGAGGAGAGGTGTGTGACCCTTAATCCTGATCAGTCAGCTTCATGGGATTAAGAAATACCTAGCAGACTAGTAGGGCATAGCTCTGGGTGTGTCTGGGTGCACCATGGAGGTGTGACCTTCGAAATACATGTGGTCCCTTGTCCTTTCTTCTCTGGCATGTTCCCTACTCTGTTCCCTGGCCACCATGAACTAAGCAGGTTTGCTCCACCTTGCCCTTCTGCCATATTTCTGCCTTGGAACCTACTGACCAGGGACCATGGACTGAATCTCCTGAAACCTTTCTGCCTTTAAGTTATGGGTGTTGGGTGTTGTGTTTCAGCAACCGGAAAGCTGACTAATATTAGGTTTATTTTGGCTCATTGCGTTAGGTCTATGAGGAGGCATGTTGATGTTGGGACAGAGCTGCTCACCTTATGACATCCAGGAAGCAAAGAGAGTGAGAAAGCCAGGGAGAGGAAGGGGCCAGGAACCAGATATAGTCCCCAAGGTCACACCCCCATGACACACTCCCTCCAACTAGGCCCCATCTCCTGTTTTCATCACCTTCCAAAAATGCCATCACATTTTAATTTCATCAATGGATTAATCCACTGGATGAAATTATGAGATCCAATCACTTTCCCCAACAGCCCATCAGTTGGCAGCAAGTCTTTCTCACATGAGCTTTGGAGGACATTTCAGATCCACACTCACATCATAGCCATTAAAGGTGTGATAATTTGTTGCACTTGCCTCAGGAAATGAATATAGGATGTCACTTATTATAGCCAACTACCCAGGCAAATGGCCCATTAGAGGGGGCCTTGGCAGATGTCTTCCCAAGTGAGCTCTGCCTGCACCTGTTACTTTCTGTGACTCCCCATTCTCAGTCAGACACTTCTGACAGCTGGAGAGGTGCTCAGGAAGTCTGAAATTCAACACAGGTGTCTCTAGACACTCCTCAGCCTCACCTACCCTCTCTTTGTGCAGTGACATCCTTCTGCTCTGGGTGACAAGTGCCATTGTCCTTGATGGGAAATGACTTTCATTATACTCAGAAATGGTTCTGAATTCCCCTGCACCTTGAATCAGTCTGCTTCTACTCTTGAGAATCCTTAATGTGCCTATTTCTTTTAGTTTTGGAATCCCTTCAATTGATCATAGTCTATACTGCTGGGATCTAGAGAGGTGTGTGCGCAGGAAGTCCTAAGAACAAAATACTAGAAATTCCTTATATCTGCTTTAACCAAAAACTTTAAAAATGAGCTTTGTTAATATTTTACAAGTAAATAGGATATCTGTGCATTTTGTCAATAAACAAATGTCATGTATATTTTTAAATCTCTTGTGGATGGAGATGTGTGCTTTTGAAAATGTAGGGGCATTGTTGTTCTCTCCCACCATTGCCCTTTGTAGCTGAGACATGATTTGAGGTTTAACTCAGGATGATATTTATGTGTGAACATGTGGACACAAATTGGTTGGTGATAATGAGAGTTCTGAATTAGTCTAGTTTAACTCATTGTCTAGTAGGGGAGCCAGACATGTAAACAATGACTAATATTCAAAGCTCCTAGAAGCAGAGATGGATAGAGGAATTAACTTTTACAAAATTAAAGTTCCATAAAGTTTATGAGATGAGATAAAATCATTTGGCTTTCCTTGCCTTTGACTCCAGGCTTGGATCTGCCACTCTGTGGATAAGGGAGGTGGCAGAAGGTGACCCGAAGTCAGTCCTGCTGGACAGGTCCAGTTATATAGAGAATTGCTGCAGGTACATGGCATTGGCCAGCAGCCAGCTGATGCAGACTACTCCCCAACAAAGTAACTTCTTGTAATTTATCGACCAATTCCCTTACACCCTTTTGCAAATGTACAGTTTTAATGTTGCTCTATAAAATTTTGCTCTCCTAGTGTTCTACAGCCTTGAGAGAGCCCTAGAAAATTTATCCAGGACCCACTTTAGCTCTGTAGATGTTGGGCTCTGCTTGAATTTCTGCCTCTGTGGTTGTATCTTTTCGTCACTCCTCAAAAACATAGATGAAACTGCTTCTTCAATTGTGTACCAGCCCTACCTGGGGAGTAGGTATGTTTGCACCTTTCTCGTTCCCTGTCAAGGGAGCTTCTTAACTGCTGTGTGCCTCATTTTCCTACCTGTAAAATTGGAGATAAACAGTATCTACTTTGTAGGGTTGTCATGAGGATCAAGTGAATCTTGTGTTCAAATTTCTCAGAATAGTGCCTGCCACATAAGAAAGTCACAAGATAGAAACTAATATCATTACTGCTGGTAGTGTGATCAATAATTATACTGACCTAAGGTGACATGCTTCCCAAGTCTTCCATCTGGTGGATAGACCTCACATGAAACAGGTGCCCAGGTAACCTTGAGCCTGAACTCCTCAGATACCAAGACCTTCTACTCTTGTCCATCACTCGTGTGCATTGTCCATTTTAGTACAAAGATTCTTTAGAACTCTTTTAGGAATCATCGTACTCCCAGTAAAAACCAATGTTCCAGAGCAGGGAGTTCTCAAAAGTTGTCCTTAATGACCTTATGACACTTTCACTAAATTTTTGCAGATGTTAAATTGCGCACAGTTCCATCATAATTTTTGTGTTGCTTCTATCGAAGATTTGAATCCCTGTTAAAAATCACAGATACAGGATCTGTCTACAAAGGCATATCTTGGGGTTGTGGGGTTATGCCCAAGGGAAAGCTCCCAGGAGCATGCCACAGGGATTTGTCCTTGACTTTGTTTTGTTCCGGTATTTTAGCAGTAATTTGCTGAAGCCACTGCATGGTGGAATAAGGATCCAAAAAGGCCTTGACAGGCTGAATCCGACAAGATGAGATTTAACAGAAACAATAGTGGGATCCTGCACTGGCACCTCCAAACAACCAGCTGTACAAGAATAGGAGGAGAAAAGCATGACAAGAGAGGGTGACTTTTCAGCACAGGTGCAGATGAGTGGCACCAGTTTTGATGCGGATCCACAGTGTGAGGGGGCTGTCAGCGCTGTCAGTTTACTTCTGCACTGTTAGAGGTGCTGCATCACAACAAGAGAAGTAATTATCCCACTCTGTCCTTGCTATCTAGATCACAGGTCAGTTGTGGGTCTTGGTCTCCTGACCTTGAGATCCTATACTAGTTAGTGTTCTCTGGAGAAATAAAATCAATAGAAAATAGATGTATAATTATTCAAGGGGATTTATCAGGTAGAATTACAGAGTCAAAAGCAGAAGTGTCCGCAAAGGCTGGCTGTGGGATCCGAGATGCAAAAATCCACAATGACTGTCTGCTCACTGGAGAGCCAAAAGCTCCAGTAGGAGTTTAAGGTCAAAGACCTGGAAGCTCACTGTAGAGTTGCCCATGTGAGTCTGTGCCTGAAGGCTGAAGAGAGCATTGGGAGGCTGAAGAAACTGGAGACTGATGCCCAAAGGCAGTGGCAAAGACTGGAGCTCTTCCAAAATGAGTACATTTCCTTCTCCTTTCATCCAGGCTACAAGCTTATTTGTTGGCCACACCCATATCTGGGGCGGGTCTTCCCCCCTCCGTTTGTGGCCTGTGTGTCAATCATCCACAGACACAGCCACAACTTTATTTATGTGCTAAGCAGTATTTACTCAAGCCAAGTTGACATATTACAATTAGTGATCACAGATCTCTTAGAGCACATTTAGAGGAGAGAACCAGGATCCCAGCAGAACTCCAAATTGTGTTCTCTAATGAATTATGGATGGATTAGGAATGCTTGCTTTATAGAGATGATGTAAAGATATGATAATTGTCTTCAAATACTTCAAGTTGCCCCTTTATATTTGAAAGATCATCATGCTGAAGAAGAATTAATTAAAGTATTCCTAGAGTGGTCCTCAGGAATGCATCAAGAGTTGATGGAAGCCATGGCTGGGAGTGCAGAGTTTGTTGGGAAGTAAGGAATTCTGCTATTGCTAACACTTGCAGCAATCAATGGACAGATTGGACAGCAGTAGCACTGGTGCTTGGCCGTTGAAGTTGCTGGTTGGAATTTGCAGATGTGGTGTGTTGTTGACTTAAAGGTGGCCTGTGTATTTTAGATCCCAAATGCACAACTGACAAAGATATTCATTCATTTATTCATTCATTCATTTCGAAGAACTAAGGATTTAATCTAGGGCCTTTACACTAAGCTACATCCTCACCCCTTTTTTTCTTCTTTTTAATTTTTGAGATGACATCTCACTAAGTTGCTAAGTTCCCCGACTGGGCTTGAACTTGCAATTCTCCTGCCTCAGCCTCCCAAAATGCTGGGATTGCAGGTGTGTACCACCACACCACTTTCAGCTAAGCTCACCAGAATTTAATATCCTGATATCTGTTTGTGTTGAAATCTAAAGCAGCTGTATTTTTGCTCAGAAGTGGTCCCAAAACCACATAAAAACAGGAGGCAACAGAAACAGAACCCAGATTTTTTTTCTCCCAAAGATGAATTGGAGATTAGCTTAAGTGCCTGAGTAAGAATTCACTGGAAGAAGAATGAAAGAGACCACCTTGAGTTAGAAGATTTGACACCAGGATTTGATAAGCATCCTTGTATACATTAAAATAACTTAGTCACTGCAAAATGCAGTATTTTTTGTGGGATTGTATCATCCTTGCTTGTCAAGATTAGCTGGCTTCAAAACTCTTCCTCACCTACCTGGATGAATTTGAGATCAAGTAGGATGAGTTTCTGGCTGGTTAATTGTTTTGTGATATATCAGGACTTTAGGTCAGCAATTCTGCAGTTTCCTTAGCATGCCTCATGGATGCAAAATGGTGGCCACACAGGGCATCGCCATGGGACATCCAAAGCCAGATGGCTCTCTTTTTGCAGAGAAGGAAACTTTCCCTAGAGACTCCCAACTGCATTCCCCTATCTTGTATCACATGCCACATCCCTTTGGAAGATCTTGTGTGGTTCTGCAGATGCTGAAGCTGGCCATTTAACAGCATCTGAGAAGTATGGCCCTAGAAGACTTCATTAATTGTAATTTTTAAAAAATCAATACAATTGACATGTTTGAGTGTATGTCTATGAATTTTTACATGTGTGTTGATTCATATACATGTACATGACAACACCTTCAACACACAGAATACCCGGATCATGTCAAAAAATAACCTCTATCTCTTGCTGTCCCTTTGTGTCTAAGTTCATGAGAACTGCTGGGCTCTTTTTTTCTTGTAATATCCTTAAATTTGGTGTAAGGGTAATGTTAGCCTCATCAAATTAGCAAAGAAGAAGTATTTCTTCCTGTTTTATTTTCTAGAAGAATTGTGCAGAATTGGCATGATTTACCAATAAAGAAAAAACATTTTTCAAATGTTTGGTAGATTTTACTATGGACCTTAAAATTTACTTTTTGGAAAATTTTAAGTTATGATGACAATTACTTTAGTGATACTATTCAGGTTTCATTTTTGTGGAATTTTTGTGTCATCTTAAGATGGCCCATTTCCATCATCACTCTTGGTAGGAGTGTAGATATTGTATCTATCCACACTGCAAATCTCATCACTGGTATACTTTCTGTTTTATAGAGAAAAATGCATAGACAATAATTTATTATATTTACCCAGATATTGACCATGCCTGATGTTCTAAGTTCACTTCTCCCAGCATTTTCTTTCTGTCTGAAGAAGAGCCTTTAAAAAGTCTTCTAGAGCAAGTCTCTGAGGATGAATTTCTGTGCTTTTCTTTTGTCTGAAAATGTCTTTATTTGCCTTCGCTTTGGAACACTGTTTTCACTGGATGTAGAATTCTGGGGTTGACAGTTCTTTTCTGCTGGCATCTTAAAATTTTTGTTCCAATTCTTTCTGTCTTCCCTATTTTACGATGAGAAATCTGCAGTCATTTGAATCATTACTTCTCTGTTGGGAATGCATTGTTTTTCCTTGTCTGCTGTCCAGATTTTTTTTTCCTTTGTCTTTATTTTTCAACACATTGGTCAAGGTGTGTCTGAGCATGTACTTTTTAATATTTACCCTATTTGGGGTTCCCTGAACTCATTGAATCAGTTTATTTCTATTAGCAAGTTTGGGGACTTTCAGTCATTTCTTTAAATTTTTTTCTCAGTAGCCTTTATCTGCTTTTATGACTTTAGTATTATGGACATTAATCACAGAGGAAAAAGGCTAATGATTTCTATTAATCTGTCTTCAAGGTGATTAACTTTTATCCTCTCTATTTTGTAATTGAACCTAACTATAGAGTTTTGGTTGTTGTTGGGTTTTGTTCCAGTTCTGTATTTATATTACTTTCATATTTATGTCACTTACTTCTTCATTGAGACTTTGGGTCTCTCCCTTCCTCTCAAGAGCGTTTGGCCTCACTTGTCATATTTCCATCCCAGTTTTGCTCAAGTCTTTTAAAATTAATTCCAACACATGTGTCATTGACATCAAAATACATGTTGATTGTATTTTCCTGTGCACATTGAATTTTCCTGGTTCTTCCTATGTTGGAAAATTGTGTATAATAAACTGGACATTCAGAATATTGTGTTAGGAGACACAAGGACTTCTATGCACCCTGTGGAGAATGTTGATGCCTTTGTTGAAGCAGGAAATTGACTTGGCTGGGTTTGGTCTGCAGAGCCTGACCAGCTAACTTTGGGTTGTGGTTCCACTATCTGTTCTGTTTTCAGAGCTTTGAAATAAACCTTATTCAGTCTGTGCTGCCTGTGTGCTAACAATTAGCCATTCCAGGCACTGTGTAGGCGTTTACCTACTTTCTAGTTCTCAGAGCCCATGCCACACTGGTTAGCCTCAGACTTCTGCATGAGCAATTTGTAGAAGAGCCTAGGAATCCATAGACAATATTATGGTATCACATGAACAAACACTTCTCTGTCTGAGTTCTCCGTGGTACTTTCCTGTTTCTTGGCACTCTTCGTCAGCATCACATGACTCCAGTGAAAGACCTGAGGCAAGAAACATACAAACAGAAAAGGTTTGTTTCACGCACAAGACATGATGTCTGCATTGTGTGCATCAGTTTGGTTCTGGGGAGAACAGCAGGCAGAGGCAGGTCATGGTGAAAGCATGTATTGGAGCAAGTGGCCAGCTCTTAAACCAGGAAGAGAGCAGACAGAGGAAGAGACAAGGGTCCCACAGTCCCCTTCAAGGGAATGTCCTCAGTTGGACCTGCCATCAGGCTCCACATCTTTGAGGGGCCAGTACTAGGGATTGAACCCAAGGCCTTCACATTGAGGTACATCATAGCCCTTATTTTATTTTATTTTTCTTTTGAGACAGGGTCTTGCTAAGTCACTAAGTTGCCCAGGATGGGCTCAAATTTGTGATCTTCCTGCCTCTGCCTCTCAGAGTGCTGGGATTACAGGCATCATCCAACCTAGGCTCCATCTCTTAAAGGTATATACTTCCTCCCCATTCTGCCACCCTGGGTACCAAGTCTTTACATATGGACCTTTGAGGGACACTCTGTGAAACCATAGCAGGGCCCCTTTTATCCCTACCACCAGTGAGCTGAGGCTTTATTTGCATCACTCTGGGTGCTTTTCCATGGCTGTGTCTGCTTCTCTGTACAAGTAATGGGAGAGCAGGAAGCAGTAGGAAGTGTCAGGGGTCTGCATCTCCTGGAGACAGTGGCTCTTGTCATCCAAGGAAGGATCTTGTCTCCCTCAGAGCTGTGAGGCACCTGTGGGTTGCTGTGAGTCGGAACATGAAACAATGGAGAAATGAAAAAACAACGTTTCCCACATTCTTCCTTAACATCAGCTTACCCTTTCCCCACCCCTTGAACCAGAACTAGAGGCATCCTGGAGCTCTCACCCATCCCAGCCCATACTTACCCCACACTGCATCTAGCCTGGAAATACTAGGGGGGAAATATAGTAAATTTTATGTTTAGATCTAAAGTGTCCCCCTGAAGTCATCTGTGTATGGAAGGTGGCTGGATCACGGGATGCTATATTCAGTGGATTCATCCATTGACAAGTTCAGAGTGGAATGTGCTATTAGGAGCTGTATCCTGATAGGAGGTGGTCACTGGGGGTGTGGCCTGGAGGGATATATTCTTGTCTCTGGCTCCTCCCTTCTCCTTCTGCTTCCTGGCCTCCATGATGGGAGCAGCTATTCTCTGCCGGGCCCTTCTGCCGTGTCATTTCTGCCATGGAGCCAACCAACTATAGACTGAAACCGTGAGCCACAATAAACCTTTCCTCCTTCAAGTTGCAAGTGTCAAGTATTTTGTCCCAGGGAAGGGAGAGTCACTAAGATGCTGTGCTGGTTTGGTGGTCATCAAATTCAGGTCTTTACCCCCATCCACTTGCTAAATGTTTACTTCTGAGAATCTTCAGGTAGTTGCTCCATAACTCAGTGTAGGTTTCATAGCTGCATTCAGCAGAGGACACAGGGTGAACAATTTCTCCATCTATCCATGTCCAGAATTTTTAGAAGTATTCACAGGTCTTTTCTTCAGCCTAAGTGGTTAATTGAATATTACATCATCAATAAGGTTGCTCTTATCAGAGCTATGGAGAATCTCAATGGGGACTTTAAAATCCCAAGTGAATGTTACAAGGACTCACCAGTCCTTGGGACATCTAGGTCCAACATTGACTGTCATTCAAATCCTGTGCATGTGGTAGGATTTCAAAGCAAGCTGATTTATCAGTGGTTTCCTTTACATTGAAAGTACCCATCTATGGGCTTCTCCTAGCAGGAAGTTTTGGCCACAGTAAGAATCAGAGTGGGAGCTCCTGAAGTACTAGGGCTGTCAAGATTTGGTTCAGTCCGTCCACATTTTTCTGGTGTTATTGAAGACATCTTTCTTTCTAACACTGTCACTTAAATGTTGCATTTATCCATCATCCCCGCAATTACCTTTGTTAAAGAGGTGGGCAGGAGTCAGGAGGAAGTAATCTCTGTGACCTGGGTTAGGAGGTCTAGGTCTTGAAAGAAATGAACAGAGAAAGACTAAAAACCACAGATTAGATGACATTCCTAAGAGTGATTTGTTCATTTCCTTTGATAAAGACGTTTTAAAGAGATCATTTAAATCAAATAAATTCTGCATATCTTTTGTGTATCCTAAAATTTTTTTGAACTGTTGAATCCACGTCTAAAGTTTTAGTCTAAAAATATAGGTGAAATTGAATATTCACAATCCAGGAAGCATAACATTTAGGTTTAAATCCAAATTTAAAACGTTGAGTCTTCAATGAAATGGAAACATGTCAAAATGATTACACTTCCCCCTGTTGACAGCTGTGTTTTAAAGCCAGACAGTTTTAGGAGTTGCTTATTTTCAACTTCTGGGTTTTTTAATGGAGAATGTCATGGCTTCTTTTGCATGTCAGTTTCTTCTCAGAGCTGCATTGCATCTGTGTGTCCAGTGTCTGGAATCTGTGTGGTACAAATACATGCTTTTTGTAAGGAGTTTGTGAAGTTGTTTTCCTCAACTTTTTCAATTCAGAAGTTACTTTCTTCCAAAGCCCCACACCCTTGACCCTCTGTTATGGAGTCACCCAGGAGTGTCTGTGTAGGAGTCTGGTTTGTTTCAGTTTCCAGCAGCCCCCACATGATGTTTAGTCCCACTTTATACTCAGAAAGCTAATAGTATCTGGAGGAAGTACCATTGCACTTATTATCACCCAGGGTTCCATTTGGATGAGACTTGTAATATATATACATATTTAATGGTTATGATTTTTTTACGATGTGGTATAGTGGTGGGCCCCAGAAGAGCAATTTTCTATACAATTCTAATTTTGCACGAAATGATCTGGATGATGGTTATATAACATCCTATAGGATACGAGTTGGTGCCAAGTGACATCTTACTTCTGTACAACTTGGAAAGGAGCAGTACATGGCCCATAGAAGTCATCAGGATTCAGCTGTATTCCTGCCTCAGCAGAACCATTACCCCTCAAGAATTACTTCATGGGAATGTTCAAAGCATTAAAGAGAGAAATAGCTTACTATTTTATTGCAGACATGTTGTATTGCATTATAGAAATAATCAGGCCATCCAAAAATAGAGAAAAAATAGATGGACAAAACCATGGCTTTCTGTAGGGTTTTACATGTCCAATTTTTATGAAGAATTTTAATAACATAGGAAATGTTCACAATAGAATGTCAAGTAGAAGGACAGGAAATGTGATTTTAATTTTTTTATATATTGGCATAGAAAAAAATGGAAAGAAAATAAACAAATGGCAATTCTGGGTAGTGGGTTGATTTTTAATTTTATATTTATATTCTCATTTTTCATTGTTCATTACTAATACAAATCGTGCTATGGTGAACAACAGTGTGCAGAGATGTTTGTCCAAATTTCTGATCACTTCCTTAGGACAGATGCCGAAGAAGAATTACTGAATCAAAGGAAAAGAACATTAAGAAGAACTTTGGATCTAAACAGCATTGCCAAATTAGCATCCAGGAAGGCTGTGCCAGGGCCTGTTCCATCAGTGTGAAGAAGGCCCTGGAAACTGTGCACATTCAGTCTTCTCACTTAAAAATAAAACCTTTGCATACAGGGTATGTGGAACAGGCTCTCTTATTATTGCTTTAATTTGCATTTATTTTCATATTATTGAAGTTGAACATTTTCCACGTTTCCCATTTGCATTTTTTCTTTGTGAATTATCTGTTTGCATCTTTTCGAATGTATCTTCTAATGAAGCCCATTGTAGCTAAAGAATGTTACCCCGTTTCCATATTCATTGCTAGAGTTTTCCTAGTTTATTGCTAGTTTATTTAGTCTCTAATTTTTTTTTAACATGCAGAGTATGTTGTAAAGCCTGTGAGTGTTTTTTTAAACTTTCTTGGGTTTTTAAAATTGATTTTAAGCTCAGAATTTTTTTCCCATTTTAGCTATCTATTCCTCTAATTTGTATCTTTAATATTGTAAAGTAAAATACAAAACAAGGAGCAAAATTGATTTTTCTTCCCAAATTCTTAACCTGTCTTCGCAGTACCATTTTTTCCATTAAATTATTTCTGGTTTTTATCTGTGTTCCCTGGTGTTTACTTCCGAATGACCCTGTGTTATCTTCTATCCATTCGTGCATCAGTACATTTTTCTTTAGTGTAGTATGTAATACATTTTATTGTTATATATAGCATCAATCTGCTTAATTGTTTTTAAAGCTGTTTTGCCTACTCATTCTTCCATATGACATTAAGAATCACTGGGAAATCATCCCAAAAAATTCCATAGGGTTTTTATTGGAATTGCATTAAACGCATCAATTAATTTGGGAAGAAGTAACATCTTTACAATAATTCTTCCAATACACATGGCCTTTTGACTGTTTTTCTTTAAAGGCTTCTTAAATATCTCACTAAATGTGTATTGCTTTCTTCCTGTCTTAAATACCATTTTTAAACCTATTCTTGTTTACTTTGTCTCTGTGTGATTATAAATTAGACTTTTTTCTTTGTATGAGGATCATTTTCTCTGTTATTTACTAATCACTACTAGTTAATCATTACTGGCTTTGCCTTTCTAATCCCTGATCCTGGAAGAGGACGGCTTGCATTTGCACCTACCTCTTGGCCAGAGAAAATCAGACACATCTCTCCTTGTTTCCACTTCCTGATCTAGGATTTGAAGTAACAAGACCTCCCTTGTAAATGTGTTGCAAGGGTTAAACAAGTTAATTCATGTAATTATGATTCCTGGCAGATACAAAATGCTCAGAAATGTTAACTACCATGAGTAGTATCTCTCTTCTGTTTGTTCTTTGTTCTTTCTTTAGAATATAGATTTCTGTCTCTTCACTTTGACCTCCTGGTCCTCACACCTGCACATTTTTTCTGGGCAGTGGCTCCGAGCTCATGGCTCAGTTCCAGCACTGACCAGACACTTTATCAACATGGTTGTGAAGTTGCAGATCTGAAAAGCATGCTGTTTGCTTCCTGAGAGTCTTGGGTGTACTTTATTAGGGGAGGGAGGCTGCTATCATTTATTATGCTTTTTCTACCTTTTTTATTAATGCATGTTTGTGATACATAAGGAATACATTCGTTGTAGGGAGTTAGTACATGTACATATAGCATCTTAGTCCTTTTTATAGCCCCTTTCCCCCGTCTTCCCCTTCCTTCCACCTCTAGATCCCCTTCCCCTGTGCAAAAAGTCAACTCTGTTTCCTATCATCTATCTTCAGAATGTTAAATATTGCATGGTTTCTCTTACATGAGAAACCAAAATTCTAAATAATTTAAGTAATTTGAGAAATTTACTCTAATGCACTCGTTGAGAACGCATAATCCTTTTCTTTTTCTTTTTTCTTTTCACTCCCACCAATTTCTTACCAAGGTTGCCTTCTTTCAGTTGTAGTGTGGTAGGAGCCAAGAGCTCCAGAAGCCCAGCGTGGTCACTACTCTTTGTCACTGTGTCATTTTTTTGCCTGCCTTGGGTTTTTCATCCTTCTTGCCAGGTCAGGTGCAAGGGCAAAGGCAAACCAGCAGGCAGAGAAGCCCTGTGCTTTCCATGCTGTGTCTGACCTGAAACAAGTGGGAATCCTTGCTGGGTGAGGAAGAAGCCCATCTCCCCGTGCGGGGTCCCGCCAGGAGCAGGGACTCTATGAGGTCAGATTCCCCATTTTATACCCCTTGGAGCCTGTTTGAGGGAACAATGGCAGCCCCCTTTCTGCCTGCCCTGGGACAAGTGCAACCCTCTCTTCTTTCCCGCTGGGGACCCCGGAGGGGACCTGGCCTGTGGCCTGTGGGGAGAGGAGTCGGAACTCCTGCCGCACACATTCCACACTCACACACGTTAACTCTTCTTTTCTATTAAATTTTCTAAATGGTTATTGCAGCCACATAAGAAAACTATTGATTTTCTAAATGTGAGCCTGGTAGCTACCTAGCCACTCTTACTACATTCTTTAGAGTTACAATGGAGTCATTTCTCTTTTCTAGATAGACAATCATACTGTCCTCTGAATACTGATGATCTTGTTTTCTCCATCCCTGCCATGGTATTTCTTACTTGTATTCCAAGTCATAACATTGAGAACAGCACTGAATAAAAACAATAGCAAATGTCCTTGGGAATTCCTCCTGTGGGTGAAGATATATGTGGCTGCCTTGATGTAGCTCACTCTAGTAAGGAAGGATTATTCTCTTCCCAATTTTAAAGAGGTCCTAAAGGAATCTTATACCCAGATCCTTTGCAGCATCCATACAGATCATCACAGATTTTATTTTACCTATTAGTTTACTTTATTATATCAGCTGATTTTTTTCTACTATTAAACTGGACTCAAGTCCTGGAGTAATCTGTACTTAGCACTGTTTTTAGTACATTTTAAGTTAGACTTTACAGCTATGGCTTGAAGTTTAGCATTTTGCATGTGAAGTGTTTCGGTTGTTTTCTTGGTGTGTATTTTGGTATAAGTTATAGCGACGTTTCTTCTTTTACTTCACCTTGGAACAGTTACTGTAAGTGGAGAGTGTTTATTTAACAATATGAAGAAACTCACCCAATTTTTCCTAATTTGAGAAATTTTTCAGGGATTTCTAAAAATTGCTTTTCAGTACTTCTTATTCTTTCACTTTCTACCTTTTCTTAGATCAATACTGACAAATTATCCCTTTTCAATAAAAGAACTAGTTTCACGAACATTTAAAAGACACATTAGCTTTCAGTTATACAAACCATTTCATAATTTTATCTCTTTTGTACTTGTTGGCACATAGATTTTCACAGTTTTAATTTTATTTTGAATCTTTGAATTTTGTTTTGAATTTAATTTGAATTTTTCTGGATTAGATTTTCCAGTCTGTGTACATTTTGTAGTGTTTTGCAAGGAATTCTTTTTTGTACACAATGATCACAATATCTATTTGTATATTTCCCAGTTAACTGATTTTTCCCTTACCTTATTAGATTGCTACCTCCATTGCTTTAATGTGTAACTTTTCTAAATTTTTCTTTGAGCATTTTCTTTCCTTTTTCTCAGTCTTTTAAAACAGCAAAATTCTTTTTAATGCTTTTTGAATTTACCCCAAGAATACCTTTGATTAATCTCTACATATTTGAGATATGTAATGTTCTCATCATCATTTTTATTAAAATTTATTCTTCATTAATCAGGATTTGTATTTTTCATTGATCAAGAGAGTGTTGTCAATTTCAGGGTGACAGAAATCTCTGCTTCATTGTTTACTATCAAGTCCTGTTTTCTTTGGGTTTCAGTAGGAAAATGTGATTTACTCATTCCAGCTTTGATGAGTTAGTTAAGGTTTTCTTTGTGATTTAGCATTTAATCCTATATTTATGTAAGTTGCATGAATGCTTTAAGAGGTGTAGTCTTTTCCACAGAACTTAGTATATGGCTAATAATTTAGTAATTGCAGTTGTATTATTTAAATTATTATCTGCAAAGGGAACATGGCCTGATGGACAGAAATGTTTTAAATTTGGATCTGTTTTGTTAGAATTAGTGGCACGATATTGTGGGGGTCACCTGGTATCTGAGCCTCCTTTATGCCTTAGTAAAAGAAGGATGTCAATATTTACCTTTCATTATTGTTGCGGAGAAAAGTGCCATAACTATTGTGCTTAGCCTGCCGTTCATCGTGTTGACCACTTGGCCTCCTACATTAGTAGTATATCAAATCTTATCTTTCTTAGCCCAGGGAAAATGTCTTGCTATCGTGTATTTGAATATTTTCAGATATTTGTGTTTTTCTTACTTGCGAAATTCAAATCTCCAATTTCTGTGCTTTATCATCTTCTCTCTCATCACTTTCTTTCTTTGTTATTTTCCTCTGTCTTTAAGTTTATTATAGCAGGTTTTAAGTTATTTATGAGTATATTAGGATTTCAGGTTATTAATTATATTAGGGTTTTAGGTGGTTTATATGAATATCTGATGCTATTTATTATGATGTCAGTGGCCTCCCATACTATACTATATTTTTCAAATATCACCTATGGTTACCTATGTAAAATTAGTATATTAATACACTCTTTTTGAAGTAACATAACAAAGGCATATACTAAGTAGAAATGCGTAAGTAAAAAGTTCATAGTGTGGAGATTTCAGTTTTTCCAGTGTGCAGTAACAGTTTTCTTTTCAGCTTGACCACCCTGCTCCTTTGTGTTGTTTATTTACCATATTAAATATTCTACTAATAAGTTTTGTCCCTTATAACACATGCTTTGAAATATAAATTAAAAGGATAATTAAGAATAGATGTGAATAAATATTCTAATACTTTTTTCCATACATGCCTTGCATTAGTCCCACCTTGGAGACCACTGTCCAAGAAGCTAGCAGATTCTCCTGCTTTTTGTCTCTGTAGCACTTCCCCTTTTAGAACAGACACACATTTGGGAGTCTTTGGTTGTCCTTCAAGAGGACAATGCCATTGTCTTCCCTCTTCGCTGCAATATCCCCAGGGTCTAGCACAATGGTGGCCACATAATGGGTTTGGATAAATATTTGTTGACTTGAATTAGAACTTGCAGTTTCCTGCCAATAGATCTCAAATAGACTTTGACTTTCCTCCTGCATTGTTGGCATCCTTGCCTTGTTTCCTTACTGAAGTCTGGTCCTTTTCTCTTCCTCTCTTGTCTCAGCCTCCTGTCTTTTCACCTCAACCTCAGCAGAGGGTTCTTTTGGGTCAGCATTTTTAACACCAAGCCAATGTTTCTTAAACTTTCTTCCTTCTCTGGCAGTGAATAGTTTTGGGAATTGATTTTTTTCTTTGGGTATTCAAGGTAATGATTTTCTTCCGTCTCGGCCTGAGCTGTATTTTTCCTCTTAGTTTTCTTTGTTGTTGTTTTTGCAGTACTGGGGATTGAGCCCGGGGCATTTGCACTGAGCTACATCCCAGCTCTATTTTATGTTTTTGAGACAAGGTCTCACTAAGTTGCTAAGTTGCTCAGGCTGGGCTCAAACTTGAGATCCTCTCGTGCCTCTGTGTCTTAAGTCACTTTAGGGTTGCTGAGATATAATATCTGACACCACGTTAAAGGAAGGGAGAAGTTTATTTTATCTCAGTTTTTTCTGAGAATTCAGTCCATATTGCTTGGCTCCAAGGTAGGAAGGGCCTGATAGAAGGGCCGGGGCGGAGGAAAGCTGCTCATGCCATGACAGCCAGGGGGCAGAGAATAGAGAGGGAATCACAGATGGAGATACACCCTCAAGTCACTCCCCCAGCGATGCACCTGTAACCAGGCCCTCCCTCCTAACAGCATATTTAGCTATGAATTCATCAGTGAATTAATCCAGGGTTCATTTATCCCCAAAAGCCCCATCTCTGAACACGTGAGGCTTTTGTGGGACATTTCAGATCTAAACCATAACACCAAGCCCCCAGAGTGTTGGGATTACAGGCTAGGATTAGCCACCACCCCTGGGTAAATTTCCATTTTTAATCTGGAGCCCAAGAGTGCTAATGTTGGCCAACTGTCAGCAAGTGTGGGTGTCACTGACCATCTTCTCTTCCCATTTGGGTTTTAGAATATCACAGTTGTTGGGTTGAAGTGTGCAATAGCTGTTTCTGGTATCTAGTAAGTATTCAAAAAAAGAACACTGGACAGAATTTGATTTTTTTTTCCTATTCCTTCCAGTTGCCAATTCTCTAAATCTGACAAGAAGAATTTAAAGAATCATGATCAAGAAGCTGTATATTTTAAAAAATGACAACTTCCAAAATACATTGCAGCCCGGTCCCTAATGTCTCCAGCCTGCTTAGAGCTCTCCTCTCCACAAAAGGGTCTGGAGCCTGGGGTCCTCACTCAGTGCTTTACCGGCTGATGCCGGAACATCTTTCTGTGCTATATGTTGGGGTCATACCTGCAACTGGAGGTTGAAAGAATGATGCAAAAAAAAAAAAAAAAAAGGGAGCAGAAAGGGACAATGGGGACAGAATAAGATGCTAGACTTGGGTTCCTAACAACGCAAGGATGCACAGTCAGGAACTGGCTCCCTGGGGTTCAGATTTTGCAGCCTCTTTGTCTTTAAGATTGGGAGGGAGTGCAGTGCTCAGGCCTCTTCTTGCTGTTCCCTGACAGTTGATTTCTGAGAGTGCAGCCTGCATAGATCACCAGTGTTATTTCCTCATCTGCTTCTCTAGAGCTGTAGTGAGTACACACTCCTCCAGATTTATTCAAGTAGATTATGACTGTCCCTTACTTTTTAAACTGCTGTGAATTTTTTCATTTGCCAGCTTCGTGGTTGGTGTAATGGAAAGGTGAGCAAAACCACAGTATAATTATCTTCGTTCTCTTTAATCCCAAAGTCGAGATTATATCCTTACTCTTAAAGTGTACTTACTGCCTAACATATTTCAGATAAGAAATTTTAAGCCAAAGCTATTCTTTGAAGGTTAGAAAATACCTTGCAATGGTTGGGATGGAAGGTGGGGCTTGATGCTACTAAGATGCCTTGTTCTGTCTTACCTTAAAATTTCCCTTCCATGTGGATTCTTGAGAAAGATATGTGCTTAAGACCAGTAGGGATGAGAAATAAATTAATTCTTTGATATTCTAGCTTGCTCAGGCCCCCTTCCTCCACACAGAAAAGACAGAGGTGAGATGTCCAGGCTTATGGCAAGGAGACCATCCTTGGATGAAGCTGTCACATAGCTGGGAAACACTGCCTGGGAATGAATTTCAGCTCTGAGCACTAACATTTAGTGCATCCTGAGAGCTGACCCTGGAAGATTAGCTGCTGCCCTTCTTTGGAGGACAGAGGGGAGAAGGGGCAGCTAGCTCTCAGAGGTGAAGACACTACATTTGATTTTCTTATTCTGATATGGCCCATTGATATTTTCCATCCTAATGTGAAATAGCAATAAAAGCATCCTTTCCAATTTTATTGTTCTGTATTATGTAACACGTGTGAAAACTTTGTGCTCATTACTCAACTCCCCTGGGGAGCAGGCTTCCCAGGGTGTTCACTGCTGGAAGCAGGCAGACTGGGTCTCCCTTTGATTTTATTAGCCTCATGAGGATAGGGCAGATCAGGCACTAGAAGAGCCTTCTGTATGCAAAATTTCCCTGAGCAGAAGCAGAGGATGACAAGATTGCTAATTCTTTAATAATGGCAAAGCCTTTGCACTGCATAGAATTAAGCATCTCAGATGTAGAAGACTCAGATATGGAAGATACTCTACTGTTACGGTTTATATCTACACATCCCCCAAGAGCCTCATAGGAGGGGTTTCGGGAAGAGAATTGGACCATGTGCGCTTATAGCTGACTTGCTGTTAGGAGGTGGGGCCTGGTCTGAAGATGCTGGAAACTGGGGTCATGACCTGGAAGTGTTTATTCCCTACTCATCTCCTCCCCTCTCTCTCTGCTTCCTGGCCACCATGATGTGGGCAGCTCTCCTCTGCTGGCCTTTCCCCATGCCTTTTCTGGCTTGGAGTCAGCTGATTATGAATTGAAACCTCTACAAACTGTGAGCCAAAATAAACTTTTCATCCTTTAAGTTGTAGGTGTCAAATATTTGTCTCAGTGATGAGAAAAGTGAATAAGACATCTACCTTGTGTCACCAGCAGCTTCATAATGTGTTAGGGACCCTGAACTCTTAGAAGCTATTCCTGTTCTGGGTGAAAAGGTTGATTGTGATGAATTTCTTTGGCCTTATCTCAG
This sequence comes from Heterocephalus glaber, assembly GCF_053883595.1. Classification (NCBI taxonomy): domain Eukaryota; kingdom Metazoa; phylum Chordata; class Mammalia; order Rodentia; family Bathyergidae; genus Heterocephalus; species Heterocephalus glaber. The sequence continues at coordinate 16,973,157 of NW_028258381.1, forward strand.
TGATTTAGGAACTTAGAATGAGATTAGAGGAGTATGTAAAAAAGAGTCTACACAGCAGGCTGTCTTTTAGAAGGCTTGGTTTCAAGGTTGGCTGTTGGCTGGTGTCTGGGAAATGAAGTTTTAGAAGGATTCCTCACCTTTCCCAGACCTGATAAGAATAATTGATTACACCTACATGGTTTGTGCAAACAGGATGGCTTATTCTAAGAACCTACTTTGCATTAGGAGTATTGAGTTTTAGTACATGCCAGGCAGAGTGCCCACATGACCATCCTCCAGTAAAACCCACGGACAGTCCATTCTCTAATGATCTTTCTTGGTAGACAGCATCTCACATAGGTGCCACTATACAATGCCAGAAGAATTAAGCATGTCCTGTTGACTCCACTGGCAGAGGATTCAGAAAGCTGGATCTTGGCTTCCTCTGGACTTTGCCCTATGCACCTGTCCCCTTAGATGGCTGTGCATTTTATTCTTTCTCTATGATTATCACAGCTATGAGTACAACTATATGCTGAGTGCTGGAAGACCTTTTAGTAAACCATTGAACATGATGTGGATCTTAACAGTCCCTCCAGTAATAAATAGCCCATCAACCCAGAGTGCAATCTCTCCCATATATAACCCACTGTTGTGGTTTAGATCTATAATGTTCCCCAGAGTCTCATGTATTTAGAAGGTGATTGGGTTATGGGGGTGCAATATTTAGTGAATTCGTCCATTTATGAGTTCAGTAGTCACTGGAGACATGACCTACAAGAATGTGTTCTTGTCCCTGGCTCCTCCCTTCTCTCTATGCTTCCTGACCATCATAGGCTGAGCAACTGTCCTCAACCAGGCTCTCTGCCATGATGTTTCTGACTTGGAGCCAGCTAACCATGGATTGAACCCTCTGAAACCATGAGCCGAAATAAGCCTTTTGTTCTTTAAGTTTCAGATGTCAGGTATTTTGTCCCAGCTCCTGATTAATGCACCACCCAAAAGGCTGACATCCTCTTCTCACCAAGTTTCTTTCCTGAGCTCCTTTTATGACACTTTCTGGACAAGAACATGTTTTTTTCCTTCTTGCCTCCTTCTCATCTCCAGTTATCAGCCATATAATTTTTCCTTTTAAATCTTCATCCTATTAGCCCTCTATGATAGTTAACATTACTAGAAACCTGCCCTTTACTGAATGTCTCCCTGGATGGATAGGGGCCCCTTTGGGCCCCTTCTTCATTTTCCTCTCAGGCTATTGCTTTCCACTGCCTTTTCCCTCTTCCTCACACATAGTGTGTAACTGGTTATCAAAATGGAATTATTTTGACTCAGTTTCCAGGCCTAAACCTCAAGAGCAATACATGTACCAGGTTTTTCCTTCTAAGCTCTAGAACTATATGCTAGACTACCTGCAAACTGAGATAGCCCCGGATCATCCAGCTTTAGCTCCTTGCTCTTCTGCACCTGTATGGATCAGTGAGCTCAGGCTTCCATACCAAAATACTACAGCCTGGGTGGCTTCAAGAGGAACAGTTTACTTTCTCACGGTTCTGGAGGCTGGAAGTCCAACAAGAAAGTGCTGACAAGGTTTCTACTAAAGCCTCTTTCCACAGCTTGTCACATTTTCTCTGTGTCCTTACAATGCCTTTTCTGTGTATGTACACACTCCTATTGTTTTAGCCTCTCCTTATAGAACACTGTCTTATTGGATAAGGGCTCCACCCTGATGACTGCATTTAGCCTTAATGACCTCTTTAAAGGCTCTTTCTCCAAAAACATAGTTATATTGGTGATTATGTTTCAACCTATAAATTTTGAGGGGTACATGCTTCAGTCTGTAACACTCTATAGATGGTTGAAATTAAAGTGTTGGGCAAAGGAAGTTGAGTAGGGAAAGTTGGTGGTAGGCTTTGAGTTTTCCTTGATTGTCTTGGGTGGGGTGCTCATTGAATTTGAGCTAAAGGTGAGAGCCATTTGTAGAGATTGACTTGTGAGTGGTGGAGAGGCTGGTGGGGACCAGCTATCTGGTTTAAGTAGCTGATCAGAGAGGGACAGAGCTGCATTCTTGGTGACACAAGGAGCAGTGCAGGAGCCCTTCTGCAGTTGTCTAGCCAAGGAGAGAGTGCTAGAACCAAAAGACTCTGGGAGGGGTGTTTTGAGCAGCAAAAAAGGAGACTGGCACTCTTTTCTGTTCCTCATCCATCCTTCTAAGTCTCCTCCATCCATGACATGGCCAGTAGCCATGGACCAAGGAAAGAGTAAAAATAAAAAGCACAGAACAAAACCCTGATATCTTCTTCTTTCCCACTCTAGCTTTCCTAGCCTGAGTCAAGTCCAAGTTAAAGAACAAGAGACACTTCCAACTAAGGAAAGGGTATAATTGCATACTCATTAGCCTGGATTGGACTACCTATTATTTGACACTTACTGATCACTTTTTATTTCTTAAAAATTTTTTTGTATGTTTTATGTTGCTTGTGTTAATATCGAGTATTGAACTCAGGTCTTCACACTGAGCTATATCTCCTGTTCTTTTTAAATTTTTAGATAGGGCCTAAGTTGCTGAGTTGCCTAGACTGGGCTTGAACTTGCAATGCTGCCTCAGCCTCCTAGAGTGCTGGGGTTTCAGGTGTGTCCCACCACACTATGTTCAGTCACTCTTGCTTCCTCTCCTTCTTGCTGTTTTATTCAGTTGCTCTATTAGCTAGGGTTCTATAGAGGAACAGATGTAATATAAAATATATGTACGAGTACAGGAAAGAAATTTATAAGGTAGGCTTACAGCATCAGAATAAGAAAAGTCCCAGTGGCCATTAGCTGGATTAGAGATAGAGGAATCCAAAATGGCTGCCTGTGGGCTGGAGAGCCAGAGAACCTAGAGCAGTCGAAGGTCAAAGGCCTGGGAATTCACTGAAGAGTTACCAGTGTGAGTCTTTGTTGGAAAGCTGAAGAGTCTGCATTGAAAAGCAGAAGCCTCTGCACTGGAAGCCTGAAGAAACTGGAGACTAATGTCTAAAAACAATACAACAACCAGAGCATCTCTGATGAAAAGGGAAAACTCAAGATGCAAGCCTATTGGTTGGTGCCAGGGTGAGTCTTCCCAACTCAATTTGCTGGCCTACATGTCAGTCATTCACAGACATGCCCAGAACTTGTTAATCTCCTGGGTGGTTCTTACTCAAGCCAAGCTAACAGGTCACAATTAACTGTCACAGTTGCTAAGTCATAAATTGCATTCTAAATACCCTGCCCCAGGTTCAATTCTCCATTCTTCTTCCTCTATTTTAGCCTTTCTTTCCCTGTGTCTGACCCAAGTCCCCTTCCTGGGCCAGCTCTGCCCCCTCTAGTCCAGCTTACAAACTGTCACCAGGTTGATCTTAGGCTGAACACAGCACTAATGCTCCTACATCCAGGCCTGGTCACTTCCCCCTGATTGCATGGAGGACAAGCCCTTCAGCTGCCCTGGCCATCTGGGCCTACCTCATCCTCCTCTGTTCCTATAGGACTCCCACGTCTGGTGAAGGGAGCTGCTCCCTCGAGCCCTCTATCCTTGCAGGTATCCTTCCCATTGCTCAGGCCATTCACCTTGTGTCCCTTTCCAACATATTAGGGTCCTTCCTTGAAAAGCTTGCTGCACAACCATTGCAAATGAACTCTTTGGAACCTAATGGTCAGCCCTGTCCCAACTCAGTGATTTTGGGTCAACCACCCCAGTCCCTTGATTCTGCCATAGGTAACGGATTGCAGGCTTCTTAAGGCTAAGTTGTACCTTTGCATTTTTCTGTTGCCCATCAGTTTGTTACTCACTCACCTGACCCATGGTAGGCATGCTTCTGGGGTTTAGTTAACTTATTGGACAGAGTCACTAACATTTTTTTCTTCCCCCTAAACTGTGTCCTTGTTACCCTTCAATGCCCACTCATTTTTCCATTTTTTAAAAATTTGCAGTGACTTTTATGATTACTTTACCTCTTCCTGAAAATTTCAGCTGGTTGAGCTTAATGAATGTTGTGCAGTCCTGGGCCTCCTGCAGCTTCTTGCCCTAGTTCAAGTTCATTACTTTGACTCACATAGCAGTGGGAAGCATGCAGACAAGGTCCTTAGCAGGTTCCCTTCCTGTACTTCTTGCTAAGTGGATCATGAAGTCTGGTAGCAGAAGAGGGAGGCTTGGTAAGAGTGAATTCCGCTCTTTCTTTCTGCAGTCAGCTTCTTGTTCAAGAGTTGTAAAACCATTTAACTAAATGAAAGTTTTTCAGTGAAGGATCCGTTTGCATTCCATGAAAGGTAACAGGTCCCACAAGAATTCCACCATTATCTTTGGGGCCACATGAATCCATAGTAGCAATTTGATGGGATCTTGCTGGGCTTGGACAAGCCTCATTTATCACACCGATTATTTTTGGTGGAAGCAGTTTCAGATGTGTGGAGGGTTCTACACCAAAGACCTGGGTCCTCTGGAAATTGACCATCTGTAGAAAATGAATATGACCCCGACTGTCAGCAAAGTGGCGATTTGGGGAGCATCTGGCTTTTATGCAATTATCATTTGCATTAAAATTCTTGAAGGCCATCTCTCCCAATTTCCTGTTAAATTCTTTCCTAAAGGCCCAGATGGGAAAAACACATTATAACTCTCAAACTTGAAAAAAAGAAATGAGCTTACAGCAGGACCATGTGCTAGGGTCTTTGATGTGGAGGGGAACATTATACTGTGGGATTAATATCAGGGCTCTGATTTGGGATTTTCTCATCCCTAAAATGTTCAGTAATATTAGGGTAGAATCATACAAGGTAGCACATAAAGTCCTGAGCTCAGTGCCTGGCACCTAGCAAGTGTTAAATAAGTCTTTTCTATTACTTATTATTACTCTTGAAAATGATTAAACAAGACTTCCAGAGGCTGGCCTGAGACATAGCAACTGGCCAGAGACTCATTTAGATTTCTGAGTGCCATGCCGCCTGATGTCACATGTCCCTGGTAAGGGATCCCTAGATTAGGGGACATTGTTCCAGGCAGAACCCACACATGCTGGCCTCTGGAAAGGCAGCAAAGGCACAGGAGACTGTTGGCACTAGGATCCTGGCTCTGCTCCTTGTGTAAGCTTCTGAAGCCTACTTACCCTCTCTGTGCCTCAGTTTTCTCATCTGTAGAATGGGCTGCTGGGAGACTCGAATGATTCTGCCTCTGCAGATTCAACCAACTACAGATCAATAATAATTATGAAAAGTTGCACTGATACTGAGCATTACAGACATTGTTGTTATTATTCCTGCAGATAATACAGTGCAGCAATGACTTGTATAGCATTTACATTGTACAAGGTATTCTAAGTAATTCAGAGAAAGTTTCGTGTAAAGTTCATGTGAATAGGATATCTGCAAATACACCATTTTATTTAAGGAATTTGAGCTTTCATGGAGTTTGATACCTGCAGGGTGTCCTGGAACCAATAGGAAGGGATGACTGTACTTCGGATTATTTAAAATAATCTAGATTTACACATGTCAACATGGATAAATCTTTAAAAGTGTCTTTAGTCTGTAATTCCAGTGGCTCAAGAGCCTGAGGCAAGGAGGATTGTAAGTTCAAGGCGAGCCTAGACAACGTAATGAGACCCTGTCTCAAAAAGGCTGGAGATGTAGCTCAAAGTGAAGGCCCTGGGTTCAATCCTCAGTACCACCAAAAACAAAACAGAGTTTGGTGTCCCTCAGGGTCTTGGAATTGATGCCCTGTGACCAAGAGATGACTTCTGTGTTGAAATTTATTCAAACAACACCCAGCACCTTGTGAATGCTCAGTCAGTGTTGGATATTATTATCGTGATCACTAGATTTACCAGGCCCTATCTGTGCTTGGGAATGGTTTTTAGAGTAAAGGACTTTATATAAAACTCATCCTTAAGATTACATTTGTCTCCATTCTTCTGCGATGGATGGGATGAGAAGCTGGGACCATGGGAGCTAGATGTCTGGGAACAGCATTGATAACTTTAAGGATATTCCCAGTCCTGTATGTCCTTTAATCTCAGATCTGCTGAAGAGATATTCAGTGTAAGTCTGAATAGAAATTATATACTGCCAGCATATACCAGTGAGCTGTGTATGCAAAAAAGAGAAGTCGAGAGGGAGGGATGAGAGAGGGAGACAGAGACAGAGAGACACCTAGAGAAGAGATGAGGCAGTCTTACCCTAGGTATTCCTCCAACTACGTGTGCAGAATTTGCTCAATGAGAGTAAAACTTTTCTCTGTACTTTTATGCACAACATTTAGTACTGTGGTCACCAAGGGTGACCTCTCCAAGAAATTCCCCAATGTTTTCTGCAAACACTGACTGGATGTCCTTCAATTCAATTCAGTTCAGTTCTTTTATTCTCTTCCTGCAATAAGCATTAGACCCCACAGGTTCAACTTTCAGTCCTTTATGCCTGTCTCACTGCACATGCCAGTTTCACCTATGTTTCTGATCAGAAATGAGGTTCCAACAATATCCTCCTTGGATGTATTAATGGGCTTTTCCATTGCTTGACACCCGACATTCCGACACTCACAACTGAGGAAGGAGGAGGAGAGGTTTAATTAGCTCATGTTTTCCATCTATGGTCAGCTGGGTCCAAGTCAGAAACATCATGGTGGAAGGGCATGGTAGAGCGAAGCTGCTCAATTCATGGTGGCTAGGTTGCAGAGCAGGGCAACAGGGTCAGGAAAAAAGAATCCAAGGACCAGATGTGGTATCCAAGACCATGTCTCTGTGCCCCATCCTGACACACCCAGGAGCGTGCTTTACTGACCTCTTGTTTCTTATCCGGTGAAACTGACATATTAAAGAATTAACAATCATTTGAGAGCCAGTCATTTGTTACAGCAGCTCACAGAACTCAGGACAGCACTTTACTGATGAATACTGCTTTATTGTAAAAAGTTACAACTCTGGCATAGCCAGATAGCCTGGGAACTTCGGACGGGTGATGGGGTGCACCACCCTCCTGACACCTCCACGTGTTCACCAACCCAAAGTTCTCTGAACCCCTTAGGTTAGGGATTTTTATGGAGGCTCCATCACAGGCATGAGTAATTATTAACTCAATGTGTAGCTCCTCTTCCCTTCCCAAGGATGGAATATGGAGCTGAAGGTTCCAAGTTTCTAATCAGGATTTGGTCCTTCTGGTGACCAGTCCCTGTCTAGGTTCCCATGAAGAGTTACTTCATAAGAACAAAAGACACTCCTGTCATCCAGGAACTCCTCAGAGATTTAGGAGCTGGGTCAGAAATTGGGGTCAAGGGGAGAGGAAAGAGCAAGGGGAAGAGGAGAAGTAAAAATAATCCAGATGCAATGTGTGTATATGCCGGCTCCCCAAGATGAATGTAATTTTTATATGTATCATCAATTAAAAAAAGAAACTTGAGTCCAAGAGAAAATATTAAAATAAAAGATGTTCCTAGAACCTCTGTCATTTGGGAAATTATATGTCTTTTATAAGCTACATGCAAGGAAATAGGGACAAAAACCAAATATATTTTTTGTTATAGGTTACAGTATCATGGGGGGAAGTAATATTTTGACCAATAAAAAGTCTGGGATTCTAAAATTCCTCTCCTAACAACTAGAAGTAAATCTTCATGTGATCTGGACCTCTGCTGCCAAGTCACTCATGGCCCAGCATGCCACATTTGTACCCACAGGATCCTAAGTGCCCTTCCCCCAGGGTTTCCTCTCTGGCCAAAGATTTTAGTCAGTGAGCTTCTCCCTTCACCAAGGCCAGGATACAATTCAGAAGAATCATTTCTGCTTGCTGCCTTTTGGTTCAGTGTGCAATCAGCCAAGTGCGCCATCCATGAGCACTGCCTGATGCTAGGATGATTTCACTGCGATCCATGGGGACCCTTGAGATGCACGCAGTGCACACTGTTGGGGTTCCATCATCTGGGGGAAGGTTTTGAGAGGCTTCCCACCTGCGAAGAGGGGTGCTCAAAGACAGACTTGTTTTCCTGGTGCTGAGAAGTACAAGTTTTGCCACCTCCTTTGGACCACTTCCTCCCAAGTGGATAGAACAGTGCCCACTAAACCATGGGCTAGAGCATGAGTGGCCCACCTAGTGGACATATTTTAGCTAAGGTCTCATGATGGTTTCATAAATACAGATCCATAACCCTTAGCTTCTGATGCTTGATGAGCTGTGAGACTCCACCATTGGTGACAGTCAGGATGATAGCCACTGGACCAGCATCCCACACCCTGAAGCAAAACAACCATGGTATGTATTTGGGACATACCTGAACCCTAACCCAATGCTTCTCAACCTTCATTTTCTCCTCCTTTTTCTCTCCCACCTCCTTCCTCTTTCCCAACCCACAAGAGCCCTTTAAGACATGTGTTTCCCTAGTTACCCTACCTGCATGAAATCTAACAGCACCAGTATACTGTCCCCCCCAAAGCCTGGTGTGTTTGGAAGGTGATTGGATCACAGGGGTGCTATATTCATCAGTGGACTGATCGCTGATGAGTTCAGTAGCTGAATATGCTGATAGGAGGTGGGTCTGGTAGGAAGAGGTAGGTAATTGGGACTATGAGCTGGAAGGGTGTGTTTTCATCTCCAGCACCTCCCTTCCCACTCTGCTTTCTGGGTGCCATGGGTTAAGCACCTTCTCTTCTCTTGTGTGCCTCCACCATCCTGCCTTGGAGCCAGCAAACCATAGACTGAAACTGTGAATCAAAACAAATATTCCTCTTTTAAGTTGTGGTGTCAGGTATCATGTCCAGCGACAGAACGTGACTAAGACAACTTATATCCGTTTGTGTGCTGTGGCCCTAGGAGAGTCACAGACCACTGTAATAGCTCAGAATATTTGTCCCCTAGGAGTCCATTTTCACCCCACTGGACGTGATACCATCTACTGAGAATTAATATTCAAGTCTGAGACAGTTTTGACCATCCAGCCCCAGCTGTGAATAGGGGTGATGTGGGGTGAGCAAAGGGTTGGTACACATATATAACAAGTGCTCCTGTCTGAGATGGGAAGCCACATGGAGTTAGCTTGCAGAGGTGTCAAATGCTGGGAAGGACAGGCCATTCTCCCATGTCTTGAGTTTTCAAATTTTCACTTTTACAAATATTGGGTGACTCTATGGGCAAACACCTTGTTCTGCATTCTAGGTGATTTCAATGTTCTGTTTTTCTTTTAAAAGTGCAGTTATTAGGGTCAAAGGAACCAGCAATACAGCCCCCTGATAAGTGCTACCTATTGATATCCAGGGAGAGTGTACTAGGTATGCACAGGAGTCTACTCTCTGTATTGCTCCCATTATTGAGAGCTATTTGCTGATTTGAATGGCAAGACAATACCTCATCATTGCTTGAGTTCATGTTCTTATGCTTACCAAGGAGGCTGGAATTTTAGATCCCTTTATCTTGTTTAGTGGTGAGAATAAATCGATTCCCTCTGAGTAGCTCATTGATGGTTCCACTCCATTTGGTGGCTAAAGCTTCCCTTTCCTACTGACTTGCCACACCTCCCTAATGCTCTCTGAAGTTTTATCTACATTGGAATCACTTCCGGGACTATTTGTCCTGAATTATTGACATCTTAATGATGGCATCTGCTTGGCTTTGGGAAATCGGTTTTGAATGAATGCTCTCTGAAAGCGAATTTGCGCAGAGAGATTGATTTATGTATCTGCACTCTGGCAAACTCTTGCCTGCAGACACCTAGGCTGTCTTTACTGGCTGGGGCCAAGAAGATAAAGATGTAGCGGAGTTCCTGGTAGAGTTGTCCTTTTGAGCAGTTCTGAGGGTACACAATGTCATGCTGATGACTCATTAACAAACAATGCCCTGAAGGTTTGGTTTTGTCTGTAAAGTTGGCCAAGTCCATATTGTGCTTAGTATCAGCTCTAGCACAAAAGATCCAACAGATCCTGAATTGAACAAAGAAGCAACAAGCAGGAGACATCATTCATTCATTTGATAAGTACACCATGAGTGCCTGTGATGGTATTAAATATCCAAAGATATTTTAGAGCTATTCCTTGACCTTGCAGAATTCATAGTCCAGGTGGAAGTCAAGCGTGCAAATCAGTGACTGGGATACATGGTGATGAATTCCATAATAGATACACATTAAGTTAGCAGGAGAACACACACACACACACACACACACACACACACACACACAGTGATCCACTCTGACTAATGAGAGGAAGGGTCAGGAATAAAAGAGAACATGACATTTTAGCTCCATCCTAGAGAATAAAATGATGTTTACCAGGTGCATTCGTGGAGGAAGGCATCCCAGAGAGAGGGAACAGAGAGTACGTGGGCATAGGGCCTCAAAAGCATAGCATTTTGTGCAAAGGTGGGGAACAAAAGTGTACAAAAGAGATAGAGACTTGAATGCTATGCAGAGGTGGTTTTTCTATTTTTGGTCTAAGATGCCAGTGAAGTTTATGGAGCATGATCAGATTGGCTTTGGGGCAAGTAATCACAGAACATTAATTCTTGGAAGCATTGGCCCACTATAGTTGTCAGGGAAGTAGGTATTGGAATAATGGGGGTGAGAGAGCAGCCACCGGTGTTTAAGAGGTGAAGTCATAAGACTTGGTGACTAAATTTAGGTGTGGGTGATAAGGATGAAGCTCCCACTTCTATCATCATGTACACCTGAGGGTTTTGAGGTCCAGGGAGGAGCAGGTGTGACATGTGGTCATGTTAAGTGGGAGGTGCTGATTGGGCATTGAGATACAGTAGCAAGGCAGTCACGCTTTGCTTAACAGCGGAGTGCACTCTGGGAAATTCATCCTTAAGCGATTTCACTGTTGAGTTAACATTATTGTGTACCTACACGTGCCTAGATGGTACCGCCTACTACACACCTGGGATATATGGGCATACACACATGAGGTGGGATTGAAAAATATGTGTGTTTAAATTTTTTATCACAGCAGGACACATTGCCACTAATTCCCCTCAGAATACCCCTCCTCACTTGAAGCACTATTTATTTATTTATTTATTTATTTATTTATTTTTGGTACTGGGGATCAAACTCGGGACCTTGCGCTTTCGACGCAGGCAGCAGCAGGAACCACTGAGCTAAATCCCCAGCCCACTTGAAACACAATTATCCCATCATTTTTGCCACTTTCAGAAGCAATTCTCAAGTTCTCTTTCCCAGATATCTTTATTTACACTGTCCTGGCTGCCACGATGTCCTGAATTGATTCAAAATATTTCCTTTCCATGGTCGTTTTGACTTTGGGAAGAGCCAGAAATCACACAGTGCCAGATCCTGTGAATAAGGTGGATGTGGACACTGTACTACTTTTGCAAGCTTATCTTTCTGTTGGATGGCACTACCAGCAGCATTCACTGTATTTTTGATCTTACCTCATTAAGACACTTACGAAAAAGGACTTCCAGAGCTGCTTCAGAAAGTAGCAAGAATGATGTGTGTTTAAAGCAAGGGGGAAGATTTTAAGGGTGATTAATGGCAATGTGTCTCTTTACTGAAATGAATTTTTAAAAAGTAAAATATTTATCTTAGTTTGGATCACCCCTTGTATGTATGGTATAATACATTGCTTCTAGAGCCACAATGAGCAAACAAGGTTAAATCAAGCACAAGAGAAAATTAGGCCATCAAAAAATGTAGTAAGCAGGATATATGCGAAGCTGCTTTGAAATAATACAGTACACTGTTTTACAGTAAATGTTATTAGAAGAAGGTGTGTATTCTAAAATAATGGCAAGGGCCAGGGATTTAGCTCAGTGGTTCTGCCGCCTGCCTTGAAAGCAGAAGGACCCAAGTTGGATCACTGGTACCAAAAAATTAAATAAATAAAATTAAATAATGGCAAAAATATAGTAATGTAAATATATAAGAAGCAGTCATTTATTATCATAATCAAGTATTGTGGACCATACTTAATTATATGTGCTGTAGTTTTATACAACTTGGATTTTGTTTATATCAGCATCACCACTAACTGTTGAGTGAGAATACAATGGCTATAATGTTACTAGGTTACAGAAATTTTTGTATCTCCATTATAGTGGTCTGGGTCCATGGTGGCATATGGAGTATGTCCTTGATCAAAACGATGTTGCAGGATATATGACTATACTGACAGGAATTTGTTATACTGGATGTACTAGTAATTGTCAGTGTCTGGTGGTAACTTGTACTAGTAATGCTCAGTTTCGTGGGCTTTTTGAGAATGTTGAACAGTTTTCAGTAATGCTACCAGCTCTTCTTCATTAACTGAGGTAATGTGTGAAGAAGAGCCTGGAGATATTTATTGCACTGGGCACAGGCTCAGCTACTTTTCCATTCACACTTACATCTTCTCCTTCCAGGGGATGGCCAGGTGGATTTTGATGAATTCATGACAATTCTTGGGCCCAAACTGGTATCTTCCGAAGGTCGTGATGGTTTTCTTGGAAACACAATAGACAGCATATTCTGGCAGGTAAGAATTTTTTTAAGATGAACTTTGGCAGTGTATGTATGTTTGGGATTAACTTTTAACTGAGTTCTTGAACTTCTGTTCAGCCCATGAAGTTCTCTTCTGGACTAGAGTGACATACCTTCCTTAAATTCCATGTCCAAGTTAAAGTCCAAACTAGGTCCTCTGAACAGAAAACCCAAATTATACTCATTTAAGATTTGGAGGCGTGAAATAGCTTCCCATTTTTTATTTTATAGCAAAAATTCTGCACTTGGGAGAAATGAGATTCTTCCTTTTCTGATTAAGAAAAAACTTTTTCTTGGGGCACACACGAAAAGGGCACAGTGATATTATGAGTCATTTCCATCCTTGGCCCTGACTGCAGGAGGTGGTTGCTGAGAGAATGCCTGGTGGCCTCCTGGATTCTGCTATCCTTAAGGTGACAGAATGACTTTATCTACAAATTTGTATTCAGTGTTTCTCTATGTGCTTCTCTTTCTGTCTTGTGAGAGATCTCTTAGGAGATTCCCAATATCTGCAATTCTAATAAAATGCTCTGAAATCATTTTCATATTTGTTCTTTAATTTTAAAATGGGACTTATTTCATGATTATGGAATTTGGGAAATGGGTTATTAGTTATTGTTTTAAAAATTTGTCAAGTTAAATTGAATTAATTACCCATTAGATATGTGAAAGACCATTCAAACACAGCATGATTTCTTCAATTTCTTGATACACCTTTTTCTGTACTAAATATCTTTCTCTAACCTAGATAGGGATTGGATTATCTTTTGTCTTATTCAGATGCTCATCTGGCATATAGCATAGGTGTTAAGTAAGAACTTGCTACATACTCTGCAGTCTGTCAGTCATCATGGATTTTACAAGAAGCATTTAAGACTCAGTTTTGAATGTTTAAGAATTTGACTGGGGAAGCACCATTAAGAGAGAGAAAATAATGAAGCGATCAGTGGCTGTGACAGTCGCTAGACTGTAATCTGCTTGAATGCCAGACATTATTGTCATAGCCCCTCACCCTAGCACATTGTCCACAGCAGGCTCTCAGTCACTATATTTCCCAGTAGAATGAATCGAAGTTCAAGAAAGGAGCCAAATAGAGACTTGGACGCTCAGATAAGGCTTCAGAAAATGGGGGCACTTGCTTTGAAGCTTGAAATATGGGTGGGATATAGTACAGAGAGAGAAAAGAGGATATGGCAGGACTGTCACAATGAGAGTTTGAAAAGAGATAGGGTGATAAGCACAGAGATGTCATTGGCTAAAACCATGAAGGAAAGACCTGAGGACCCCTGGGCAGAATGGACTTGGGACCTGTGAAGAAAAGGCAAAGCAGATTTCGGAGTTCTCAGTTTGCTCTGCTAGACAGGAAGAAGACCACGGAGTACAGACAAGTCTTTGTGGGGCTGAATTCTAATTGAACCTGCTGAATGTCTGGTGAGGGTCAGACAATGAGGAGGAGGAGCGGGGGGGGGGGCAGGGGAAGGGGGAGGGGGAGAGGGAGGAAAGTGCCCGTAGCTGGAATCAAACAGGGCTGCAATGCTGGCAAGAGGCCAGGGCTGAAAACCCTGATTTGGGCTTCATCAGAGCAGTGGGTGAAGTCATAGGCAAGGATGAGCTCACTGGGGGAAGCTACAGGGATGTGGAAGAGCAGAGCCAGGACACGGTCCCAGAGGGCGTCCAGGGGCAGGGGAGAGTGAGGCTGAGCCTCCAAACTCCACACCACTGATGCGCATTCAGGGAACACCGTCTCCTGGAACTGATGTTAGGATCAGGAATTTCTCGGGGACTGTACTCACCTCATGATGAGAATATTTCACAGCTCGTGAAGCCCTTCAGTTAAGCCTCAGTGTGCCTTAGCAGTTGGAAGGGCAGGCAGATGTCTGTGGCAGAAGTAAGAATGAGCAAGGGTTAGGATGATGGAGAAACACTGCTTCCCATCTGCCCATCTTTCCAGTGGCTTCCATCTGGGTTCGCTCTGGAAGGGCATCTGCAAGTTACTTCCCACCCTGGCCTCCCTCCATTCCCTGAAATGATTTCCACCCTCTGCCTACCCACCGGGCCACTCTGGCTTAAAAGAATGCTCCAAGGCCTCCCAAGCTCTCAGCATGCTTCCTGGCTCCAACCTGGAGAGGAAAGCTCTGGGGGTGCCCAGTCTCTACCCCTCTTCCATGTTCCTCACAGTCCAGCATCTGGGGAACAAGGGAATATTTCTCCTTCACTCTATGGGCTGCCTCTGGCATAATTTGGACATGCTATTGTGCTTACCAGGTTATCTGTGTTTTTGTCTTACCAAAGACCTTCCTCTTCATCCGAGGTGATAAGATGGGATGCTCAAAAGAGAGTAGAGGGGGAAAATTCCAACCTGAAATATTTAAACAAATGCTGGAATGCACAGACTTGGGTCTGTGCCTTTCCTCTTCTGCTGGTGCTCACCAAGCTTGGAATTTTATGACCAGCAAACAAGAACAGAAGCATCTGTCAACTCTCAGTACTGGGCCCTCGCCTCCCCATTCCTGCCTGTCCATTCAGAGACAGCATGGAAAACAACACTCAGCATAGCTGCCCTATCCAGTCCTTTCTCAAAAAAAACTTTATACTTTCAGTGTTTGAGTGATTTTTGGAATTTAAAAGAAAGCTCTGTGTGTGTGTGTGTGTGTGTGTGTGTGTGTGAGTGTGTAGATTCACATACATATGTGTGCAAAGACCTCTGCATATGTGTGTCTGTTTACCTAGCCATAGTAGTTGAATATGGTGTAAGAAAGAGGAGCCACAGGCAACTTTCTACCTGTGGATATGCAGGCAGGGGATACTGACATCAAGAGGTACTGATATTGAGATCCAAGCAAGCTTCTCATCAGGGCCACATTCAGGTTCCCATGGAAACAGACATGCCGGTATACCTGGAAGGCATACTTGTGATATATAGCTGCATGATCCACTACACCAAAATCTAGGGACCAGAAACAGCAATAGATATTTGCTATGTTGAAAGGCTTCTGTGGGTCAGGAATTGGAAAGCAGCTTAGCTGGGCATTTCTGGCTCGGGGTGTCTCACGCAGTGGCAATGAAGATGCTGGCTGGGGCTGTGGTCACCTGAAGACTCACCTGGGGCCGCAGAATGTTTGTCAAGGTGGCTCACTGCCATGGCTGGCAAGGTGAAGCAGGCTGTGGACAGGAGGTCTGGGGCCTCCAGCATGTAGATCTCTCCTTAGTGCCGCTTGGATTTCCTCTTGTCATGGCAGCTGGCTTCTCTCCAAGCAGATGGCCCAAGAGAGGAACAGGTAGAGGCTTGATGACTTTTGTGACCTTGCTTTGGAAGTCAAAGCACACCATTTCTGCAGCATCCTGTTGGTTAACCAGCTCATCCCTGTAGTGTGTGGGAGGGGACAACCCACTGGTGAATACCAGGAGGCTGGGTCACTGGGGACATTTAGGGAGACTGGCTGCCAGGAATGGTAAAGACTTGGTCAGTGGGCTTCTCCTTCTGATCCCACACTGCTATCATGAGCCTTTCAATTTCCCTGAGCTTTGATCTCTTCCTACCTCAGTGGAAACCTGTGACCAAGGCTGTTGTTCATATTACTGAGAAGTGATCTTACCAGGCACTGAGCTCGTCTTCCTAACTAAATCTGTTTTTCAGTGCACTTTCCTTACCAGTGTTCTAGCCTATGCTGCCAAGGGTAAAATAAAATCAAATGGGATTCTGAAAAAAACCAAACAAAACTATTTATAACTTAGCACTGGTCCCGCCTCTTTGCAGGAAGCTGGTATCTGTGAAGGTGAGCTACAATTGGCTACATGTACAGCTTCCCTCCCAAGGAAGATGGTCTCCTGGCCATGCCCCAGAGTGCCTGGTCCTCACAGGGCCCTCGGCCCTCGGTGTGTGATGCTCACTGAGTTCCTGCCATCCAGTTCCAGACACTCATACATAGTTCATTTATCAAGCTTCTGTGTGTTTACTGATACTGCAGTGATAAATCAGGAGAGGAAATGGGAAGTTGTGTTTGAAGTTGGCCTTAGGACTTGCTATACAGAAATGATGGGGAGAAGGGAAAGAAAGGGATACAGGGGTGTAGATTCAGAAGAGGGGGACATTGTCCTGCTTGATGCTGTAGGTTGATAGTAACTGCTGAGAAGTGGGGTCCTCAGGGGTAATGTTGTTCTATCGTTTCTGTGCAGCATGCACCAGGACCCCAGCTCTTCCAGAAGGTGTGTGGGCCCCCAGATGGCAGAGGAGAGGACTCTGCTACTCTATCACAGAGCTCACACAGCTGCCACTGTGGCCTTTTACAGTGCTCCACCTTCACCTCCAGAGCAGTGCAGCCGTGTTCTGTAGTGAGGTTGCAGACACCAGACAGTTGGCAAGGATCATGGGAAATTAAATGACTTCTCCAGTCCCAGGGTCCAGCCAGCACTTCGGTTATACTCTTTCCCTCTGAAGGGGAGAAATGAGTCCCATGAGCAGGTAGGAGAGCGATTCGTGTGTCTGAACACCTTGGCCAGAGCAATGCTGCAGAATACGGAATGGTGCTGAAGAGCTGGACTCTTCTGATCACGTTTTTGTCTTCTTCACAATCAAGCCTTACTCATGGAGACTTCACTAATGTAGAGGTTCTATCTTAAGAAAGGAAGCACATTCGTATTTTGTAAGCAAACAGATCCATTCATGAGGCGATGCTGGGTGTGTTGGAACAAGTATGGAAACAAGAAACCCATGATAGCTTTCTGGGCTGTGTGTGCCCGGGACATTTAGGACCCCAAAGCCCAGGGAGCCAGGATGCAAGCTTGCCATTGTAGCAGTGAGTTCATCTCACAGCTATGTGCAGTGTCCAAGACACTGTAAATTATCCTAACGTAAAAGTGCACGAGTCGCCCATCACTGGACTTGGTCCAGATCAAGGGCTGGCACTGGGCCCCTAGATGGTCCAGCCATAGCTGTGCTCAGCACCCCACCAGTTCTCCACCCTTCACGTCTGTGGAAGAACACAGCAGGTCTGTTAAAACACCTGCAGCTGCCACCCAGGAATCTTTCTAGGGTGGCTTCTGTCTCCCTGTTCTATCCCAAATATATATATATATATATATATTTTTTTTTTTTTTTAAGATACTGGGGATTTAATCCAAGACCTTCATATGGAGCTACATCCTCTGCCCTTTTGTATTTTTTAATTTGATTCTGGGTCTCAGTACATTGCTAAGTTGCCCAGGCTGGGCTCGAAAATGTGATCCTCCTGTTTCGGCCTCCCAGAGTGCCTGACTCTGTTCCAGATTCTTGTCCTGGTCCCCAGCTTTCCAATTCTGCTTTGGTCCTGGACTCATGGTGGGTGCTATGATCCAAAACCAGTCTTCCCAGCCCAGGGCCCAGGCCTTTGCCTGGGATAGTTGACATGCTGGGTTCATGGCCATGGCTGAGATGGGCAGGAGAGCTGGCCTTGAAATTCTTGTCTCATGGACAGTTCAGAGCATACTTTATGCTCCATGTTCATGACATGGAAAAGAGAAACTCACAAAGCTACGGGTATAACATGATCCCAAGTGTGTTAGGAATAAAAGAACCTGAAGAAATAGGGCAAATGTTATCAGTGACTCTTTGAGTGTAATAGGATGGTGGGTGACCAAGTCTTTGTGTATTTTCTAAAATCTTAGCAGTGGGCATATGTCACATCCATAATTGGGGAAGAGAAGGAAAGAAAAGGCAGTCTCAAGCTAGTCAGGTATCTGTTAATATCTACAGTTTCTTCATCTCTAAAACTGGAGATTACCTGTCCGAATGGTTTGATGATTGGTAAGACTTGCAGGAAAAAGCAAATAAAATTGGACAAATCACATTCCTTCATATGAAGCATTTGTTGCATGTGTCCAAGACCTAGAAATACCAAGACATCTCTCTCTCTCTCTCTCCCCTAAATTTTAGGAGTAGCTCACATTCTAGTAGCACATCTTTCTTTGTATCAAATCTGCCACCAGCAGGATTGTTCTCCCCCAAGTATTTTGTCACCGTGTCACCGTCAGAGTTATGGATCCAAACTCTCCCATTCTTAACCTAATGGAAACCGACTCGCTTTCAGCAGCGATGCCCATCATGAGGCCTGTTAGACTGACAGTGAGCTCCTGAATCCCATAGTAATTTTACTAAGTGTGAAGCAAGGAGTATAGGGGTTGGTGGGGGGGCGGCTTCAGCCTATGGTGATCTTTGAAGAGTGGTTCCTGCCCCAGCAGCGTGAATGTCATCTGGGACTTGCTAGAAATGCAGATGTTCAGCCCCTGCCCCACCAGAAACCCCTGCAGTCTGGGTTTCCATAGTCCCTAAGTGACTCAGCCTCACTAAAATTTGAGAGCCACCAAGTTACAGAACTTTCAGGAGCCTGACTTTTAGGGCAGCCCAAGTCAGCTTACTGTGTGCTTCTGACCTTGTCTTCCTTCTGGGTTTGGTAATTTGGGTTGCTCTTTAGTCATAGTAGTCCCCGCCGCGCAGTACTGGGCAATTTAACCTAAGGCCTTCTCACTGAGCTGCATTCCCAGCTCTTTTTTATTTTTTAATTTGAGGCAGGGTCTCACTAAACTGCTCAGTTGCCCAGGCTGGGCTTGACCTTGCAATCTTCCTGTCTCTATCTCAGCCTCCCGGAATGTCAGGATTATAGGTGTGTGCCACCGTGCCTGGCTTTGATCTGTATTGTTTTTGTAAAAATTTTTTATTAGTACATGGTTGCCATACATAATAAATGCATTCACCTTGGGGAATCGGTACATGTATACAACACAGCTTAGTTCTTCTTACTTCCCTTTCCCCTCCTCTCCACTCTGTCTCCCCCTTCATCTCTTCGCCTCCCCGCTTCCCATTTGCAAAAGATCTAGCTCCATGTTTCCTATTATCTGTGTTTTATTTTCCTCTTTTATACTTTGAGTTTCTCATGTAAGAGAAACCATGGGAAATGTAAGCTCCTGTCTGATTGATTTCACGTAACATTATTGTGTCCATATATTAAGTATAATCAACCTTTAGTCTATATAATGCTATAGTTTTAAATGGTAAGGACATTATATCCCAGCATGTAGTTAATTTCTAGGTAGGAAGGGTTCACTGAAATTTGTGGGAGGCCAGAGATTAGAACTAGGTACCTGCACTGCGCCCAGCAGACAAATACTGTATGGACTTTATTCACAGGAACTGAGCTTTGGTTGGCTCCAGGAGGCCCTTGGCCAATTAACTAAGCGGTAACCAAGTGACTGGTTGATTGACAAAGCTGTAGCCAGTGAAGTTGTTTTCTATGCTTACTTCCATTTTTCTATAAATGCTGTCTGGTCAGCAGCTGTCTCCAGGTGCCTGGAGCATTCAGAACCTGGTTCTGGGAATTGCCTGACTGATAAGTCATGTTTTGTTTAAATTAGCCGAAATAAACTGTACTAAGCTTAATTGGCCTAAGGAATTTTCCTTCTAACAGAAATGACTTTCTGTACATTAAAGCAATGGAAGAATACTAAACAGAACTACCTAGCTAAACTGGTAAATTAAAAGAATATTTTAAAATCTAACACACAAGAATATGACAACTGATATAACAAAGCATATGTAAAGAGTGTTTCTAAAGCAATATGAAAACTTGTGCACATGGCAACAGAGCAAAAGGAACAACGGACCACTGAGAGGTGCTTTCAATAAACACATTAAAATAGTTCATCCTCACCAGAAATCTAAGCAATGCCAACTGAAAAATAATTGGATAATAGTTTTCTCCTATCAGATAGGGAAACAATAAATAATTGTTAATGGAAAATTCCTTTGAGCAATTAAATTTAGTAGAGTTCATTTGAGCAAAGAAAACAGTACAATATGTGAACTGGGCAGCTTCCAGAACCAGAGCAGGTTCTGAGAACTCCAACCAACGATATGATCTGACAGCATTTATAGGAAAATCAAAAGCATAGAGCACCACTTCATTGGCTGCAGACCAATCAAGCAGGCAGTTGGTTATAGCTTAACTAGTAAAGTTTAGCCACAATTTATAGATCTTTTGCAAATGAGAAGGGGACCTGGAGATGGCAGGAGGAGAGAGGGAAGAAGGGGAAGGAGACCTAAAAAGAATTAAGGTGTATTATATGTATATGCACCAACTCCTCGTGATGATTGTGATCATTATGTACTACACACATGTACTAATAAAAATGAATAATTTTTTAAAAATTGGCTAGAGGTCTTCTATCAACCAAAAGCTTAGTCACTGTGATTTAACTCTAGATTGGTTTGGTCTGACATTGCTTAGTGTAGGTGCCTGATCTAAACCCATCTCCTTCCACAGTTTTATACACAGTGCTGTAAAGAGTGAGATAAAATGAGCAAACTCATATACTATTGGAACAAATATAAATTGCACAACTTTTCTAAAAACTATTTGGTGGTACTTAGCCACAGCTCTTTTACATGTTTCAACCCTCTAATTAAAACCAAGCCTATGTCTAGGAATCTATCATATAAAATCAATGAGAGATACAGAAAATATGTAGCTATAAATATGGAGTATTATGCATTTATTAAAAATAACACTTTTGCTTCTATATAGTGGAAAAGCAAAGATAGAGATTGAATTTACAGTATAATTACATGGCTGTTCTATATATCTACTCTATATACTCATTTATATTCATCTATTATACATCCCTTTACATTCATTTGTATTCATCTATTCTATATCCATTTGCATTCATAGAGAGAAAAAACCAGAGAAAATATAATAAATCTGACAGTACTTGTATTGCTTGGACTAAAGGTGATTGTAATTTTTTTCTTTATACTAATTTGTACATATTTCCTGAAATTTCTACAAGCAGGCTGTATGGTCTGTTCTGTTATTATGCCATAAAGTTAACAAAATCTCAAATTATCAGAATCACACTATAAAACAATTGTTTTCAACAGCAAAATAGAAAGGAGTGACTGGAGTTGAATTTCTAATACATGTGCCCATTGCTATGGTAAGCAGAGCACAAACTTGATGGGGGATATGAATCATAAAATCAAAATTAATTGCAGCCACTAGCTGCCGAAGGGGCTGCTAGGTGGCCACCATCTCCCTCGAGATGTGGCCTTGTGCTGTGGACACCAGAGGCCGTCCAAGGCCAGACAGCTCCCCCTGGTATATGCTGAACACTCATCCATTGGAGGATGTGTGAATTGATTAAAATTCCCTTTGAAGTAAATTCACAGCTTTTTAAAGTGATGGCAGTGGCGCGCGCATGTGTGTGTGTGTGTGTGTGTGTGTGTGTGTGTTACTGGAGATTAAACCGAAGGCCATTTTGCTGAACTACATCCTAGGCTTTTTACATTTTTAAAATTTTGAGACTCATTAAGTTGCCCAGCCTAGGCTTGAACTTGCAATCATACTGACTCAGTCTCACAGAGCGCTGAGATTACAGGCATGCACCACCATGCCTGGCTTAACGTTATTCTCTTTTACACAGTCAGCTCATCCTCAAGTGTCTAACACCTACTTTATATTGTGAATACTGTTGATGCTCTGGAAGGCACAGAGTTTTCATTGAAAGTTGTCTAAATGAAGAGGACAGGAGGGAAAGGAAAAATGGTTCAGACTGATCCAGTTGAATTGGATCTAGTCCCTAAACTCATTAAAGTTTATAGGAAACAGAAAGGAGCAAGGTGGGCATGAAAGCTGGTAGAAACTTCCGGGGGTGTGGCAGTTAGAGCCCCAAAAACCTGAGCCAAAAGCAGTCTTCTGGGAGCAGTGGTCCCTCCTGTGGTCCCCGGATGGTGTCTTTCAGACATCATCTGACCAGGGTCCAGGGCTCTTGATGCCACCAGCTGAGTTCTCAGGTTCACAGATGCAGCCAGGCAGACAGGCCCAGCGGACCACAGCCACACCCGCAGCCCTGGCTCAGCCAGGCACTAGGCTGCAGACCCTGCAACTCTGCCTTGTAGTGATATTTCTATTTTAAAAGAATTTTGGTTATTATGAATAGGATTTTAATTTTTCAATGCATATTTTTAACTCCTTTCTGTCAGTAGAGTAAGAAGTAGTTTTGGAATTTGAACTTTTATCTGGTTGCCTTACTGAATTCTCTCTTTAGCAAATGTAGTCTGTTTGGGCTGCTATAACAAAATACAGTAGATAGCTTATAGACAATAAAAAAGTATTTCTCATAATTCTGTAACCTGGAAGCACGATGAGGTTCTGGTGAGGGCTCTTTTCTGGGTTGCAGACTTTTTGTATCCTCACATGGGAGAAAGGGCAAGAGAGATGTCCTGATCTCTTTTGTAAGGGCACTAATCTCTTTCATGATGGCTCCACCCTCGTGACCTTATTTTCTCTCCAAGGCCCTCACTTCCTTGGTACCATCACATTGGGGATTAGGATTTCACTATATGAATTTGGGGGAACAAAAACAGTCGGTTGATTTTCTTAGGTTCTCTGTGTCTGCAGTGACTTTGTCTATAAATTGCAGCTTAAGCTGCCTGAAGCCCTGGCTTTGAGTCACAGAACCACAAAACAATCCAAACAAAATCGTGACTGTATGATAGCCTTTATCAAATGTCCTTTGAATTTGTTTTAATAGTTAGATAGACAGTAGCTAAGGAAATAGCAAGGGAAGAAGGGAGGACCTGTTCACCGTGGAGCCCACTTTCTGGGACTAGGTCTACCTTATGACATGAATATTAGCTCATGACCAGGATATCCAGGTCTAAATGCAATGGAGAAAGTAGCCAGGTAACTTACCTATTATACCATATGGCTCCGGGTCTGGGCCCAGGGATCTTCTGGAATCCTTGGCCAATCCCAGGTCTGATTACCATGTTATTGATGATGCTGATTTGACCCCCTTCTCCCTTGGGCTTTGGACGCCATGACAGTTCCTTCAAGGTCCATAAAAGTTCAAAAGTACCACTTTGGAAGGGCCAGGTGAAGCCACCTATTGGTAGGAGTAAACCTCAGACCAAACCCTCAATCCCACCCCAAACCCTAATCCTAAAATTTAAAACCTTCACGGAGCACCAAGTCCTGTAGAGGCTTAAGAGCTCTTCTTCCAGGCCTGTTCCCACCCTATGGGAGTTACCTCCCTCCCCTTTTTCTTCATTTTCAAATAAATTTTTGATCTTGCTGTCCCTTTTTGAGTGTCTTGCTCAATTCTTTGTTTAGTACATAAAGTAACTGGACAAGACCCCTAATCTAGTAAGAATGCGATCACATGATTTTTCTTACTTTGACCAACTGATATGATGTAACAGTTAATAAATTTCCTTATGTTAAACAATATTTACATTCCTAAGATTAATATTAGTTGTCTTGAGAGGTCATTTTCTTAATGTAATTTGAATTTGTAGTGCAGTTTTTATTTTGATTTGCCATTAATTTTGATTTTCTGATCCTTATTCATAAATAAAAGTGGCCTGTACTTTATGCAGACTGTATAAATATCATAGTGAGGTCTTGAAACAGTTATCCTAGTGTGATAAGATTAATTTATTAATTTTCTGCAATCTACAATAATTTTTATACAGTATAGAATTTACTTATGACTTTGAATTTGAACAGGCTAAGTTCATAAACTGCTTTGATCTAATGATAGTGCTTGTTTCTTTTTTGAGGTAATTCTTTCATAAACATTGAACATTAATTGTTCTTATTCTATTTTGAAAATTTATATTATTTTCAGGAAGTTAACAGTTTCCTCAAAATTACTTAGACTCTTTGCAAGCATTTTCATCATCATCATCATCATCATCATCACCATTATTATTATTATTGTGGCTTCCCTTATTTGGAATTTTTGTTTGCTCCTTTGTAGCAATCTGATATGCCAGATGGTTGTCTATTTTAATGATTTTTGGAGAAAATATACTTTTATATTTAATGAATAATTCTTTTTTACTCCTGCTTTCTATTCTGCTATTTTTAGCTTTTATCTTTATTTTCTTTCTCTTCATTTCTCTACTTCTTGTGATTATTTACAAAATTATTGTGATTATTTTATTAGTGTTTTCAGTGATTAAATAATTCAGATATGCAGTTCATCTATGCATTGATAGCTTTATCGCCATCTTGTGATTCTGATATGTAGCATTATCACTTACTATATGATCTATAATTGTATCTCTTCTCTCTGATTGAATACTTTGTTTAAACTCTAGCTAATAATTTCTTAGTTTTTGAATGGTAGTCATATAATGTCTGTGACATCTTTATGCTACTTATTGTGTCTCTTTATTGTTTTTCAGTCTATATTGCTTCAGCAGATCTAATATGTTGGTTGAATAGACAGGCTTCACATTTGTAGGACACAGAATTGTATCAATATATTACGTCTTTTTTCTAAGAATCATTATATTAAAATCTTGAATTTCCTGGCTTATCTTGTATCTACCCCCTCTATCTTAGATTGATCGTGTTAAAGTGTGTCTCGGTTCTGTTTCTTTCATTTTCTCTTGTGTGCTTGTCTGTGTGCATTTGATGATGTCACTCATTCTTTGATTGATTGAGCCATTCAGCAGGTGCATTTTGAAAGTCTCGTGGTTGGATAGAGCGTGAATATAGTGGAGCAAGAGACAAGGTTCAAGACCTTTGTTGAAGACAAGTCTCTTATTCTTCTGGAATTTATATTCTAGAGTAAGAGCATCAGATTAATGGATAATAAATAAGACAGTATCAGATAACATTGAGTTCCATAAGTACATAAAAGTGGGTAAGGCAATAGGGGCAATCAGGAATGAAAAACAACCTTTAAGAAGGTGCAAATATTACTTCAACTCATGTTCCACTGGCCGAAAGTTAGTCATATGCTTGCCCAGAAGTTGGTCATGTTGCCACACCTAGCAGTGGGGGAGAACCGAATCAAATTCAATGGTTAGGTTCCATGTTGACCTTACAGGGAAATTTGATTCAGTTCTCATCTAATTCTGTTAGCAACCAGAATCATGGAAAGAATAAAGTCTGTGAACCAAAGTACCACTGTACATTCCCGGTTACTTTGGGGAAAGAGTGCAGGGGCAAGAAATGGAAACTTAGTTAGGAAGTGATTTCAGGAGTCCAGAATGTAAGCTGATGGCTTGGGTTAGGGCCAGGGCAGCTGAGGTGCTGAGATGAACAGTCATAGACTTTCTTTTGAAAGGAGAACTATTCATTAAATAAAAGTATGGCATTGTTATAATGAACCCATTATTACATTTGCACCCATCAGTAGCCTTGTTGGCCAGTCCACTATTTTTGTCTTGAATGAATGTTCTTTCTCTAATATTAATACTAACCTAATTGCAGTTTCTATTTGTTTTTACTGGATATATCTATATCCATCCTTTTTCGTAACTAAAAAAAGTCTACTTTTTTGTAGGGCTCCCTCTCTTTATAGGAATTGTAGTGTCAGATTAATTTTTCTAAGCCAGTCTGAGAGAATTGGTCTTTTAATAGTGTGGTTTAATCCTTCAGCAATCCTTTTATAGTGGGAGCTTTTTCACAGTTCAGTGGTCTTATATTAGTATTTTTCGGTTTTAAGCTATTTTCTATGTTTTTTTTTGTCTTTTGCTATATTGATTGTTTTGTATGTTTTAGGCGCTAAATTAATTTAAAAAGATAGCTGTCTTTGTTTAATCCTTTTACTACTGATTATCTTTTGTGAAATATATATATTTAAAATTTATTTGTCTTAATATATTTAAAACTGTATTTGTCTTCATATCAAAGCTTCTGACTTTTCCTAAAAGAAAATTTGGCTTATAATTACTTTCTTCATTCATTTCCCACCATCAGTTATGGCTTTGATGGGTTTTATTGAAATTACTGTGGATTCACATGCAGTTCTAAGAAATAATTCAGAATGATCCCATAAATACTCCATCCAGGCATCCCTAATAGTAAAATTTTGTAAAACCATAGTACAGATTCAGAGTCTCTTGTCTGAAATGCTTAGGACTGGAAGTGTTCTGGATTTCAGTATTCTTTTTCCAATTTTGGAATATTTCTATGTACATAATATGATATATTGGAGATAGGACCCAAAATCTAAGCACACACTGCATTCATCTTTCATGAGCACCTTCCAAATAATATTGCCCAAAGATAATTCCATATAATATTTTTAGCACACTTGCAGTTTGACTGTGACCTGTTGCATGAGGTCAGATGAGGAATTTTCTAGTCCATTGCTCAAAAAGTTTCAGACTTTGGAGCTTTTGGATTTTGGATTTTTCACATTGCAGATGCTCAGTTTGTACACTATCGTAACCAGGATGTTGATATCACTGCAATCTGCCAATCATTTTTGGATTTCCCCAGATCTACTTGTACTCATGATTGGATTTATGTTTATAATTCATTCATATCTATCATATATATGAAGGTCTGTGTACCACTATTATAATCAAGATTCCAAACAGGTTTATCACCATCACCACGAAGGTTCTGCATGCTCTCTTCTATGATCACACCTCCGCCCCACCCCATTCCTGTTTTCTGTCAATCACTATTCTGTTTTACATTTCTAAAATTGTAGCATCTCAAAATTTTTATATAAATGAACTCACACAGTATGTAACTTTGGGGTGAATTTTTAAAATCATAATATATTTGAGAGTCACTCAAATTATTGTATCAATACATTTTCCTTGCTGAGTAGTACTTCCTGCCTTACGTGTACCACAGTTAATTGAACCATTTACCTGTTACGGGGCTATTTCATGTTTTGGGGTATTATGAATAAACTTGGTGTTAATTTTCATATCCAGGTTTTTATGTAAGCATATGTTTTTATTTCTCTAGGATAAATGACTTTGAGTACAATTATTGCATTGACTGGTGATTGCATCTTTTATAAGAATATGCCAATTACTTTTCCAGAGTCATGGTAACAGTTTACATTCTCACAGAGCAATGCATGAGTGATCCCATTTTCCCATATCCTCACTAGCATAGATATTGTCATTATTTCTTTCTCTCTTTTTAAACAAGCCATTTTGATAGGTGTGGAGTGTTATTTCGGTGTGATTTTAATTTGCATTTTCCTGATGGCTAATCTCTCCCAGTGGTTATTTGCCTTCTGTATATCCTTTTCTGTGAAGTGTCTTGCTATCTTTTGCCCATTTCCTATTTGGATACTTATATTTATTTGTTTTGATTTGCTGTTGAATTTTGAGAATTCTTTACATATTCTGAATACACTTTCTTTGTCGGATATGGTATTTCTACACACCTCCTCCCAATACATAGCTTATCTTCTTGTCCTCTTCCCATGGGTCTGGTAAAGCAAAAGTTTTAAATTTTGATTTGGTTTGATTTATTCATTTTTTCTTTTATGGATTGTACTTTTGATGTCAAGTCTAAGCCCTAGAGCCTGAAGATTTTTGTCTGTTTTTTTCTAAAGCTTTCATAGTATTTATTAGTATATGTTTGCAATACATAATAGTCACATTCATTGTGGGGACTTGGTACATGTGTATATTGTATCTTGATCATTTTCAATCCCTTTACTACCCTGACCCTTCCGCTTTACCTTTCCCCCATACCCTTTTACATTTCCAAAACTTTTACATGTAAGTCTATGATCCATATTGGGTTAATGCTTGGATAAAGTATTAAGTTTAGGTCAGAGTTCATGTTTTTGCTTACAGATGTCCCCTTGTTCCAGACAATTTGTTGAAAAAGCTGTCCTTTCTTCACTGAATTGCTTTGACAACTTTGTCAAAAATAAATTGTTTATATTAATGTGGGTCGATTTCTGGGATCTCCACTCTGCTCCATTGATTATGTAGCTATCTTTCTGCCAGTATCACATTGTTTTAATTACTGTAGCTATATATTAAGCTTTCATATCGAAGAAGTGATTCCTTCTAGATTATTCTTTCTTCTCCAGATTAATTTAGCTATCCTAGGGTCTGTGTTCTTCTATGTACATTCTAGAAGAAGCTTGGCTATGTCCACTCAAAACTTCCTCAGATATTGGTAAGAATTGCGTTAAAACTATAGATGAAATTGGGAAGAATTTACATCTTTATTATACTGAGTTGTTACAGTCTGTGAACACAATCTGTCTCTCCATTTATTTAGATCTCTGACTTTTTAAATCCACATCTTGTAATTTTCAGTACATAGATCCCTTATTTTCTTGACAAATATATGCCTAAATAGTATTTTGTCTTATTTGGAGCTGGTATAACATGTTCATTATTGACAAATAGAAGTACAATTGATTTTTACCTGTTGATTATTTTTATATTAATTAATTTTAATCGACATAAAAGTTATCAGGGTGTATATGATGTTTTATACAAGTATATGCAGTGGAACAGCTAAGGTAAGCTAACACTTCCATTACCTCGCATTTTTTTGTGTGGTAAGGTAAAATCTACTACCTTAGCAATTTTCAGTCATACAAAACATTATTTATTACAGTCACTATGTTGTACAGCAGCTCTTTTGAACTTTTTCCTCCTGAACTTTTGTATCCTTTGACCAATATCTCTCCACCCGCCCAAACCTTCTCAGTCTCTAATAACTTCCATTCTCCTCGGTTCTATGATTTTTTTTTTTTGATACCAGGGATCGAACTCAGGACCTTGCGCTTGGGAGGCAGGCAGCAGAACCACTGAGCTAAATCCCTGGCCCAGTTCTATGATTTTGACATCTTTAGGTTTCATGTATAAGTGAGGTCATTTGGTGTTTGACTTTCTGTGCCTGGCTAATTTCACTTAGCATCATATGCCCTAAGTTCATCCGTTTTGCCACAAATGATAAGATCATACAACTTTTTTCTCCTTTAATTTGTGGATAATGAAATAATAATTGCATTGCTTTATTTTTAGGGGGTGCTGGGGATCAAACCCAGGGTTTTGTGCATGTCAGGTGGCTGCTCTGCCACTGAGCACCCCAGCTCATATTGATTGACTTTTGCTGAACCAACCTTGCATACCTGTAATGAATGTTCCTTGGTCACGGTGTATAATTCTTTCTACATGCCTTCGGATTTAGTTTGCTAGTATTTTTTAGGTTTCTTACGTATAAGTTCACAAGAGATGTGCTCTCTACATGCTTTCCTTTATTTCCATCTTTCTTTCTTATTTGGGTACTCTCTGTTTAGTTTGGTTATCAGGTCTCATAAAGTGAATTGAAAAGTATTCCTCTCTTCTATTTATGGGAGAAATTTTATAAAATTGGTATTTGGGCCTAGAGATTTCTTTTTTAAAAAGCTTCTAAACTATGAATTAAATTTCTTCAATGATTATGGCACTATTCTAATTATCTATTTCATCTGGTTGAGTTTTAGCAGAGTTTTTTCCTCTTGGGAATTGGTCCATTTCTTTTAGTTGTTGAAGTTCTGAATGTAAAATTATTCGTAGTATGCTCTTATATTTCAGTGGTTGTAGGACATAATGTAATATTCCCTATTTTATTTCCGATATTGGTGATTTGTCTTCCTTCTTTTATTTTTTGCTACTCTTGCTAGAAGCTTGTCAATTTTATTCATTTTTTCAAAGAAATTGCTTTTTGTTTTATTGATTTTTCTCTCATTTTCCTATACCAATTTCATTTTTTCTTACCATTACTATTTTCTTCTTTCTGCCAGTTTTAGGGATTTTTTAAATTTCATTTTTTTCTTAGCTTCTTCAGATAGAAACTTAGATTATAGAATAATGCTGTGTTTCCACTTACATTGAGTTCTCTGAATGATTATTGCCCTGGGATTTCTCCTTTGAACCATGAATTAAAAATGTATTGTTAAGTTTCCATGTGTTTAGAGATTTTTCTGGTTTCCTACTGGTTTTTAGTTTGATTCCATTATGGTCAAAGAACACACTCTGTGATTTCAATTATTTGTACCTTTGTGGTTTGCTTTATAGCCTTATACATGGTCTACCCACGACACTAAACAATGTGTGTGCTGCTGCTGTCCTTGAATGTGTAGCATGGATCCCACTGGGTGACTGCTGTCCAGAACCTCTTTCCTTGCTGATGGTCTCTCCAGTAGTTCCATCATTTTCTGTCCCCAACCATAATTGCAGATTTGTCTGTTTTTCCAGTTACCTCTACCCACTTTTGTTTCTTGTATTTTGAGGTTGTTCTTAAGTGTGTCCACATTTAAAATCATATCTCTTTCTGATGGATTGATCCTTTCACCATTATGTGATGTGCCTCTTTGTGTCTAGTAATTTTCTCAGCTTTTAAGTCTACTTTATTGGATATTAATATAACTACTGCTGCTTCTTAAAATTAATATTTTCAGGATGTATTATTTTTCCATCCTATGTTGCTGAATTTGAAGCAAGTCCCTTTTATCTGCTTATTTCATTTTTGATTGATAGATAATTTACATTTAAGTTAATTATTTAGGCAAGTCTGCCATTCTTCTCATTTTCTCTTTTCTCCCTTCCCTCCTTTCCCTCCTCCTTCCTTCCTTCCTTCCTTCCTTCCTTTTTGCACTAGTAGGGATTAAACCAAGGCCTTTGATTTAACTACATCCTCAGCCCTTCTTTTAAATTTTTTTATTTGGAAACAGGGTCTAAGTCACTAAATTTCCCATTCTGTGCTCAAACTTGTGATCTTCCTGCCTCAGTCTTCCAGAGTGCTAGGATCACAGGCATGTGCCACCATACCTGACTTCTTTTCTCTTTTCTTGTGGGATACTTGATTTTTAGTATTTTGTTTAGTTTTTGTAGTGGTTGCTCTGTGATGTCACACTTTACCGAGAGCAACATTTCACCTCTTCTGGTGGGTGTGAATATTTTCTCTTAGATCCTTTTATCTTCCTGTTAGGGTTTGAATGTCCCTTCCAAGCTCATATTGGAATTTAGTGGCCAGTGTTAAGATATGGGACCTCTAAGAGGTGATTAGGCCATGAAGGCCCCACTCCCATGAATGGACTAAAACCTTTATCTCAGGAGTGGGCTTGTTACCACTGGGTGGGTTCCTCACGAGGATGAATTCTCTCTCCCTTCCCACTCCCTCCATGTGATTGCCCTTTCTCTGTGTTATCATGCAGCAGAAAGTCTTTGCCATATTCCAACACCATGCTCCTGGACTTCCCGACTCTAGAACTGTAAGAAACAAATCTCTGTTTTTTATGTTTCCTAGTCTCAAGTGTCCTATTATGGCAGCAGAAAATGAACTAAGACGCTTTACCACTCTTAACTAGCATTGTCTTGAGTATCAAATGGTGCTCTAATTTATGCCTCAACCACTTACGTTCATGAAGAAAGTGATAGTCTATTATATATGCCTATATTTCTATTTTTTCTTTTATTCGCTCCTCTTTCTTAGTGTTCTAAGAGTCTTCCTGTTTGAAGAACTTTCTTTAGGATGTCTTTAAAGTTGTGTTATACTGACATATTCTTTCAGCTTCCTTTTCCTGAAGATGTTTCAATTTCTGCTCATTCCTAGAGGATAATTTTACCAGATATGAGATTCATGGTTGACAGTTCTCTTGTTTTCCAGAACTTGAAAACTCGTGTACTACTTGCTTCTGTCCTTATTGATTTAAAATGGGAAATCTGTTGTCATTTGAACTGTTTTTCCATTATAGGAAATGCATCATTTCTTTTTGGCCACTTGCCAGAATTTTTCTGCGTTTACCTATTTCAGGGTTTAATTATCATGTGTCTTGGGATGGATTTATTTGGATTATTTTCTATTTGAGACTTGTTAAGCTTCCTGAATCTATAAGGTGTGATCCAAAAATAGAGTGAATAGTTAAATTAAAAATAAAAACTTTATTACACTAAAAAGACAGTTTGCCATTAATTCTCCTCAAAATACTCTTCTTCACTTCAAACACACTTATCCCATCATTCTTGCCCCTTTCTGAAGCAGTTCTGGAAGTCCTCTTTCCTGAGTGTCTTTGTGAGGTGTGATCAGAAACACAGTGAATGCTGTTGCTGAGTACCAGCAGAAAAATGAACTCATAAAAACCTTACTGCATGTCCTCATCACCCTGTTCACCAGATCTGATACATGCAACTTCTGGCTGTTCCTCAAAGCAAAAATGACCATGAAAAAGCTGAATGTTTTTATTCAATCCAGGACATCCAGACAACCAGGACAGCACAACTAAAGACACTTAGGAAAGAGGACTTCCAGAACTGTTTCAGAAAGTGACAAGAGCCATGGGATAAGTGTGTTCCAAGTGAGGTGTACTATTGGGGGGGGGTGGTTGATGGTAATTTGTCTCTTAGTGTAATAAAACTTTTTTACATTTAAACACTTGCCATATTCTTTGATCACATCTTATGTATTTTACCAAATGTGGGAAATTTTAGGTATTACTTCTTTGAATATTTTTTCAGTACCACTTTCAGCCTCTTTTCCTTCTGCAATTCCAATGAACAATGTATCTTTTTTAGTCTCATAGATCCCTGAGCTTCTATTAAAAAGTTTTGATTGTTGGTTTATTTTCTTTTTGTTGTCCTTATTGATCAGATCTTACTCATTTGAAATCAAGTTCACTGATTATAATTGATCATCTCTTCATCTCTACTGTCTCATTAAGCAAGCTTTTAAAAGAAATTTCCACTATTGTATTCTTCATTGTATTGTATTCTGTGTATCTTTTTATATTTTCCATTTATTTACTGAGATTTTCCTTATTTTTCATTTCTTTCAGGAGAATTTCTGAATAATTATTGAAGCATTTTTATGATGGCTGCTTTAAAATCCTTGTCGATAACTCCAATTTCTGATTTACCTGGTGTTACTTTCAGTGAAGCATCTTTTCTCTTTCAATTTAGGAGTTCCTCAGTTCTTGATGTAATTGGTGTTTTCTACTGTAGCCTGGACACTTTGTCTCATATAGGAGTGGATTCTAGATTTTATTTAAATCTGTGTGTGTGTGTGTGTGTGTGTGTGTGTGTGTATGGAAATTGAACTCAGGACCTTCATACTGAGCTACATCCCCAGCCTTTTAAAAATTTTTTAGACAGGGTCTCACTAAGTTGCTAATTTTCTCAGGCAGTCCTCCTGCCTATGCCTCCTAGAATGCTGGGATTACAGACATGCTCTCCCCGCTGGTTTATTTAAATATTTTATGTACTGGACACTCACCCTGCTTAGGTTTAGCATGCAGGTCCTCACTTAGTTTTGTGCACCATGGTTCCAATGGCAGCTTCTTTGCCGAGCCTTTGTGATGATAGTTCAGTCTGCCTGTATTATCTGGTAGCACTGCTGGAGCTCTCCCTGGTCAGTTTTGGTCCTGCTCAAAGGGGCAAAAGGAATGTGGTTAGGTTAGGTACGCATGAGCCTTGTAGTCTCTCCTTGGGGAGAAGGCTCCAAGGCTCTCAGGTGGGAGCACAGAGGCTTGGTGGGCCAGGGGCTCTTGTGACCAGATTCTCTCCTGCCTCCGGGGCCAGGGAGTGCTTCCCAGGCCAGGCTCTGGGATGAGATCCGCCAAGTTTGCCCCAGTCTCTGGCAGGAGAGTCTTCAGCAAGGCAGCCAGAGGCTTTCTGGGCCAGGCTCTTTGTTATGGAGGAGTCCATCTTGCAGGAGCCTTCCTGTTCTACTGGGGTGCGGGATGGGCAGGGATAAGTTCAGGCCCCCAGGGAGGGAGCCAGCTTTTCTTAGGTGCTGATTGTTAGCGGGGGTTCCCAGTAGATCCTGCTTGCCTGGTGTTGTCTGAGGGATCCCCATCCAGTCTGGGGGAAGAACGAGCCCCCCTTGGGCTGCCTTCTGTTGATAGGTTGGGGGACAGGAAATGCCAAATCTCAACTGCTTTCCTTTTATTTTTTTTCTTTTTGTGGCACTGGTGATTGAACCTAGGGCTTTAGCACTGAGGTACATCTCAGCTCATTTTAAATTTTTAATTTTAAGACGGAGTCTCAATAAGTTGCCTAGGTTGGGCTCAAACTTGTGATTCTCCTGCCTCAGCCTCCCAAAATGTCAACTACCTACTCTTGTTAGGCGGAGTGGTAGAAGACAGGCTGCCATTGTGTCCTTCCTCCAGGGCTGGGTCCCAAACTAGTCTTCCTTTTGCTGCCTTTGACAGTTTTGCTTTGGTTGCTTCTTTTCTCGTTTTTTTGGTACCGGGGATCGAACTCAGGACCTTTTGCTTGTGAGGCAGGCATGGGCGCCACTGAGCTAAATCCCCAGCTCTTTGGTTGCTTCTTATATCATTTCCACAGTTTATAGTTGGATTTGGCAGAGAGAAGCAGCGTCCATCATGCCTAGACCAGAAGTCCCATTATATTAAACAATCGTTTTTAAGCATTAACTATTCTTTTTTCAGAATAGTTTGGTCTCTGTGGTTAGCTTTGCCTTCACATTTGTTACAGTTAATTTTACTTATCTTTAGACAGTTTTAATGTATGCTGTTTTTTCTTTATACTCTCAATTTCTTATACTTGAATTATTAGTTATAGTTCATCTCTCAATTATTTGGAGATTGGTTTTTATTTGTCTATTTTATTTTGTTGTTTGTTTGTTTGTGATAGTGAGGCTTGAACCCAGGGCCTTTGCACTAGAGCTATATCTCCAGCCGCTGTTTATTTTGTTTTGAGACAGGGCCTTGCTAAGTCATTAAGATGCCCAGCTGGGCCTGACCTTGTGATTCTCCTGTCTCAGCCTCCCAGAGTGCTGGAATTATATGCATGTAGCGCCCTGCCTGGTGAGCTGGAGATCTTTTTAAAACATTTTTTTCCATCATGGATTGGGGATTACTGAAGAGAGATAGGTTTTAAGTCTTCTATGGCATGGATATGATTTCGGTGTCCATGAAGCTGTTGTATGCTGGAAGCTTGACCCGCAGCGGGGCAGTGGTGGGATATGGTGGACTGGCTTAAGAGTTGGGGTCCAGCAGGAGGTGATGAGGTGTTTAAGGGCACTGCCCTCAGAAAGGATCAATGCTGGTCTAGCAGACTGAGGTCATTCTCGCAAGAGTGAGTTGGGGTAAGAGAGCAAACCTGCCCACTGAATCCTCTGGCTTCCTGTCTTGCCCTGTGACTTCACTCTCTCCACCTGCATGTGGCTGTTTCCTATCCTGATCCTGCAGGATGTTGTGAGAGCAGCTACAGGAACCCTCACCAAACTGACCTGGCTGCCTCATCTTGGATTCTCTGCCTCCTGCAAGCTGTAAGAGGTAATTAAACTTCTTTTCTTTCTGAAGTGCCTAGCTTCAGTATTTTGTTACAATGACTGAAAATATGAAGTCCATCACAGATTTGAAAACATTATAGTTAACTTTGCTGGTAAAATTAAAATGTGGTTGAATATAAAGTTATTGGTTCACAAAATTTTAACTTCAATGCCTTATAATCCAACTTTTTTCTTTTTTCTTAACACACATTAATTGTACATATTAATGGGGTTCAGTATGATATTTCCATACATGCATACAGCATGCACTGATGAAATCTAACCTCTTTTTCTATTCTCCTTTTCCCCTCCCTAGTTCCATACACTTTCCTAATCCCTAGCAATCACTATTCTATACTCGGGTCCACTTTTTTTTTAGCTTCCACATGTGAGAGAGAACATGCATTACTTGTGTTTCCACATCTTGGTTATTTCACTTGGCATAATGTCCTCCAGTTCCATCTGTTTTTCTACAATTGACAGGATTTCATTCCTCTTTATGGCTGAATAGTACTCCGCTGTGTATAGATACCATGTTTTCTTTGTGCATTCATCTGTTGATAGGCAGTGAGACTGATTGCATATCTTAGCCATTGTGAGTAGTGCTACAATAAATGTGGACATGCAGGTGTGTATCTGGTATGTTTTTTATTTCCCTTGGTTATACAACCAGAATAAGATAGATGGATCATGTGCTAGGTTAAACATTTTTCATAATAGAATTGCTTCTTCTTAATTCATCTCCTAGAGACTCATAATGTATATTAGTTTAATTAAAGCCTTCATTTGGGCGGCATGTTCAGTTTTGTTTAGAATATCATTTCTCAAATGGTGATAATAGAATTCCTTTTTTCGCTTTTCCTATTAACACAGTTGACTCTCTGTACTCATGGGTTCTGTGTCTGAGGGTTTAGTCAACTGCACATCAAATAATTTGCATATAATTTAAAAAATTATATCTTTGGAGAACATGTACAGGCTTTTTTCTTATCATTGTCTCCAAAAAGTACAGTATAACAGCTATTTACATACCATACTAGGTATTGTAAATCATCTAGAGATGATTTAAGTTATCCAGGAAGATGTACCTAGGTTATATGCCATATCCATCAGTTTGGACACAATAACTGACACCCACACTTAAAGGAGGAGAGATTTATTTTAGCTCACAGTTGGTAGAAGTTTCAGTTCATAGACAGTTGATTCCAAGGCAGGATGTCATGGCAGAGTGGCATGGGCGAGGAGAAACAGCATGGCAGGCAGGAAGCAGGGCAGGATCAAGGCAGGAGGAAGGATATATATTATTACAGGCCATGCCCAGTGACCTACCTCTTCTCACCATGCTTCATCTTGCAACATCACATCCAGCTATAAACCCATCAGTGGACTAATCCAGTATTGCACACCCACAATCTAGTGTCACATACCCATGATCCATGAGTGCATGAAGCTTGTAGGGGACATCTACATACCTAATATGCCATAACAGTCCATGATTGCCTCATTCTAAGGCAGGAACAGCATGTCAGAGGGCATGGCAGTGGAAAGCTATGCACTTCATGGCATATGGAAACAGAGCAGGGGAACAGTGGCAGAAAAGATAGAGCCAGAGACCAGATATAGACCCAAGGTTATGCCTTCATGACCCACCCAGACACACCCAGAAGGCTGCTTTACTAAAGCTCTAGACAACTCCCTAGCCAGTCAAGATGACACACTTAATTTTAACCACTGTGTATGAAAATATTATGTTACTTTTTTTTGGTACTGGGGATCAAACTCAGGACCTTGTGCTCGCGCAGCAGGTGCCAAAACCAGTGAGCTAAATCCCTGGTCCTATGTTACTTTTTATGTAAGGGACTCTAGCATCCATAGAGTTTTGGTATTTGTGGGGGACCTAAAACCAGCTTCCCATGGATATTGAGGGACCGACTGCATTTATGTTCTTGGGACTTTTGTTATGCGTAAAAGAGAACCTGACAGTAGCTTAAATACAGACATGGGTCGAACTTCACCAGTGGGTGGTCAAGGCAGGGGTGGGGGCTTGGTGATGTCTTCCTGGGTTTCTGCACCTCAGCCTCCCATGCCACCATCCTCAGCTTGGAGAAAGCTCATCTTAAACCATGTTGCCTTCTGGCTTTGAGATCACTACAGTTTGGGGACCTGACGTATATTTGGAATGGGATAGATGTGGTAGCAAAAGTATTTTTTCTAATGATGATTCTCTTTCTTATAAGGCAGGGGAACTCTTTCTCAGTAGCTAACTAGCAAGTTTTCTCTTTGAGTTTCTGGCCAGAGTAGAAAAACATGGTCATTCCTAGCTGCAAGGGAGGCTAGGAAAATAGGAAGAAAGTGTTTAAAAAAAAACTTAGATCTTCAGTGATTCACCAGTGGGCCTGGACTCCTTGTTATCCCAAGTCAAATCAGTTTTCTCTTTTTCATTTCTTTTCTTTCTTCCCTCCCTCCCTCCCTTCTTTCTTTCCTTTCTATCTTTTTAAGGAAAAGAAGCAGTAGATGACAGCTAGCTATGCCACAAATGGTACCAGACACAACCTTCCTGTAAGTGAAAAGTAGGCAGAATGCATTCCCTGGAAATACTTTTATGTAACTGTCCATTGTTTTCTTCTACTTTTTAGAAAAGAAGTTTGAAGGCAGTTTTAGATTTTTCCTTGTATAGAAAAACCCATTTTGTACAATTTCCCTGGCGCTTATTTTAATATAAAAATTTAATTTAAAAATCATATATTGGGCAGAATGGTCCTCTTTATTACTTTGCCTGGGTCTCAGAGGGCTTTTTTTTTTTTTTTTTTTTTGCGACAGGGTCTTGCTATGTAGTTCAGGCTGGCCGTGAACTCACTATGTAGCCCAGACTGGTCTCCAACTCAAAAGAATCCTCCTGCCTCAGCCTCCTGAGTGCTGGGACTACAGGCATGTGCCACCACACTTGGCCTCAGGGAGTACTTCTGTTATGTATGTAGACACAGGCCTTTCTTCCACCCACTGAAATTTTCTGTTACTCTTTTTAGTCACTATTTCTGCTCTTATTCTTTTCTTATTCTGTCTTATGTTTTTTCCCCGCACGGCGGATAAAATCCCTAAGTTATACTTCTGTTCTCTTCCTTCATATTTGTCTACTTCTCTCTCTCTCTCTGCCTCATTGCTTTTCCACCTCAATTCTGAGAAATTCTAACACTGATCCTCTGCCTCGATAATCTTAACTTCTAGAGTGGATGTTCTGTACTGTATGACCTTCTGTGTAATTTTAATTTTGCTCTTGGTTTTGCAGTAACCTGAAACCCCCTTCTGTTTTACTTTAACCCTTTTCTTTGTCATCTTTTCTTGTGGCTTTCCACTCCTGTTCCATAGTGACCAAATCCTCTTGGACTTTCTGAATAAACTTGAGAAATGTCTTCAGATAACCAGTTGATTTGTGAACAGCTATCAGCAGAGTTGTTTTCCCTCTTCTCATCAAGATAGTGCTTATTTTCCCACATTATTCATTGTTGTTTCAAAAACACAATGTTAGCCTTTTTTTTTTCTAATCCATGTTATGACAGCATCTTGTGACCTGCCCCCAAAGCACAAAGGTTAGTTATTTAGCATGATTTCCCAACTTCTTTGGGACTGTTTTTCTTCTTGTGGTTTAGAGGATATACTTGGTGGTTTCTTTCTACATCCAGCCCCAGGAAAATGGTCATTAGTGGAAATTCTTCCCAGACTTTGACCTGTGATCTCTCTTATCTTCAATTCACAGTTGGCACCATCTTTTCTTTTTAAAATTTATTTCTATGTGTATTCTTCTGGGAAATTACCAAGGAAATCTAGTTTGACTCAAGGCCAGCACTCATAGCCAATTGGTGGGTATGTGGGAAATTCCCAATGAAGCAGGGTGGGATAATAGGAAAACAAAACGGAACCTAACGCCAGGTATTCAGGCAAATGTTCTTCCTCCCAGCTCTGCCTCTTGTTTGCTGGCTTCCTGTGAGCCATTACTATGCCCCTCTGAGCCTCTGACTTTTCGGCTCTAATAGGAATATCCCCATGGCGAGGTTGTTGTGAACTGAAATTGGTTGTCACCTGTGATGTGCTTGGCACACTGTCACATTCGTCGTGCATCCAGCTCTCTCCTTCTTATTCCCCAATATGCTACATAGAAGCAGCAACTTCTTTCCAATCAGCGGCGATGTCATGGCCCACATGGAGGCCGGTGTGTGATGCCCTCTCGTAGCCAGGGCTCTGCGTTGTATTTAGCCACATGCGCCACTCCCTCTGGACCAGGGCACTGGGGTGCTCCGCTGCCACAGTCTGTGCTGGCAGGATGTACCCGCTCCTGTTTGAGAGGCAGTGGTTGGTTAGGGCCATAGATGCTGGAACCAGAGGGCTGCTCCTGATTCCAGATCTGCCTCTTACTAGCTAGGGGATCATATTCAAACTCCTCCTTTTCTTAATGTTGTCTTCTTTTTATTTACTCCATGTTTTCCTCATGCTTCGATTCCTCTTTTTCTTTGCTTTCTTGTCTTGTGCTCAGACTCCTTTTCTTTACTCCGTAGTTCTCATGTTTGAAGGGGGCATTGTGATATATGCATACCTGACAGGGTGAAACTGGAAAGCATGGTAAGGATTCTGTCGGTGTCTGCAGCAAGGATGACTGCAACGACAGCGATGCCAACAGATGCAGCCATTTCTGTCATCGGCATCAGCCATTCCTGTGGCACACAGCTGTCACCTGTTGCGGCCAGGCACAGCGCCCCCTTCCCTAGCACAGCGTCCATCACTGTGGCTGCGTCTGCCTGCTCTGTCCCCGGCTCCGTCCCCATTTCCTCTGTCCTGCCCTCCACAGTGCCCTCTCCACGCCCAGCCATGTCTGCCCAACACCGTAAAAGCTGAGGGATGGAGACTGTGGAATCTCTGCTGTTGGAGACATTGAAAAAGCGGCAGGTCCGCCATCCAGAAAGATTCCGACACTTATCTGCTCCCAGGCAGGGAACCAGACTGGATGATCCCTCAAGGTCGTGCCTGAGCTGTCTCCCTCAGGACAGAGTCCGGATGCCAGGCCCTGTGCTCTGCCTCTGCAGCCCCACTGCCCCGGCAGCAGCCTCCCAAGCCGACTTGCAGCCTCTGTCCTTGCTCCTGTGCCAGCCACACTCATCTCCTCACATCTGCACACCACCCCATCGCCTCCCGAGCCTCATGTCATACCCCGTGTCCCTGCACTGCCTGCTCTTCGAGCCCCAAGAAGCAGACAGCCTTGGCCACCCACAGGAGCCCGCTCCGGTATCCTCACAGTGTCCTGCATGGGCTTATGTAACGACACATGGCCACTGTCCTGAAACCAGCGGTTTCTCATGTCCACGGGTTGCTGAGTAAGCACAACTTCTGACATAATCAAAGCACAAAGCACAACTTTATTTTTGTCCTACTATTGCCCCTTTCAAATGTATCCAGTTAGAGTATTGTTACTCTGCCCCGAGACGAAAACCCTGGTAGGCCTGTGTGGTGTTTTTTTTTCTTTTTTGTCCAGAAGACTTAAGAATTAAATATTTTACTCATACAGAAAAGCACTGGGCAAATAGAACAAATGCCACATTATATAATAAAGCGCCCATATTGAACAAATGTTAACATGATGCAATATTTGCTTCTGAATATCTTAAGAAGTTAAATATTGTAGACCTGGCTCCTCTTTCCTTTATTGCCTCTGCCTTGTCTTACGTTTCTCCCTTTCTCTCACGATACTAAAGCCAGTTTTTATGTTTTCTGTCCACGTTTTTGCACTTCTCGTATGTCCCTGTGTACTGCAAACAGTAATGTGTTTTACAGCTTCGCATGGAAGGCATCAGCTGGAAGTGGTACTTAAAGCCCTAAGATTAAGACCTTTGTTCTTCTCAGCTAATTTGTCTCCACCCCCCATAAACACTGTATCTATCTAAAATAAGAACTTTCTGAAAACTTTATTTAAATGCTGTAATACTGCAACTAGCTGGTTTTTTAGGTTTTACTTAAGAAACTAAAAATGCTCTTTGTTTTCTTTTTTGTGGTGTTGGGAATTGAACCTCAACCCTTCCCACTGAGCTACATCTTCTCTAGCCTCCTCTTTTTGAAAATTTTGAGACAGGATCTGACTAAGTTGCCCAGGCTGCTCTTGAGCTTGGTGATCCTCCTGCTCAGCTTCCTGAACCACTGGGATTACAGAGTAAAGATACTTTTTAAGATTTATCCATGTTGATGTGTGTAGATATAGGTTATTTTAAATGATGCAAAATATAGTTGTTCCTTCATGTTGGTTGCAGGAGCTCCTGCAGATATCAAAGTCCAGGGATGCTCGAGTAAGTCCCTTATAAAAGTGGGGTAGTATTTGTCGATAAGCTACACACATCCTATGTATATTTTGAATCATCTCTAGATTACTTATAATACTTAATGCAAGGCAAATGCTATATAAATAGTTGCTATACTGTATTATTTAGGAAATCGAAGTCTGTACACATTCAGTATAGACACAGTTTTTAAAAAATATTTTCTACCTGCAGTTGGTTGAATCCACAGATGCAAAACCTACAAATACCAGAGGGCTGACTGTTGGTGTATTCAACCTTGATGTATTCAACCTCACGCGATGGACTGCTTAGCGTATGTCCCAGTTTTTATTATTATAAGAGGTGCTGCTATTAAAAATCTTCTTGTGTAGCTATTTGTGAGTTTCTCTAGGTTGTAAACCTGGAAGTGGAATTGCTGAGTTGTGAGGTATGCACATCTTCAGGAGCATTAAGAATTTCCAAGATGTTTACTAAAGAGCTTTGTTTCCATTTACAACCTCGCCAATATTTTACAAGAGCTCCCATTTCTCTGTGTCCTTTATCCTTGCCCAAATGAGAGAGTGAAATGGTATTTCATATTTATTTCCATTTGTTCTGCCTTCAATAAAGGAGTGAGTGACCGTTTCTCCCTCTGTTCATTGGCCAGTTGGATTTTCTGTCTTGTGATTTGCCAAGTTTTCAATTTGGTGATGCGTCTGTCTCTTATTGATTTGTTTTGACTCACTGTTCTCCTCCTACCTCTGGATGACTCAGTATTTTTGGGCAAAGTAGAGAGAATATTCTAGCTGTGGTCTTCCTAGACAGCTGCAAACTCTTGGCAACTCTTTACATACCCAGGAGAGAGAAAACATCCACATTTCCCAAGTAGAAGAATGTAGGCTGTGGTGAATTGAGTAAAACAGTCAAGAGAGTGTGGATATGGAGCTGCACAGATTTGTAGCTCCATGGTGTTCAGGGTCATTGGATGGTGGGACTAATCAGTACTATCCAGCTGCTGTCCTGAGCTTTAGGGTCTCAGGGTTCACTTGAGGATCAGATTTAATATAAAATGTATATGACTACATAAAGGGATTTACAATGTAGACTTACAAAATGGCTGCCTGCAGAATCGGGGTGGAAGAATGCAAAATGGCTGTTTGAACACTGAAGGCCCAGAGGATCCAGTTGAAAGTCAAAGACCTGGAGTTCATTGCATAGTCCTTCACGAGTTTGTGTTGGAAAGCCGTAAGCTCAGAATTGAAAGGTGCAGAGTCTGCCCTGGATGCTTGAAGGAACTGGAGGCGAACATCCAAAGTAGTAGTGAAGACCAGAGCTCCTCCAAAGAAGCAAAAGGCAGACTTTCTTCGTTTCCATTTTTATTCTGTCCAGGCTACCAGCCTATTGGTTGGTGCCATCTATCCTCTTTCCCCGAAAATACCTAAGACCTATAACTCCATTCTGTTTATTTGCAACATTTCCATGTATTTTTACTTGAGTTTGCCTTTGTTAAGTAGCACAAAGCTGGATTTTAAAACAACCAGACGGTCTTTGTCTTAAAATAGATAAGTTTAACACTGTGTGTTTGTGTGTGTGTGTGTGTGAGTGTGTGTGGTATTATAGCCACTTGTAGACTTACTTGTACTATACTTTTTAAAAATTCTGGTTACCATTGGATAGTTTACATTCTCTTAGATATTTAACTGTTGAACACATTGATCAACCTCTACACTCTTTTTCCTTAGTTTGGAAGCTATAAATTGTATTTCTATATTTTAGAGGCTTACTTTATTTATTCATTCATTCATTCATTCATTCATTATTTAGTAGTACTCGGGATTGAAGCCAGGGATTGCTGAAAGATATCCCTAATCCTTATGTTTTGTTATGCTATGTTATGCTATGCTGTGCTGTGGTATGTAGCTGCAGTAATAAGTATTTACAAACACGCTTGGCTTACCCTTATACATAAAAAAATACCTGTTTTAACATCTTTTTAGAGATAAAATTCAAAATTATTCAACATCTCTATGACCACTACTACCCTCATGTTCTTGACTGTTGCTGTCTAGAACTCTGGTGGTCCTCATAGTACCTTGGATGCAGTGGCACAGCCAGGGCGGTGTGGGCCAGATGCTGTTGCGAGGTTAGTGTGCTTCCTTCTGCCTCCCTATGAATAGCTCTCTGTTGGCCCCAGGGTGGAGAACTGTGTGGCCTCTTTTGTGACCAGGGAGCCTGCTCTCCATCCCTGGTTTTAGGCAGTGAACCCAGCTCCGCCCACTTCTCATTTCCCAGAGGGCAGTTTTAGGCCTCTTTACACAGCAGGGAGGCTCTCTTTGCTTCCTGCAGCTCTTTCTCTACCCAAAGCCAGCAGGCCCTCAGTTTCAGGCAATTTTCTGCATTACACTTCAATTCCATTTTTGGCCTATAGATAGGACCAATTTGTTCTTAGCTCAACTATGTCTCTACTATTCTTCATTTG
The DNA here is from genome assembly GCF_053883595.1 of Heterocephalus glaber. Lineage (NCBI taxonomy): Eukaryota > Metazoa > Chordata > Mammalia > Rodentia > Bathyergidae > Heterocephalus > Heterocephalus glaber. The sequence goes on from NW_028258381.1 coordinate 17,017,425, forward strand.
TACTGGTGGGGGGTGGGATTGGTGCTTGGAGATGCTCTTTTGGGGCCACCTTGCCTGGTAGGCCCTGCTAGCTTTTAAGTTTCTTGGGGATGAGAGCTGTTTCTGTCATTTGGATATCCTTCTGCCATATTTATAAAGTAGTGCCAGGGATTATGATGTGTCTGAGATTTTACACCACTTGCAAGCTAACCAGTGAATCTGCCACTGCCCTGTGGATGTTGGCAGAAGATATAAGGCACATAGATCAAAGAAAAGGACTTTACTGTTTGAGTGGTAGCAGTAGCCAGAGTATCATCATTTTAGCTGATTCCCTGAGCCCTAATTCTCACAGAGTGACACTAGCCAGACCCAGTGTCACCTGGATAAAATTATAGGACTCTGAGCTAAGAAGTGGTAATTGCTTTGTTTTATTTTGTGTTTTGTTTTATTTTTGTTTGTTTGTTTGTTTGTTGTACTGGGAATTGAATCCAGGGCCTATATCCCCGGCTCTTTTTTCTTTGTTTAAATTTTGAGACAGGGTCACTAAGTTGCCCAACCTGGGCTCGAGCTTCTGATCCTCCTGCATCAGCCTCCTGGGGTGCTGGGATTAGAGGTGTGCACCAGTGCACCCAGTACAGTGAATCTTTAGTGTTGCCCATGGCTCTGGGAATATAATACAATGAGTACAGAAAGAACTCAGTCTTTTCTAATGTTCAGTGGGAGGCAGAGGAGCCAGGCAGAAGCCTGGAGCCACAGCTAGCACTGCCACCACCCTCTCAGCACGGAGCCACAAAGAATTCTCTAGAGTCTCTGAGTTTCTGCAGCACTTGCTCAAGATTCAGCATCTTGGGTGGGTGCCTCTGTGTGAGTGAGTCTTAGCCATAGGAGCTGACTTTTTGAGGATTTCTTCTGAAAAATGGCTCAAATTCTGTACGACAAGAGATGACTTTGTTTCTCTGTGCATTGTTTTGTGCAAACATACACCAAGTCTTCATTCACCTGCCATCTTGGGGACACCCTAGTCCTTCCTCCTTCAGGCCTCCTCTCTGTGGATAGAACCTGGGCCACAGCTCCAAGTAGGAGTCCATAGAGACGGCCTTGCTCAAGGACAGAGGTTCCTATAGATTCTGCATTTTGCAGGGAGTAGCTCTAGAAGTGGAAACATGGAACCCAAGACCATCCCTGTAACCTACCTTTCATGAAGAACGATTGGCCTAGGAGGTCATAGCCACCCACCACATTGGCCTTTCCCTCTAGTTTCTCAGTCATCCTTGCTCTGAGATGTCCTGGTATCCCATGGTCATGACAAGGTAGGCACCCTTGTTACTTACCCCCCACGTTGCTCCCCATTTTGTCCCATAAAGCTCTTCTGCTCTTAGATGAAATCATTGTCCAAACAAAGTCAGTGGTTGACCCAGGCCGAATTACCAGGAAAAAAAAATATTTATCTTGAGAATCCTCTAAATCAGTTGTGTATAGTTGGAAATTGTCTCTCTTGGAGCCCTAAGTCTGACATAATTAGAGTGTACTTGAGATTTCAAGTAGAAAAACTTTAATATGGCTGCTTTTTTACTGGGATTGATACCACAGAGATGCCAAAAGAGCAAGAGAGTAGAAGTTGGAGTGTAGAACAGGGACCAAGGGACAAAACGAGTCCCATGAAAGGATGGGGAGGATGCTGGGTTGGATGCCATCAGAAAAATAAGAATAAAAATATTAATTCTGACATTGGATTTAAACTTTATTTTTTTAATGACTAAGAACACAGATGCCACCAACCAGAGGACCCATGTTGAATTGGCGGCCCGAGAAGGAAAGAGGCCAGGTCCTAGCTTAGGTTCCTTCCTCCTATAGGTGCCTCTGTTGCAGTGTCTCTTTCTGAGCTGGCTTGCGTGGGGTGGGTCCGCCCAGAGAAAAACATCGATATGTGGACATCATCTTCCTTTCTGATGAGAAGAAGTCAAGCCAGGGTGAACTGGATTCAATGGAAGCCCCAGCTGGCTGGGTGGGCTTTGGCTGTGCTGTGGGTTCCTGGCTTGAGGACAGGACCTTCTTTTCCCAGACAGAAGGTTCATGAAAGCAGAGAGCAAAATATCTGCAGAGCTTTCATCCCACCCCCCAGAATTCCTGCCCAAATGGAGCCTGTGCTGGCTTCCACCTTAATTGCTAATTTGAGCCGAATTGCTCCCATCAATTGGAGGGACAGAGCACTGGGCAGAGCAAAGCTCTGAGCAGATCTGTGGACAAGGTTGTGACCATTTCCTCTCCAGCATGCCGGAAAGTTCCTTCCAACTGACAGCAGGGCTGCAGGAATAGAACATCTGCTGCGGCATTTTCGAGCCACAGCTGTCTGGGCTATGGCTCCCGTACATGTCTACTTTTTCTTGTCAACTCACCGAGGTCACAGGGTATCATGATTGCCAATATTGTCCAAGTTCTGCTGCAAGCCTGTAGGGATAGAATGATCAGTCACAGAGAGAAACACTCCCAGAAACCAAGAGGGGCCCTGTCCATGTTTTCTTATCCCAGAGAGGACAAGACAGAGTGGTAGCTGCAGCTTCATTACCAGGATGATCCAAGTCAATAAAGATTATCATTTTGTTTACTAAATATTTGCTTCAATGGCATCAGTTCCAACTCTGCAGGGGGCCAAGACAAGCCTGAATTAGTTGGAAACATCTTATTATTCAGGCATTTTCAAGAAATGGGCCTTGATCACACTATTTCCCCACATTTTTGTATACCTAAGGTAATTGGAATTAACTGCTACTTTTAAAAAGTGTTTCTAAATGGAAGCTCCAAGACATATTGATAATTAGCATCCTTTTATACCCTCAATTAAACTGCCAAAGTCCCTTGCAGTTTCTTTTTTCTTGAGTTACTTAAACATAGCTGTGTAATTTTATTTACCCTATTTGTTTGCCCAGGCAGCTCTTTTTCAGTGATAATGAAGATGAAGACTTAGGCCCTCGATGCATCAAATTATCATAAATTTTAACTTTGCCAAAATTCTTAATGAGAGCTTGTAGTTTACAAATGCATCTGTGGTTTTAAAAGCCTACATCTTGAGCAAGGAGAAGACACATTTCTGCTCTCTCCACCTAATGGGTTTGCTATGTACCGCCTTACAGACCTGTATCTACTGGTTTATCTTTTTTTTTTTTTGGTACTGGAGATCGAACTTAGGTCCTTGAGCTTTCGCAGAAGGCAGCGAAACCACTGAGCTAAATCCCCGACCCTACTGGTTTATCTATTATTTCAGTGGTGCAAACATCAGAAACAGGGAACACTTGAAGCAGAATTCAGTTTTGAAAAAATTACCAGCAAGATTCTCTTTTCAACATACTATATATTGTACACGTAGTTTTTAAAAAGTTTCTTCTTTTTATTAGTATGTGTGACACATAATGGCTACATTCACCTCGGGGAGTATCTTAATCATTTTTACTTCCTTTTGCTCTCTCCCCCCCAATCCCCAGGACCCCTTCTCCATGCTATGAAACCATCAACTGGACTATGTCAGCATCTGCTCTCACACCTACATGGCGGGGGGATAGTGCGAAGGGTTTGAAAGACAAGCACCTCTGTGACTTGCTGGACAACCTTTGGGGCTCAGTGCTGATAGTCCTGGCCACCATCAGGTGACTTTTCTGAGCTGTAAAATCTGGGAAACAAACAAAAGATCACAAGACATCTCTCTTTACACACAGGCTGTGTAGGTCTGCAAATCAGCTGCTCCTGGTTGAAGCCGAGACAGCGGATGCTTGATTGCTATACAGGAATCAAATTAGGGGAGTTGAAATGCTGATCCGTCACTGCCATGCACGCATGCCAGTGGAGCACAGAGTCAAAAGCTATATGGTAATCAACGGAGAGTAGCTCATTAAAACCCATTTATTTCCCTAAGTTGGAAATTGACTGCTCTCTCCCTGCACGCCTTCTTAATCTCATCTGACAGCTTTGTCTGATGTCATTCATCACTTGTGGCAAAATACTATTGCAGAAGTGAGAATTTCTTTGGCCACTTTAGGTCTATCCTTTCTGTATGTGTGGAAGAAGTTAAAGTCTCCTAGCAGATAAAAATAAGAGAAGGTAAAATTATCCTCCTTTCAGGGGTGAACTAAAACAGAAACTGGATCAGTCTTCCATAGAATGATTCCTCCACAAAGGTGACATAAAAACTTGAAGTCTTTTGGGCAAAATAACTTTTAAGTGAAATATACACTAAGTTTATTTTCTCTAAGTGTGCACTGAAATGCAAATACCACTGTTAATATCTTGTAGGATGTTCAGAAGTAGTTGAATGTTATCTTTAAGCCTTAACCTATGTGCCTCTCGGGTGAAGGTTTCTGAAGCATAGGAAAACTCAAACATTATCAAGTACCACATAGCTGGAGGCCACTGGTTGTCTATTTTGTGGATCCTTTGTGGAGATTAAAACCTCTATTCATTTTGGTTTTTTTTAGTTGTGTTGAACTTGGACAAATAATGTAGACTTTCAGAATTTCCATTCCTTCACCCTATACAATGATAGCAATATTGCTTCTTATAGTTGTAAGGATCAAAAGAGATGATGGACATAAAATACTCAGTTTGATAATTAGCATGAAGCAGATGTACAATAGATACTTGTTGTATTTGAGCCTTCTCACTTCTCTAAAATCTGAGGCCTGCAATAATAGAACATTCTAACTTAAGGTCTATGGAATATCTGGCATAAAATATTTTTTCAATGGAAGATTTTCTTTGGGGATGGGGAGTATATCAGTGACTGGTGAGATCCTGTATTCATGCCAGCGCCATCAATTGTTGCCTCTTTTTGTCCTGTTTTATACTCTGCCTACTGGCAGACACACTCATTATTTCCCATTTGCTAGTGCTTTTTTTTTTTTAGTTATGTGCCTGCAATTCCCAGTCATATTACAGTCTTGTTTTATTCTTTTCTTTACTCAGTTCCTAAATCAGTTATCATTACCTAAGACACCTCCAGAGTCTTTCTTGCAGCTATTGGAAATGCTGAGTGAATCCACATAGCCTTGGACGCTAGGCATTCAAACCAGCCTGAAATTGGCTCTCAATTTTGTACAGTGTATCAACCTTAGGTCCGCGGTGTTGATGGAAGTGATTTTTAAATCGTAGGTCACTGCTGAGCAATAACTGGGCTTTGTCAAATAGGAAAATGCTGGGCTGGTAATGTCTCAAGCCTTTTCATGAATAAGGAGCACTTCCCTCCTCTACTCTTTATTGAAAATGCCATGAGCTTTATTGCCTAAGTGTTAAAGCACAAGGACAAAATGGGAAATCACTTTAACTTCCATTTGGAGAATGTTGTATTGCCTGTTTATTTCTGCAGGGCAAAAAAGGGCAGGTGGCTGCACAGGAAAGGGGTATATTTTGCAAGTACAAGTTTCTAAAACTAGTTGCAATTTTGTGTTTCATTTCTTAAGGGCCTGATCCCAAAATAGTTGTAAAAATGTCTCCTTGCTACAGCATTTTACTTGTTCTAACACATTGGGGTTGGGATACAACTTCATATAACACAATTTATAGGGAAGAGAACGATGGCATTTGCTTAGTAAACATAATTTCACTTCCTACTGGAAGGGTACTGTTTTCTCATAGGAATAAATAACTGGTGAATTGTGGGCTAGAAAGAAGCAACCATTCATCCAAATAAATCTTTGTGTGAGATCCTTTTCAAATGACTATTCTACCTATTCTTAGTTATATCCACTGCCCTGAATCTCTGTCTTTCTTCAGACATAACATCGCATCTGTGCTATGCTCCATTAGAAATGTATTCTTTTTTTAAAGGACCCAAGTGGCCCTACAACAGCCTGTGCCCATCGGGCCCACTTCTAATCCAGTGGGATGAGTCAGACTTAATTTACTTCCCATCTACCTGAAAACCTATAAAGCACTTAAAGGCAGCCATCATGTTTGCACTGTCTTTTATCCAAGATAAATTTCCCTAGTCTTCTGTTTCCTACATAGCGTCCTGTTTACTTTTTTTCTGGTAACGCTATGTCTCATCCTCGGTACTCATAAGGAGAAACATCCAAAAATGAATAAAACATGTGAGGTACTACATGATAGCAAGTTTTAATGAATTAGGATTTTATGACATGTACTTTTATTAATGTGTATTGGGTGAATACACATCTATGATTTATTTATGGATGTATTTATTCAACTATGTATACTACATCTTGATAAAAAACTTAGTCTATGAAAAGCACACAGAGCATGTTAAGATAAAACAGTTTGTCAGAAAGAAATTCAGTCAAAAGTCAAATGAAAGTAGGACAAATTGGATGACTCTAAGGGGAAAATCAGTGCCCAAAATGCATCTCAGATTCCAAGAGTCCATCTTTCTAACAACCCAAGCAAAGGGTAACCCTAATCAGTTACATGATTCACAGGTTGCAAATGATAAAAGCAACTCCAGTGTTCAAAGAATGTAACTATTTCTGGTGCTTAAACATTTCTTCTGTGACTCCACATGAAGGAGATAGCAGATTATGCACTTTGGGATGTAATTTCCAAAATTCACCCTTTTAGGAGAAAGCCAAAGTATCCTTGTTTGCAGATGATACAATTCTATATGTAGAAAAACCTAGCCACTCCATTGAAGGACCATTAGAACTGATAAACAAATTCAGTAAAGTTGTGGGAATAAAGTCAGAATATGAAAATCACTAGCATTTTTATACACCAAGAACATACTTGCTAAGAAAGAAATTATGGAGCAAGCCCATTCAGAATAACTACAAAAAATGAAATACCTAGGAATAAATGTAACCAAAGAAGTGAATGATGTCTACAATGACAATTACAAAACAGTAATGAAAGAAAATGAAGACAAAAAAAATCCAAAGACCTCCCATGTTTATATATTGTAATTACTATTGCTTAAATGTCCACATTACCCAAAACAATTCACAGATTCAGTGCAACCCCCATCAAAATGCCAATGGCGTTCTTCACAGAAATAGAAAAAAAATGATTTTCTAAAAGTCCGAAAACCTTGGAATAGCCAAAGCAATTTTCAGCAAAAAGAACAAAGAGTTATCCCAATACCTGACTTCAAGACACACAACAGGGCTATAGTAACCAAGACAGCAGGATACTGACATAAAAACAGACACATACACCAATAGAACAGGATAGAAATAGCAGAAAAAATCTACACATCTACACCCAACTGACATTCGACAAATGTGTCAAAAAATACACTAGAGAAAGGATAGCCTCTCCAATAAATGGTGCTGGGAAAACTGGATATCCACATACAGAAGAATGAACTTGGTCCTTATCACTTTCCATATACAAAAATCAGCTTAAAATGGATCAAAGACTAAAATATAAGACCTGAAGCTAAAACAAAACAAAACAAAAAACCCAAAAAAACAAAAAAACTCCTTGCAGAATTTATACGGGAAGCACTTCGAGGCATCAGTACAGGCAGTGAGTTTTTGAATAAGCAAAATCACAGGTAAAAAAGCAAAAATAGACAAATGGGGTTATGTCAAACTAAGAAGCTTCTACACAGCAAGGAAACAACCCACAGAAGAAAGAGGCAACCTTCACTCTCAAGGGAAGAAAATACTTACAAACTATCCCTCTGACAAGAGATTAATATCCAGAACATATAAGGAACTCAAAAACTCCACAACAACAAACAGGTAACCCGATTTAAAAATGGGCAAATGATCTGAAAAGGCACATCTCAAGAAGAAATATAAATGGCCAACAGTGTATGAGAAATATTCATCATCACTAGGCATCAGGGAAGTACACATGAAAACCACAAGGAGATATCATCTCACCCCAGCAGAGCAGATATTGTCCAAAAGCAAAACATAACAAATGCTGGGAAGGATGTGGAGAAAAGGGTGCTCTTATACACTGCTAGGGGATGTAAATCAGTGCAGCCATTACAGGAAGCACTGTGGGGGTTCCTGGCGAAGCTGAAAATACATCTGCCACACAGTTTTGCAATCCTATTTCCAAAAGAAATGAAATCGCCATATCAAAGAAATACTTGCTCTCCCAAGTTTATGGCATCATTATTCACAACAGCCAAGATATGAAATCAACCTAGGTGTCTATTATGGATGAATAGATAAAGAAAATGTGGTACATATACATGGTTGAATACTATTCAGTCATAAAAAATAATGAAATCTCATTATTTGCAGCAAAATAAATGGAATTGGAGGATACTGTGTTAAGTGAACTAAGAGACACAGAAAGACAAATCAATACATTCTCTCTCATATGTGAAAGCTTAAAACGTTAAGCGTAGAATAATAATTGCCAAAGGATGGAAAAGGGGAGGGGAGTTGGGAGCTGGATCGTGGGCACTGAGACACAGATAGGGTGTGTTGTAGTGTTCTACATCCCAATAGGGTGAGTCTAGTTCAAAACATCCTATTATATTTTTATGGGGAGCTACAAGAGGTGCACTTCAAGGTTTTAAACATGAAGAAATGGTAAGGAGATGGAAACGCTAATTCCCCTGATTGGATCAGTACACAATGTATGCATATATTGAAATTCACACAGTACCTCATAAATATGTATAGTTATTATGTGTTAATTTAATTTTCAATCCACCCTTTTACTTATGCAGTCCTTTGAATTTTGATAAACATGTGCACTCATGTAATAAACACCATAATAAACATGTAGATTATTTTCATTACCCCATTTCTCATTTCCCTGTCCCAGCCCCAAAGTGGCTATACCATTTTTAATTCCCACCACCAGTGTACGAGAGTTCCAGTTGCTTTACTTTTTTGCCAGCACTTGATATTCTTGACTTTTTATATTCTTACACATTCTAGGCATTCTGATAGGCTATAGTAGCATATCATTGGGATTTCCCTTTGGTTTCTTTTAATTTACTTAATATTCATTAGCAACAGTTTTGTTCAAATCTTTTGCCCATGCTTTATTATAGTGATTATTTTTTATTGAGTTTGCGAGTTATTTATTTATTCTTGATACAAATTCTTTAAAAGGTATTTGTTTTGCAGATATTTTTTGCTATTTTATGCTTTGTATTTTTATTGCCTTAATAGTTTTAAGTTTTGAATTTTGGTGAAATCCTGTTGGTATGTTTCTGGCATTGTGTGTTCTATTTGCCTAACTCAATGTATTCTATGTTTATTTCTAAATATTGTGTATTTCTAGATTTGATATTAGAGTTGTGTCAGTTTAACTACCTGTCCAATACATTATTGGAATACACAAGTGAAAGAGTTCCAAAGATATATTTCCTAAACAGTTCTTAATAAAGCCGATGACATGAGGCCAAAGAGGATGGGAAAACTGAACAAAGGATATATCTCTCCATTGTGCTATATAATTCCCTGCTAGATTTTAGCATGTTAAAGACATCTACTTGACTTTATTTTTCCAGCTTTGAATTTCTCTGAAGAGACAAACTATAATTTTCACCAGAACTTCCAAGAACACAGTAACCATCACTTGCATCCCAAAATGTTAGCAACTGTTGACACAAACCAGCAGTCCACAAACTATGGGCCATGGGTGAAGTCCAGCCTGACACCTATTTTTCGAGTCAGGTTTCACCGCAGCATAGCCGCACTAATTGGCTTTGTCCATGGTTTGTTGTCTCACTGAGACCGTAGAACTGAGTAGTTGAGATAGACACTACAAAGAGTATAAACTTAAAATATTTATTATCTGACCCTGTTCAGGGAAATAGATACTTCCAATTAACATGCAAAAATAGAAATGGTCTCAACTGTGTTTCTATTTAGTATCATGTACATTGAATGCACAAATACACACCCCATTGGAACAGAAATTATTGTTGATGACAATAATCATTATATATTTAACCATTTTAAGTTCTAAAAGGCAAGCAATCTATATTTTAACCTTAAAAACTGTAAGATGCACACAACTTGACGAGACAGTTGCCTTATTTTACCATTGGTAAAAGACTGAAGAAGCTGCTTTAGTCCTGTAAATTCTAATTTTCCTTAGAAATTCTTTAGACCTCACTCCATTGAACAATTTTTGCAATTTGTAGACCACACCTGCATTTATCTCCAATAGGGAAATATCTTAAGCAGTCATTGCCTTGTACCCAGCATTGAACAGTGTATGCTTTGGCTGTGGTTATACAGGTTGGAAAATGGGTATTCAGGAGATTAAATGAGGTGACTCCCTACACAGGAAGTTAGAAAAGTCATCTAAATACATTTAGTGTTTGTAGGTTTGTTGTTGTTTTAGTAGGAGATCTGAAAACTTTCTAGATGAATTAAATGTCTTTTAAACCTGCTCCTGACTCTTGACAGTAAAATCATAATGTCTGCCAGTGGGAGAAAGTTTTAGTTTTTATTACCTAAGGTTGGCAGAAAACATACACAAAAAGTACACAAAAGTAATACCTAAACTGAGCATGGTGGATCACACTTGTAATGCCAGGACTCTTAGCGGCTGAAGCCCAGCTCAGGTGATTTAGCAACTTATGAGACCCTGTCTCAAAGTACAAAATAAATAAAAGGCCTGGGGATATAGGCATTGCAAAGGCCTTGAGTTCAGCCCGAGGTGCCACAGAAAAGGTAGTATCTAAGCAGTTGAAGCCATACTTCTAAAAAATGTAAGTAAAAAAATAGTTCTGCTTCCCCTGAATACTCAAAAACTGTTGCTACCAATAATATAAATGATCACAGGGCATTACAGTTTACATCTAGAATGTCTCTCAAAAGACTCCTGCACTTAGAAGTGGGGCTTTTGGAAGTTGACAGGTCACAGGGACATTATACACATCAGTTCAAAGCAGGATGTGCTGTTAGGAGGCGGGCCTGGTCAGAAGAGGTGGTCACTGGGATGTGACCTGGAAGGGGGCATCTGCCTCCCTGCCCTCCCTTCCCTTTCTGCTTCCTGGCTGCCCTGCGTGGGTTGAGCACCTCCTACCCTGCTCTGCCCCTCTCCCATCCTGTTCCTGCCTTGGAGCCTGCTGACTGTGGACTGAAACTGTGAGCCAAAATAAACCTCTCCTCCTTTAAGCTGTGGGTGTCAGGTGCCACATCCAATGACAAGACAATGACTAAGACACAGGGTAAAAGGAGATGGGGCCACACCCAAGGAATTGATGGAGACCTAAGTTGACAGCAAACTGGACCATAAGCACAGTGAACTCAGGCTGCTCATTTCTTGATCATGTTTGTTTGTTCGTTTTTGGTACTGGGGATGAACTCGGGACCTTGCGCTATTGAGGCTGGTGCCAGAACCACTGAGCTAAATCCTCGGCCCCTCTTGATCGTGTTTATATTCTCAGTTCCTGGCTCACTTGCTTTCATGTGTAAGCAATGAATGAATGAATAAATGAATGAGTGAGTGAATTAGTGAATGGATGAATGAATATTTCCGGGACCCAGTTAGAAAGTTGCTTAGATAATCTGTAGTTATTTAAGGATATCAATAATGTGTATGCCCAGGACCCCAGACAGGATATTCTTCCTAGAGACTTTCTTGTGCAGAATTGTAACAGTGTGTGTAGGAAGATGCTTATCATTGTCTTTTTGTGGTATTGGGTTGAAGGTGGCCTAGGGCTCCATTCCTAGGGGAACAGAAAAGAAAAGGTATAGAGTACAGGATATTCTGCAGCATCCAGAGATACAAAGATAGCAATGTGGGTAAATTCTTAAAATGTTGTCTTTAGTCTAAAAAAAATAAGAAATAAAATGAGATTCATAACATGTTGTCTTCAGTCTAAAAAATAAAGAACACAATGAGATTCATAGCTTGATACGTGTGTGTAAAGTTCATGGACATTTCAAACAGTGCATATTTTGGGGCAGTGTAGCAGAGGGGATTCCAGAGCTACCCTTGACAGGTCTGAATCTCAGCTCTACGACATACACCTTATCTTAGTTGAGTTCCTTACTTTCTTTGCACCTCAACCTCCTCATCTGCAGATGGTAATAATGTACTTTTTGCCTTGTTATCCAGGTTTGATGAGTTAATGGACATGAAACATTTAGAACAGAGTAAATGCTCCATAAGTGTCATCTCTTGTAATTTTCATAAAGTTGCATGAATCATTAAAGAGATATAGTGAATATATTGGAATGGGTGACCAAGGGGGAGAAAGGGATGGAACTTGGGTTTGAAGTTCAGAGGCCAAGGGAAGAAAAAGTTTCTTATTGTTCAGAGCAGGTGATCTTAATTTGTGTTGCTGGAAAGAGCAAATTTCTCAGGTTTACCTGGTATCTGAGATTCCAAAACAACTGTACCAGCTTCAGTGCCCCTGTCTATCCTCTTTATAGAATTTACAGCCCAAACTCACATCCTCAGGTGAGAATGTATTATACCTGAGTCTTCCCAAGATGTTAGATATTTGAGTGAGTGCCATCGATGAGATCCTTGCTCATCTCTTCTGATTTTACTTGTCCTTGTCATTTTGTTAAACTCATTAGTGTGTTTGGCTTTTTATCTTTTCTTTTTTACTTTTTGTTCCAGCCTAGCAATTACTGACAGATCAAGCAGTAGAGGGAGAGACCACATTTGCTGTTGGATAAAAACTGGTTTTAAATTTTCAGCAATTTGTAGATAAGATGTGGAAGAGAAATCTTTCCTCAAGGCACTGAAAGTGGAACTAAGAGGTTGTTGGATGCTGAAATGTTTCTGGTGGAATCTGAAATCATCCTAGTCAGCATCACATTTTCAAGCTCCCGATCTTACTCAACAGTGTAAAGGGTTGAAATGTAGGAAGATGTTCACTCTGCATTGTTAAGAATGTCCATTCAAATGATGGTGGCAAACAGAGAGACCACATATGACAGAGTGGAGTCAGTCTTGGTAGTGAGGTTTGCTATGTGTAATTTGCTTCTAGTAACATTAGGGTGTTTTTGGTGTGTTTATGTGAGCAGATTCAAAATTGTTCCTATAACTGTCTCCCTCTCCCTCGCTCACATCTCATTTCATAAGGAAGCAAAGTCTACACAGATGTGAATGAGGAGACTATTTACATGGTGTTGGTAGGTGAAAGGAACCAACAAGAAATGCAGAGGCTGCCTGAGATGACAGAAGCTGGAAGATGTTCACAGCCCAAAGGCTAAAGGGAAAAGGTTACTGGAACCTCATTAGAACTGGAAGAGGCATCAGCCAGTGGGAGCTAGGCTCACAGAGGGACACGGCCACCGCCAGAGTAGCAGAGCCCTATCAGAAAACAGCCTCTTTCTTCTTCTGCCTTAGATTTCCTGCCTGGGTTTCCGTTGCCCTAATCCACTTAGAAGCTGCCAGCAAAGTTGTCTCGGAGATGCAGCCCACAGGGACTGGCTTCCCGAGGAGCCCAGGACAGGGAGGCATGGGCATGGAGTGGGAAGATAGCAAAGGAAGAGTTGCTGACACACATTCTCATATTCTTTCCTTCTTTTTTAATAAGGAGAGAAGGAAGCTTGAGAATTTCATGTAACAGCACCCATGGGAGTGTGGTACAAATGTGAACATAATCTATTATGTGTTTTTGTAGCATTAAAACGGCTGGGAATTACTGGTCTGGGACGCTGGCTCCCCAGGTAGACATATGGGTAACATTTTCCGCAGTGATATCTCATGTGCTAACGGTGAGCACAGCGAGGCCCTATTTGTAAAAACATTTGGTAGGCAAGGTTCTATTATGATTTAAATATCTGTCCTTGAAAGAGGGAATATAAGCTCTGTTTCTGATTTGTTGACTGTCTTGTGCACCCTTGTGTACTTAGCTTCTAGCAGTGTCTGGCATTGTGAAACAGAAGCAATCTTTCACTTTCTTTTTCCCCTTCCCTCCTTTCTTTCTTTCTCTCTCTCTCTCTCTTTCTTTCTTTCTTTCTTTCTTTCCTTCCTTTCTCTCTCTCTCTCTCTCTCTCTCTCTCTCTCTCTCTCTCTCTCTCTCTCTCTCTCTCTCTGTACTGGAGATTGAACCCCAGGCCGTTTACGTAAGCTACATTCTGAGATCTTTTTAATTTTTTTTTTTTTTTTGGTACCAGGGATGGAACTCAGGACCTTGTGCTTGCAAGGCAGGTGCTGGAACCACTGAGCTAAATCCCCTGCCCAGATCTTTTTAATTTTTTAAGACGGGCTCTCCCTAAGTTGCCCAGGCTAGGCTCAGACTTGCAATCCTCCTGCCTCAGCCTCCCAGGGTGCTGGAATTATAGGCATGCATCTTCGTGCCCAGCTCTTTCAAGTACTTCAAATATTCTCTAATAATATTAATATTATAATATTAATATTCTTCAAATAACCCGTACCATTCTAGGTGTGGATCCATTGGCTCAACATCCAATTCCAAGATAATGAGATCTTAGTATCATGACAAGGTAGTGGTATAGGAGTTTGGGCCTTGGTGGAGGGAAAGTGGATGAATATAACTGTTGAGACACATTGCATTTAATTTGCCAAGTAATGGAAAGAAATTGGGACTCAAAACAGATTCTGGTCCTGTGAGCGATGGAGTCTGGCTGTGGTCCTCTTGTGGATGGAGATGGGGTGGGTGACAAACCTCTCGTGCCTTCACTGAAAGTATCTTCCACACCTATCCCTCCCCTACCAAAAGAGCTGGAAAGACAAAAAGCCAAAACCCTGGACTATGTAGAGCTGTCCTAAACACCCTGGCTCTTTTACATATCTAACACTCAGGGTCATCAGGGAAACCAGTATGTCCCTCCCTATTCTGTGCTCTGGGAAAAGGTCTCTACTCACTTCGGTAGACATTCTGGGGATGGTGCCAAATCTGATCAAAAGGACAGACCAGGGCAAACCACTCAGGTTACGGTTTCTCCTAACCTGTGTGTGCTTGCTTAGAGGGACAATCTGTGTTCGTCTATTACAACTAAGGAGGACCCCAGGAAGAGGCACACAAAGGCTTGTCACTCCAGGTCGCCTGTCACAGAGAAAGCTGATCTGATGCCAGGGCAGGCTGTGTGTAAGGAAGGGCCTCAGTATATCGGGGTAGGTGGTGGCAGATCAGGACTCATAGTGGGGAAGTAGATGCCTTTGGTGCTGGGTCTTTAATGACATCAGATGGAAGGAGCTACCTCTGGGGACACTGCCATGGGGATCCACTCTAAAGCTTATACAAGTTGTCCAGAAGTGTGTTCTGCCCTTTCTTAGGGACCACAGGCATAGGATTGGAAGAAATCAGGCTATGTGGTTTTCACATCTTCAGAGAACTTTCCTAAGATGGGTGGGAGAAGAAAGTCACCCTAAAAAGAGTGAAATAGGCCTCTCTTTCTCCAGAGAATTGGCCATTTCAGGAGTCCCTAGACCAATAGTAAGGCACCTGAGAAACAGTATTCAGAGGGGCCCAAGGAGTTGTTTACTGGGACTCTGTAATGAGGAAAGGGAACTGGATGCTCCTGAGATGGGAATGGATCAGACCAACAGTAAGCTCATTTCAGTGAGGCCACCATGAGAACACAAGGAGAAGCCATACTCCCAGCCCACTGATATCTGTCAGGAGGCACGGACTCCCATCTGGGAGTGGTGGGGATAACGTCACCCCTACTCATCTCCCTGGCCTATGGCCCCATGGTGAGTGGTCCTAGAATCAGCACCCACACACTGTGGAATAAGCAGCTGTCCAGGAGAGGAAGGTGTGATTGGAAGACCTGCACTGTTTGGGTAGATTTAAGTGTCACCAGCAGGGAAAGAGTGGTTATTGCCCGGAGAATTAACCTGCACATTTCCCACATCGCAAAGGCTGGGTATTTTTAACCAAGTGTCCATGCAAGAGATCATGGATCCACAGAAGGGAGCACCCTGGCCTGGGCCCCAGAGGAGCAGGAGGAAGATGCCCTCAGCACCCTTTATAGATGAGTGCCCTTCTTCACCACTCCACCCTTGTGGCCAGGCCTGTTTCCCAGGCCATGACAAAACAATCATGCGGCACGGAATGGAAGATGCACAAACAGACCCTGCCACACATACAGCAGCAGTGACAATGAAATGCATGGGACCAAGGGTGGCCTTTTCAAGAAATGATACTGGATCAATTGGCTATGTTCATGAAGTATAGCTCTTAACCCTCTATCTTACGCTGCACACTGCAAATATCAATTCCAGGTAAATTAGAAATCTCAGTTGGAAACTTGAAACATAATAAGTCTTCTGGAAAAGAATATGATAGCTGATTTTTTTTTTTTTTTGGAGGTAGGGCCTTGCTATGCTATGCAGGCTGGCGTTGAACTCACTGTGATGGTCCAAGCTGGCCAAACTTGGAATTTCCTGCCTCAGCCTCATGAGTTCTGGAATTATAGCCATGAACTAGCACGTCCAACAAAGCAATAAATTTTTAAACAAGATAACAAAAACACTAACCTCAAAGAAAAGACTGACAGTTGAGATTACATTAAAATGTAAAAGATCAGTTTATGAATAGACAACATCAGCACAAGAGAAAGACAAGTTACAGAATGGAAGAGCATAGTTATAATACACAGAGGTATGCAAAGGACACATCCAAAATATGTAAAGAACAACAAGAAGTCCATAAGACGAATACAGGTGCCCTGATAGAATAAAAGACAAACGACTTCAGTAAGCACTTTACAAAAGAACAGATTCAAATGGTCAACAAACTTAGAGAAAGATCTTTGGTTTTCAGGGAAATGTAAATTGAATTCACAATGACAGAGTAAGATGGCGCTGGATAAGATGGAGTAGGTTCTTACCAAATGTAACCCTTGAACAATAGTCATGGAGCAGCCTTCTGAAGGATGGGTTGGGGAATTCCAAGTATGGCTGAACTGACAGTGAGCTTTCTGCTGCTTTTATTTTATTTTACTTTTTTTTGTGCAAGGCTCTCAGACCTAAATGCAAAGGCAGTTCCAACCCCTAGTGAATTAACAGGTACAGAAAACGAGACCTCTTGGGGAAGTTCGTTCTCTCTCTCTCTCTCTCTCTCTCTCTCTCTCTCCCTCTCTCTCCCCCCCTCTCCCCCCCCCCCTCCTCCCCGCTTCAGTCTTTGCCATGGGAGACTGGGCCCCTACTAGACAGAGACCAGGGATGTCTCCATGTGTCTTTTGATTTGTATTTTTTCCATTCTCTCCTGCCCTATCTCCCAAGCAGGGGAGGTGGGCGGTGACAGCTGGGCCAAAGGAGCAGTGTCTAACTCTCTGAGCCCAGGGTATGGGAGGAACCCCTGTTATTCTTCCTGTTTTCCTCTCTTTATCCTCTGTTTTGTTGCTTTTTCTTCCCTCTGTCTGTCTTCTCTGCCTGGTGGGAGTAAAAGCTCCCGCTTTAGCAAGGATAAGAGCCCAGAGATCCCACAGGAGGGCTTTGTGAAAACCAGTTCCATGAAGTTGGCTGGAACTCTGGGCTCACCCCAAGTTGCACACTTGTGGATCTGACTCTGGACAGCGTAGCAAAGGCTTTGAGAACTTACAAGAGTACAGCAAAGGTCATCAACCCTGAGCCATAAAATGTACTGGTCCTGGCCTGTTAGGAACCAGGGTGCAAAGTGGGAGCCAAGGGGCAGGTGAGCAAGCTAAGGTTCATCCGTGTTTATAGCCATGCCCCATGCTGGCATCGCTATCTGGGCTCCATCTCCTGTCAGCCTGGTGAGGCCTTAGATTCCCATAGGAGCGAAGCCCACTGTGAACTGTGCAGGTGCGGGCTCTTGGTATGAGAACGTAATAATAATAGAAATAAAGTGCATAATAAATGTAATTAGTAATACACTCGAATCAACTCAAAACCACCATCTAGCCCAGCTCACTCCATAGAAAAACTGACTTTCAGGAAACCAGTCCCTGGTCCCAAGATGGCTGGGGACCACTGCGGGAGAATATCACCCAGGTTCTGGACTGACCAATCACTGGTACACATGCGGGCTAGATCTGAAGCCCTCAAGGCTTTGTGAGCCAAGTCAGGATTGGGACCACAACACACAGAGGGGGCTCAGAACTTGAGACCTAAACATCTTGTTAGCCAAACAGATCTTGGATTTGATATCAGAAGCACGACCCATAAAGGGGGAAAAAAATGGTAAATTGTACCTCATCAACAACAAAAGCTTTTTCTCTGAAACAAGGAGAATAATGAACTGAAGGAGGGAAAGAAGAAAAAAACAAGGAAAAATAATGTCAAAGGAATGAAGGAACAAGTTTCAGATTAGGAGAGAATATTTGTAAATCACATATCCAGCAGAGGACTTGAATCCAAACTCTCTCAAAACTCAGTAGTGAGGGGGAAAATGCCAATACAAAAATAGGCCAAAAGTTTGAACAGACAGTCAAAAAGATATATGGGTGGCCAATAAGCACACGAAAAGTGTTTAACATCCTTGGTCATTAGGGAAATGCTATTTAAAATGCCAGTGAGGTACCATGGGATACCTATTAGATCGCCTGAACTAAGAAAAAACTCCGACCATACCAAACATTGTCAAGAGGACAAAGCAGGTGTCCCTCCTCTGCTGCTGATGAGAAAGCAGCCAAGTGGCCCTACCACCTTACAAAGCCAAACACACAGTTACCAAATGACTCAGCAATACCGCCGTCTGCCTCATTTGAATGAAAACATGTGTTTACTTACAGATTGTGCCTGTACATGGCTGTTTATATCAGACTACAGCAAGCTCAACACTGGTCCTGGTCACTTTCTCGTCACTAGGACAAAATACACAGCACCCACGACTTAAAGCATGAGGGCTTTATCTGGATCACAGATTTAGTCCGCACCTACCTGGCTCCAAGGCAGAAACAGGATGATAGAGGGGCCTGGTGAAAAGCTGCTCCATCCATAGCAGCCAGGAAGCAGAGGGAGAAAGAGAGGAGCTGGGAACAAAAGTATGCTTTTCCAGGTCGCACCCCAGTGACCACCTCCAACCAGGCCTTGCCCCCTAACAGCACACTCGGCGCAGAATTCATACACTGGTGAGCACAGCGCCCCCAGGGCCCAGTCATGTTTCAAAAGCCCCGCCTCTGCACACATGCGACTTTGGGGAGACTTTCTAGGTCTAGATCTAAACTATAACAGCATCTCTCATATCAGCTGATGGTTGGATAAGCAAACTAGTACTTCCATGAAGTGTAATATTACTCAGCAATCAAAACAAATGGCCTTTTGATAACTTCAGCATCATTCGGCGGCCTTATTCTAAGTAAAAGAAACCTGTCTCAAGGCACATACTGTAAGATTCTGTTTGTGTGCTATTCTAGAAGAGATAAACATGCAGGGATGGAGGACAGAGGACTGGTTATTAGGGTATAGGGATGAGGGGGGTTTGTCTACAAAAGGGTACACAATGCTATTTGGCGGGATCAGAGAACTGCTCTCATCCTGTGATGACAGTTAGATGAATCTATGTGCATTTCAATAGAATACACTTGGTGTAGAATTTATAGAATTGTATATAACAACAGAAAAACTAGAACAATGTACGTGTTTGTGCATGTGTGTGTTTACCTTAATTATGGTGGTAGTCACACTGGTACAAGCATTTACCAAAACTGATTGAATATTTAAAATCAGTGATTTTTGTGGCATGTAACATGTACCTCAGTGAAGTTGAATAAAAATATAAAAGAGTCAAATCCTGATGAATTACTACTACAAACATATCTGCATGGTTAAAATGAAAAGAGGGTAATGTTGGCGAGGACAGAATACCACTGTGATTCGCCTCTCCTTGTGGGGGTATGTGTATATGTAACATTTCTCTGTTGTTGCCTCCTAACGTTATGAAAACCCATGGCTTAGCCAGGTGTGGCAGTACAGGTCTGCAATCCCAGCAGGAAGATCACAAGTTCAAGCCCCGCATGAGCATCTTACTGATTTAGTGAGACCTTGTCTCAGAATAGAAAAAAAAATTTTGAAAAGGAGCTGGGAGTTCAGTCTCTAGTGCCAGAAAGAAAAAGAAAGAGGGAGGGAGAGGAGAAAAGAAAGAAAAAAGAAAACTCACACCTGAGAACACTTGTCATTGTGTGTACCCACGGAGGAGGGCATGCAGAATGCTAAGACTCATGTGCTAGAACCCAGAGCAAGGCTCTCTCCGCCCTAAACTGGAAACAACCCAAGTATCCATCAGAAACAGAGGGAGAAATAAACTGTGGTGTGGTCACACACTGAAATATCACATACAGTGAAAAGACAGTGAAAGTCGTAACTAATGATATGTTTGTAATAATGGTGATTGTTAGATTTTTATGAAAAATGAGTAGCTGGAAATATGTAGCAATACTTAGTTAAACTTTTGGACCTCAGATACTGTGGCTGTCTAATGTAATCCTTTAAAAATTCTCTGCATTGTCAGTAACTGTAGTATACTTATTGTACAGTACTCAGTATTTTTTAAAAGTTTATGAAGTTATATTTATCAAATAAAAATTTCCTACATAAAATAAAAAAATATATATGCATTGAAACCCTATAAAACAAGGAAAAATTTGAGTATCAACTAGCTTCATTTGTAACTCACCTGGAAATTGTACTCTTATATCTGAGATCTGAAGTTACTTAGTAAGAGGCTTGCAACTTGTCAGCCAAGGAAGGTGTGGTAGGTTTGCAGTGGGGATCAGTACAGGAGACAGGCAGTAGGAGGCTGAGGACCTCATGATTGTGCTGAAGAAGAAACATCAAGGTTTGGGGCAGCATCTTTATGAGGTTGTGTTTTTGGACATTGAAGTGATTCATTCCTGAGCTTCCTACTTCAACATAATAATACCTTTGCTTTATTTTTTAAAACCTTTTTGTTTTCCTTTCAATGCTTCTGTACCAGAATTCCTCCCGTGCCCATCTTTCCAGAACCACTAATGATAGATTCTTACAGTCAAGAAAAATATTAGGTTTAACCATGAATCAAAGAGTCACAGGCCCACCTGCCTCCTGTCAACTTTCCTGAAAGAAGTAAATCAAAATTCTTTCGCTGAAAATGAAAAAGAATTGTCCATCAAACTGGAGAGTGGCTGCTAGATGACTCCAGTGTCCAGGATTCATCCTTCGCAGAGATAAAAACAAGATGATTAATTTCACAGCCTCTCTCGGCGTCTCATTTAGTTTTCACCGGTCTCCACCAATTCATAAAACTCCTGTGAAGGATGAAGGAACCGACTGTCAGAGAAGAGACTATAAATGCCCCGAGCTTGCTGTGTCTGCATTGCTAAATACAGTCAGACTTTAAATTAGAATAAGGCAGAATAATAGCATTTTCACACACCCAGATCTCTACACTCTCACTAGCTCCGAGATTCTTCCCTGCAGCACCCATATGGCCCCAGCCACCCATTCTATCACAAAAGAGGTCCTTCGTCTTTCTTTTTTTTTTTTTTTGTATTAAATTCTTTTATTGGTACATTGTAGGTATACAACACAATTACATTTCTCATTGGGAATTGTACCTTTACATAATGCATCTTGGTTCTTATTTTTTCCCCTAGCCCTCCCTTCACACCCTCCACCCTTCCCTATTTACAAAGACTTTATTTCCATTTTTTCCATTTCTCATCATTTTTCCTTTGTCTTTCAAATCCCAGAACATAGATGGCTCAGTCTACCTGTCCCTGTTGGGGGTTTCAATTGCTGTGAAATCCCCGACAGACACCCAAAGGACAGACTGAACCCTTATTTTCCCGTCTTTTCTTTTAACCATGAGAGTGTATTTATTTTGCAAATGATTTTTAGTTCTTTTGCCACAAGTTTTTCACATTTTTAGATCTTTGAAACATTGGGCAGAATTTGTGAGAAGTTAAAAGGGAAAAAAAACACATTCTTTCAGCAGAATAAATGTCACATTTAACTGAAAGATAATGAACTTTTGAATATCAAGAATTGAACTGCTGGGGGCAAGGGGTCCCATTTATTTGTAGGCCCTAAGATGGCCCTGAGATCTAAATGGAAAATATAAAATATGTCAAGAACTGCAGCAAAACTGTCATCTTAAAATAAAGCACTCTGAAATTTATACAGTTGTATCCATATTCAACAGCTTTACAATACTCAGAAAAGTACTGGATTTTTTGGAAATGACATAGAAACAGCTTTACCTTCAGAAAACAGAGTTCATACCAAGATGACAAAATCTGAGAGCTGGCTTCCTGTCTGCTCTACTCTTCAACCTTCATAAAGTCACCATTGTTAAAAACCCAATCCCAGGATAGCCAGAAAGTGCCAGCCGGAGATGTCATTTAAAACCAAGGAAATTCCAGTAAGATATTGCCCACCTTCCTTGCAACAATGTTTGGGGACCTGCATGGCCTTAACTACATCATAGTCAGGTCATGCTGGAACCTGTCTCCTTCCTCGGGGGCTCTCCTGAGTTCCAGATGATCCCAGGCCTGTGGACCCCAAATTCACTCCAACCCTGAAGTCTGCTTCATGTGTTACCCTCACCCAAGTTGGTTAATTTGTTTTTGGATCTATGAAGTGTGATCCTAAAATAAGGTGAATTCCACTGCCGGGTGCCATCCAAAGGAAATGCAGTGATATCAACAAGAATGGTGGTAGGATAAGTGTGTTCAAAGCAAAGGAGAGTATTTTGATGGAGATTAATGACTGTGTTTTTTACTATAATGAATTGCTAAAATTTGAATATTTCTCTTTTTTTTTTTGTACTGGGGATCGAACTTGGGACCTTGTGCTTTCGAGGCAGGCACCAGAACCACTGAGCTAAATCCCCGGCCCTATTTCTCATATTTTTTTAATCACATCTTGTATAGAAGAAGGCAATGTGGGATGTTCTATTTCCCACACAAAATGGAGAAGAAAGAGTTCATTTTGGGGTCCCGGTGGACCTGGATTCAAATCCGGGGCCCATGCTGTTATATCCAGTCTGTGGCCCATGGGTTGAACACGGCTGTTTTATAAAGAAAAATATTCTAAATGGAGGAAGTTTTGTTATTTATATACATAGGCTATAGTTTACATCTTACATGTGGCTCGATTACTTTTCACATGACAAGGCCCATCCAAACCAGGCATATGTAACCCATGGGCTACAGATGGGACTCACCATCATAATCTATAAATTCATCAGCTCTACAGTCCTCACATATAAAATAGGAACAAAATCTTTGTAAATAGGGAGGAATGGAGGGGTTGAAGGGAGGGCTGGGCAAGGGTGAAAAATAAGAACCAAGAGAGACTATGTGAAGGTGCACATTTCCAATGATGAATGTCATTGTATTGTATACCTAAAATGTACCAATGATTAGAATGAATAATCGATAATGCAAAATAGGAAGAAAAGGTCCAAAGGGGTAGGGGTAGTGGGAGGGGCAGGGGAAAGGAAAGAAGGGAAAGGAAAAATGATGAGAAATGGAAAAAATGGAAATAAAGTCTTTGTAAATAGAGAAGGGTGGAGGGAGTGAAGGGAGGGCTAGGAATGGGGAAAAAATAAGAACCAAGATGCATTATGTAAAGGTACAATTCCCAATGAGAAATGTAATTGTGTTGTATACCTACAATGTACCAATAAAAGAATTTAATAAAAAAAAAAAGGAGTCATGTCTACCTCATTAGACATTTTGAGACTTAAGTAAAAGAACATACGTAAATGCTCTTTGCCTGTTCCCTCTCCCATGGATCCTGCCCATTCAGATGCAAGCATACGGGCACTGTCCTCACCTGAGGGACCAGCAAGAAGAGTTGCACCCCACCCCTCCTGTCTTCCACGGATTAACCCTGCAAAGAGTGGCCTGTACTCACCCTCTGCCATCCTTCGTCTCCTCTCACTGATGCCCAAGTCCCCTCAGATTGTCTGGATTTCCATTCCTGCCACCCACCTGACAGCTCCAGCGGAGGACACTGATGACCCCATGCTGCTAAGTCCAGTGGTGGACTCTGAGTGCCCCTCTTCGTAACATCTCAGTGGTCAGCACGGTGTGGTCATGCATGTTCTCCTTGAAATACTCTCTGCACTTGGCTTCCAGGACAACCCATTCTCCTGTCCTCTCTGTCAGCTGCTCTCTCTCTCCTTTGCTGAGTCCTCCTGACCCCTTGCTGCTAAGACCCGGATGCCCCAGACTCTTGCCCTGCGCTTATCCCCTGGTACACTTCATGTCTGTGTGTTTAAATACCTCCGAATACTCAAAGCTCCCAGATGCCTCTGTCTCCCTCCATACCTTTCCCTGAACTCCACACTGCTGTCACATCTGCACTGGAGCACGGCCATTTTGTCTCTCACACTTGGCATCCAGTCCATCAGCAAGTCTTCTTGACATAGATCCAGAATCTTCCTATACCCGCTCTCCTTTTGGTCCAAGCCACTACTGCCTCTTGTCTGGACCATTGCTAGGGCCTCTCTTCTGCGTTGTTCTTCCTGTCCTTGGCCACAACCCTTCTCCAAGATGAGACTGATGCTGAAATGTGACATGGACCATGTCACTCTTGCACCCTGCAGAATGTGCCTGTTACCTTTCCCTTGACTCGATCTCACACTGCTACAACCACACTAACTTCCTTGCAGCTCCCCAAACAACCCGCCTCAGGGCCTTTGCACGTGTGATTCTTTCTAGTTGGAAAGCCTTGTCCCCAGACACCTAAGTTCTCTTCAGTTTTCTTCTCACATGCTAGAGTAGTCTGTTGACTGGACTATGTAAAGTAAAAACTCCTTCTCCCTTTCCTTCTCCTAGCCTTTCTTACCTACCTCAGGTTTTTCCAAAGCACTTTTCACATTCTTTCCTCATACAGAATTGCTTTTCATAGTGTATTATCTGTCTCCCTCACAAGAAGATAGCCTCATTTGGCCAGTTAGGAAACCTGTGTCTCCTCTCACTACGTGAGTTAGAGTCTGGTTTGTAGCCACTTCCCAAAGACATTATGGGAAGTGAACATAATAGCTATAAAAATGCATTGAAAATAATGAAAAGTACATTTTGGGAGGCTGAGGCAGGAGAATCACAAGTTTGAGCCCAGCCTTGGGAACTTAGCAACTTAGCAAGATGCTGTCTCAAAATAAGTAAAGAACTGGAGATGCAGCTCAGTGTGAAGGTTCTGGGTTTGATCCCCCATACTGAAAAAGAAAAGAAAACAGTGAAAAGTGATATCCAAATGTAAGACATTAATTCCATCATTATTCTTTTTTCTGATACCTGGGTTCGAACTCAGGACCTTGCGCTTGCCAGGCATGTGCAGCGCCACTGAGCTTCATCCCCGGCTCCATCATCTTTATTAATGTAGAAACTTCTGTTGTGTTTGGGTATGTGCCTCCTCCTCCTCTTCTTTGCAGCTGAGGGGACCCGATAGCCTGAGGAACTGTGGTGAGGGACCATGGGCGTGATTTTTAGAACCTTAATTTCCAGAATATGTAAAAAAGGTGGTATTTTAAATATCTCCTGTGCTTTGGACCACAGAGCTCATAAGATCAGAAGAAATAATAGATATTCAAGTGCTTGGTCCCCTGGGCCACACTGGGTGAGAAAGAATCATCTTGACTCTCATATAAAATATATAATATAGTCAATGTATATAAGTAATGAAACTTCCTTTAATTTTAAACCTATTTTATTAAAACAGACCTGTGCCCAACCCACGTGCCGCAGGTTGGACATACGTGGTCTACACACAAGATCCAGCCAAGTGACCAATGCGGAACCTGATTCCCACACATACTGGCTGCATTCCCTTGGGCCAGTGAGCCAACTTCTTCTCCATGCCTCTGTTTCCCTGAGTGTCAAATGAGCTGATACTGCAGTGGTCTCCTGGGGTTGTAGTGCAGGTTAACTGCAAAGAGCTTAGAACAGCATCTGGCCATCCTAATAAATATTACCTACCTTTAGTACTATCTCATCACTGTTCTTCTTTGTAAAGAATCAAAAACCATGCATGCAATTATTGGTTTTATGTTAGTGTGCCTTCTTCTCAGCTGGAACCAGAAAAAAGTAGTGAAAACGATGATACACACATTTATTGGACCCTAGCTGCCCACTAAAGACATTTTAAAGGTATATTTAAGTAACAATCAAAGTCTAACACACACACACACACACACACACACACACACACAGTTCTCTCTCAGTCTTTCAGAATTCCTTTGATGTCCTTTGATGACTATGTTAGGAAACAGTTGGTGGCAGCAATCAGAAGACTCCATAGGTGTCTGATAGAACGTGAGAAGATGTGAGGGCTGTCCGCCTCATCCTCACTTGTACCCTGATTGTGATTAGAACTATGGATTTCCTAGGGTCTTTCCCAAAGAGATTTGGGCTGCACTTCAGCCCTTCAAGCCACCCTTGTTACTTCCCTTCTTTGAATCTAATACCTATCCTAAAGGTAATAGCTATCACTCTCCATTCCCATCCCACCCTTGATTGCCCAGAAATAATGAGGTCATCACAGTTGTTCCAATCAGGCAGATTCTCTCTTAACCTCCACACCTGGATGGATGTTCTGCCCACACTGCCAACCCCCAACCCCACCTTGCTGGCTTGCTCCTTCCTGTCAACCAAAGCATTTCTGAACTGTGCCCTGTTCTGGGGTGACAGATACCTCTTCTGCACCCATAAAGAGAGATTTTTCCAGCCCATCAGAGCACTTATCACATGATATGGAAATTGCCCCTCTCCTAGACAGACTCTGTCATAAGCCTGCATAGCCCTGCGTTATCCAGCACAATGCCTAGCATATGAATGGCACTCAAAAATATTTGTTTCTCAGGAAATTTTACTTATAATTAGAGTCATCATTGTATAACAACATTGCAGTCAGTGACAAACCACATACATGGTGGTGGCCCTGTGAGAGTATGGGGATCTGAAAAATTTCTGTCACCAGGTGATATGTCATAGCCAGCATGATAACGCTGAAGCACAATGCAGTCCTCCTGTGACTGTGATAATACCTCTGTAAACAAACCTGCTCTGCCAGCTGTATACAAGTATATGATATACAATAATACACAGAACATCATACTTGATAATTATGGTACAAGACTCATACTGGTAGTTATGGTTTGGATGTAAAATGTCCCCCAAATTGTGATAAGTGTGGAAGGTGATTGGATCATGGAGTGCTGTACTCCTCAGTGGATTCATTCATGGTTGAGTTCAGAGCTGAGTATGCTGTTAGGAGGTGGGGCCTGGTTGGAGGTGGCCACTGGGGGCGTGACCTGGAAGGGTGTGGTCTTGTCTCCTGCTCTTCCCTTCTCTCACTGCTTCTTGGTTGCCATGGGTTGAAAAACTTTCCTCCACCATGCGCTTACACTGAGCTCTTTCTGCCTTGGAGCCAGCCCACCATGACCGAAACCACCAACCAAAAGGAACCTCTCCTCCTTTAAGCTATAGGTGCTGGGTTTGTGTCCCAGCAACACAAAAGTAGCCAAGACACTGGTCTCCCTACTTACTATACTTTCTATGTTATTTTAGAGGGTACTCCTTCTACTTTTACAAAACAACAACAAAAAGAAGCTACTGTAAAACAGTGCGCTGTGTTACTTTGGCAGTGGTCTTACAACTCGTGGTCACCACATCTCTTGATTGCATTAAGGGACCCCATGATGTGGAAACAGAAACCATCTGTGTTTGCAGACACACTGTGTGATGTGTGCACATGGACGCATCTACCTAATGCTGCATTTCTCAGAAGGTATCCCCATTGTTAAGCAATGCATAGCTGTGTTCAAAACACTTTCATGCACATCTGAGAAGAATTATTGCAAGGATAAAGATTCCATAACAGATGTGAAAGCATCTCAGAATGCTAACAGCTCTGTGAAAAGAATATGTATTAAAACACAAGTAGGCCTTTCACAGAAGCCTCAATGGTGTATCAAAGAATAAAAGAGGTAAATGCGTTTTCTCCTGCCAACAGTGCAGGTGTTCCCTTTAACACCAGTGTGTGCGGATGGGGTCTTCTAAACAGTGCAAGGACCAGGCTGTGTGGAGAATATGAAGGTGGCGATGGAGGAGGGAAATCTGACACTGATGAGATGGGGGAGAAAGTATGGCAGACTGAAACACAAAAGAAGTGTGAGGGGCATTTTGAGAGTTCAGGGAGGGAAGCATTCCGTGTCATTGGAGGAACCATGGAAGGCTTCAGGGGTTGCCTAGAGGTGTCAATAGGAGCTGGACAGGTCTTGCTGGGCACTGAATGTGAAAGGGACCTCACAATGGCTGAGCTCATAAGAGCATCATGGGGACCAGGTTTCAGGAAGAACAGGCAAGAAGACTAAGCGAGTTGGGCCGGGCCAGAGCCCGGGGCATCCAGAAGGTGGCACCCACTCCTGTGATAACCCAGGGAAGGGCTGAGAGTGCCCAGTCGATAGAGGAAAGGGGGTGAAAGGGATACACTTTGCAGGGGACCAAATGGTTGCAGTTGGATGTAGGAGCAAGAGCGGAGATGTTGAGGCATCTGTGGTGTAGCCAAGAAAGCCGGGACCCTGACTTCGAGGAAGTCGTGGCTCAGGGACACCCTCCCAGGCCGCCTCTGAGTTCTGCAGCTTAGCAGGCACAGGCAGCAGATCTGACTCAACAGATCTGTGACTTGACTGAGACACAAGGAGGAAGCTGCTGGAATGGCCAGGCTGCTCATTTTTTATGCTTCAGCCTCCGGTTTTTTCCCTTTAAGAGGACCCAGAGAAAAGACTCACATTCTAGGGTGGTCTTACTCTGCTTTTTCTGTAATCAGCAGCTACATCTGTTAGTTTGGGCAGGTGATGGATGGGCTAAGTCTCTCTCCTAGGAGTTAAAAAAAAAGACTGCAGTATTTGACAAGCTAGAGCACCCAAAAAAGCCCAAGAAGGAAGAAGAGCCACAATCATGCAGGTCTCTTGAATGCATTTCAAAGTCAAGTGTGTTGATTTCAAATGCTGGGTTAGGGTGAGCCAATCAGAGCATCCAGCAAGCCAAAGATCCTGGCCTTTCTGTTTATTATCTGTTTGGACTTAGAATGGTATGTGACACTTTCAAGTCCAAAGAGTATATTTGGCTCTGTTACAACTAGCCAAACTCCTCACAGAACACTGGCAGGAACACTGTCTCTATTATTTCTTTACTGGAAACTATTTTCCTTAGTCTACACGGTGCTAAAATTTTTTGATCTAATCCCATTATGCTATGCAAGAAAAAAACATAATCAGCCATAGAGGCAGCTACGGCAGTCATCCTTTCCCAGAGAAATCAAACTGCCATTTATTAAGAGCCTACTATGTGCCAGGCAGATTTCAGGCCCTGGCTGCGAATAAAAGAAATAGAGGAGGAGTGAGACCAGAAACCAACAAGGAAATGTCCGTTACTGGCAAGTGTCATAGTGGAACTAAAGCAGGGTGCTAGGACAGAGACAGGAAACTGTTTGGGAGTGGCTGGTCAGAGCAAGCTTCTTGGAGGGGTGACAGGTCTGGGAAAGGAATGACAAAGTGGAGCTGGCATGACGATGAACGTTGGAGTAGGATCTGTACAAAATGTGCAGCAGGTGTGATCCACCAACAGGCAGATTCTTTGCGTGGTGGGGAGCAGCTGTGAGTTTAAGCAGAAGAGCATCTCAGTGGACTGCATGATGTCAAAGGCTGACTCTGGTGGCTGCATGGATTGGAGGCTCAAGGAGCAGGAGAAAGACTAAATTTGACTATTTTGGATCAGAGAGTATCCTGGCATGATTCAGGGTATGTTTTCAGGTCAGCCCTCTTGTCTGGGACAAAGTAACTGACACCCACAACTTAAAGGAGGAGAGGTTTAATTTGGCTCACAGTTTCCAGGAATTCATTCTTTGGTCAACTGGCTCCAGGACTGGAACATCATGGTGGAAGGGTGTGGAGAAACGAAGCTGCTCAGTTCACGGAGGCTGGGAACCAGAGCAGGGGAACAGTACCAGAGAGGAAGGGGTGTGGGGCCAAATATAGACCTCAAGGCCACACCTCCAGGACCAATGCAGACATACCCAGGGGTGTGTTTTACTACTCTGCTAGGCCTTTCCTTTTTTTTTTCCATTGAGTTTATTGGTACATTTTAGGCATACAATACAGTTACATTCATCATTGGGATCTTGTACCTTTACATGATGTATCTTGGTTCTTATTTTTTCCCCATTCCCCTGCACTCCCTTCACCCCCTCCACCCATCGCTATTTACAGAGACTTTGTTTCCATTTTTTTCCTTTTCTCATCTTTTTTCTTTTCCCTTCTTTCCTTTCCCCTACCCCTCCCACTTCCGTTACTCCTTTAGACATTTTCTTCCTATTTCACAATATCAATTATACATTTTGATTCTTATTTACACTTTTAGTTTTTCACACCAGAGAAACTATTTGGTATTTACACATGTGTGACCTATTTATTTCACTTAAGAGTATGGCCTCAATGTGTATCCACTTAGCTAAAAATGTCTCTGGTTTCTCATTCTTTGTGGCTGAGTAGTACTCCATTTTATAAAAAACCACATCTTCTTTATCCAGTCTCCAGTTGATGGGCAGTTGGGCTGTCTCCAAGCTTTAGCTATTAGAAACTGTACTGCTATAAACATGGGTGTGCATATATCACTGTGGTATGATTCTTTTAATTCTTTTGGGAAGATACCCAGTAGAGGAATAGCAGGATCAAATGGGACTTCCAATCCTAGTTGTTTGAGGTATCTCCATACTGATTTCCACAGTGGTTGCATCAGTCTGCACTCCCACCAACAATGGAGAAGGGTTCCTTTTTCCCCCTAATCCTGCCAGCATTTGTTATTGGTTGATTTCATGATAGCAGCCATTCTTTGTGGGGTGAGGTGGAACCTCAGCTTTGTTTTCATCGGCATCTCTCCAATGACTAGTGATGCTGAACATTTTTTTATATGTTTATTTGCTGCTTTTTACTTCTTTGCCTGAGAAATGTCTGTTCATTTCAGATGCCCATTTTTGAATTGGGTCTTTATATTTTGGGGGTCTGATTTTTTTTTTTTAGTTCTTTATATATTCTAGATAGTATGCCTTTGTCTGACGAACAGCTGGTAAAATGTTTTTTCCACATTTTAGGTTGTCTCTTAGCTCTGTTGGTAGTTTCTCTTGCAGTGCAGAAGCTTTTTAATAAGATGAGATCCCAGTTGTTGATTTTTTGTGCTAGTTTCCATGCTATTGAGGATTTGTTCATAAAGTCTTTTCCTATGCCAATGTCTTTGAGATTTCTACCTAACTTATCTTCCCGAAAGTTTAGTGTTTCTGTTTTAATATTTAGATCTTTAATCCACTTGAATTTTAGTTTAGTGCATGGTGAAAGATAGGGGGCTAGTTTTAATCTTTGGCCAGTTGAAATCCAGTTTTTCCAACACCATTTATTAAATAGGTTATCTTTCCTCCAGTGAGGGTGATTGACTCCTTTGTCAAAGATGAGGTGGCTGAGTATGTCTGTAGTTGTTTCTGCATCTTCTAATCTATTCCACTGATCCTTAGGTCTGTTTCTTTGCCAATACCATGATGTTTGTTTGTTTTTTGGTACCAGGGATCAAACTCGGGTCCTTGCCCTTGCGCAGCAGGCAGAGAAACCACTGAGCTAAATCCCTGGCCCGAGTACCATGATGTTTTTATCACAGTAGCTTTGTAGTACAGCTTCAAGTTGGGAATTGTGATACTCCCTGCCATGACCCTGTTACCTAGAATTGCTTTTGCTATTCTAGGTCTCTTCTGGTTCCAGATGAACTTTTGGATTGTTTAGTTCTGTGAAATATGCTGTTGGGATTTCAATCGGGATTGCATTGAATCTGTATAGCAGTTTTGGAAGTATGGCCATTTTCGCTATATTGATTCTTCCTACCCAGGAACAGGGGATGTCTCTCCATTTTCTTATATCCTATTCGATCTCTTTTTTCAGAGTGCTGTAGTTCTCAATATAGAGGTCTTTTGCTTCCTTCGTTAGATTGATTCCTAGATATTTCATTTTTGGGGTGCTACTGTGAAAGGGATTGTTTCCCTAATTTCTCTCTCAGTGAGTCTGTTATTTGTGTACAAGAAGGCTATTGATTTTTGAGTGTTGACTTTGTATCCAGATACTCTACTGAATCTGTCAATTAAGTCTAGAAGTCTTTTGGGAGAGTTTAGAGGGTCTTCTATGTAGAGTATCATATCGTCAGCAAATAATGACAGTTTAACTTCTTCCTTTCCTATCTTTATTCCTTTTATTTCTTTCTCTTTTCTAATTGCTGTGGCTAATGTTTCCAAAACTATGTTGAACAGGAGTGGTGATAGTGGACGTTCTTGTCTTTTTCCTGATTTTAGCATGAAGGTTTTCTGTTTTTGACCATTTAGTATGATGTTGGCTGATGGTTTTTCATAGATAGCCTTTATCAAGTTGAGATAAAGACCATCTATTCCAGTTTTCTGCAAGGTTTTTATCATGAATGGGTGTTGAATTTTGTTGAATGCTTTTTCTGCATCTATTGAGATGATCATATGGTTTTTGTCCTTGACTCTGTTAATACAGTGTATTACTTTTTTTTTTTACAGTTTTGATTTACATATGTTGTATCCCTGGGATAAATTCAACTTGGTCAGGATATATGATCTTGATGACCCTCTGTATTCTGTTTGCCAGTATCTTATGGAGGATTTTTGCATCTATGTTCATTAGGGAGATTGTTTTGTAGTTCTCTTTTCTGGTTGGGTCTTTGCCTGGTTTTGGAATCAAACTAACACTTGCTTCCAGGAATGAATTTGGAAGTATTTCTTCCCTTTCTATTTCATTGAAAAGTTTAACAAATAGTGGCAATAGTTCTTCTCTAAATGTCTTGTAGTATTCAGCAGTGAAGTCATCAGGCCCTGGGCTTTTCTTTGTTGGTAAATTTTTAATTATGTTTTCAGTGTCACTAATTGTGATTGGGGTGTTTAGAATTTTTATATCTTCTTCAATCAACTTTGGTAATTCATATGTATCTAGAAATCTGTCCATTTCTTCTGTGTTTTCCATTTTATTAGAGTACAGGTTCTTGAAGTAGGTATTGATGATCCTCTGGATTTCTGATGGATCTGTTGTGACTTCACCTTTTTCTTTCCTAATTGTATGGACTTCAGCCTTTTCTTTCCTTTTCTTGACAAGATTAGCTAAGGATTTATTAATTTTATTTATTCTTTCAAAAAACCAACTCTTCGATTTGTTGATTTATTTTTGTATTGTTCTCTTAGTCTCCATTGCATTGATTTTTGCTCTGATCTTTATAATTTCCTCCCTTGTATGAGCTTTGGGTTTGTCTTGCTCTTCTTTTTCTTGGAGCTTAAGATTCAGCATTAGTTTGTTTATTTGAGCTTGTTCTGTTTTCCTAGTGGGCATTCACTGCTATGAATTTCCCTCATAAGACTGCTTTCATTGTGTCCCATAGATTCCTGTATGTTGTATTGGCATTATCATTTATTTGTAAAAACTGTCTAATTTCTTCTTTAATTTCTTCTGTGACCCATTGGTTGTTCAGGAGAGTGTTATTCAACTTCCATGTGTTTGTGAAGTTCTTGCAGCTTCTTATGCTATTGATCTCCAGTTTAATTGCACTATGGTCTGCTAATATACACGGGATAACTTCAGTTCCTTTGCATTTACTTAAACATGTTCTGTGAGCTAGTATGTGGTCCATTTTGGAGAATGACCCATGTGCAGCTGAAAAGAATGTATAGTCTGATTTTGTGAGGTGGAACACTCTGTAGACGTCTATTAAGTCCATTTGTTCAAAAGCTTGGTTCAGTTCATTGTTGATTTTTTTGTCTAGATGATCTGTCTGTTTGTGACAGTGGGGTATTGAGGTCTCCCACTACAATTGTATTAGTGTTTATTTGGTTTTTCATGTCCATTAATATTTGTTTTGTATAGTTGGGGGCATTCGTATTTGGTGCATATATATTTATGATTGTCATCTCCTCCTCTTGGATTGTTCCCTTTACAAGTATGTACTGTCCTTCTTTGTCTCTCTTAATTTTTTATGGTTTGAAATTTACTTTGTCTGCAAATAAGATAGCTACCCCTGTTTTTTCCCATGGAAAATTGTTTTCCATCCTTTTACTTTCAGTCTATGAGTTTCTTTTTGAACTAGGTGCATTTCTTGTATACAGCATCTTGTTAGGTTTTGCTTCTTAATCCATTCTGCCAGTCTGTTTCATTTGATTGGTGAATTGAGCCCATTAAATTGATGGCTATAACTGATATATATTGACTTATCGTTGTCATGTTATTTTCATATTGTTGGTTCTTTTTTATTTTTTCCCTCTCCTTTCAATTTCTTGCCTTGCCTGATGAATTTGCTCTGTTGGGCCTCATGGAGTTATGACCTTCATTATCTTTTTCTAGGATATTGTTTAGAATTGTTTGGAGTGCTGGTTTGGTATTCATGAAGTTTCTCAGGTGTTCTTTGTCATGGAAGTATCTTATTTCTCTATTAATTTTGAAAGATTGTTTTGCAGGATACATCAGTCTGGGTTGGAGGTTGTTTTCTTTTAGGGCTTGAAATACTTCACTCCAGGCTCTCCTTGACTTGAGGGTTCATGTTGAAAAGTCTGCTGTGATTCTGATGGGCTTTTCTTTGCATGTGATTTCTTTCTTTTCTCTAACTGCTTGTAGTATTTTGTTCTTCTTTTGGGTTTCCAGGATCTTGATTATTATGTGTCTAGGTGTAGTTTTTTTGATCATGGCTAGTTCGAGTCCTATATACCTCACTTATGTGTGTGTCAAATTCTTTTGCTCTGTTTGGGAAATTTTCTGTCATTAATTCTGTGAACAGTTCTTTTATGTCATTTGTACTTTCTCCTGCTTTTTCATGGACTCCTGTCAGTCTTATAGTCTTCTTTGCGTCATCTAGGAGCTGTTGGATTGATTTCTCATGGTCCCTTACTATTTTTAAGAGATCTCTTCTTGGTCACTGAGCACCAGCCTGTCTTCTATATCTGATATTCTGTCTTCAGATTGGCCCAGTCTGCTGTGTATGCTTTCAATAGAATTTTTAATCTCCTGAATATCTGTTCAAATCTGTTTCATGGATTGCACTTCTTTCTTATGCTGGGCATTCATGGCTTCCAGCATGTTTCTGAGCTCATCTATTTTTTTTATCTGTTTCATTTCTAGAATCTCTAATAATGTCTTTCACTCTGCTCACCATCTCTGTAGTTACCTGGGAAATTATTTCTGTGAATTTTTCTAGAGCCTCATTCATCTGCTTTGTTACTTCCTGTGCTGTCAGTTCAGGGTGTCCAGGTGGTTAATTATCAGACTTTTCCACCTCGTTTCCCCCAGAATTTGCCTTCGGTGGGGTGGAAGTCTGGGTCTGTGCCTTGCTTAAATGTCCTCTTGTTTTTGTTTTTGGTACTGTCCTTGGTTTAATTCCTGGGTTAATACTTCAAAATTACTTAGAATAAGTATCTTTGTTGCTTGTATTTAGAACCCTTATGGAATGATTGCTTCTCAGAGGTGCCTTCCATATATGTCCGGTCTTTAGGTTTTGAGTCTCTAATGACTCTGAGGCGATCTCATTTTCATTTTACTAGGAAGGACAACTGATTAGATCAATCACAACACATTAGCCCAAGTGATACAATCAGCAACACAATAGCACCCAGCATAGCTTAGAAAACAACAATTTGTGGTAGTTATTAATGTATCACTTTTAACTGTGTGAATTAAATCAAAATCGAGGACCACTCCAACATATGTTTACAGTGAATAAACTCTTCAATATAGCAACTTTATCCTTCAGGGGACTTAGGTGGGGACTTAGAAGGATTTCGGGAGGGATGGATAGATAGGTAGAAGGATGGGGAAAGGTTAGCAGTGAGGCCAGTGGACAGAGGGAGATCACGAAAACTCTAGGACTAGGAAACTGTTGAAGACAAGAGGAAAAGACAGAATGAAAGAACAAATACAAGAATAGAACAACCTAACAACAATAGGGAGGCTAGAAACTATTTATTTTCCTCTAAAACTAATGACAATTGAGAGAAGGAAAAAGAGAAGAAAAGAAAAAGAAAGGAAAAATCCAAATTAGGGTGAGAACAAGAACAAAAAGGAAGATGAAGAACAATATGGGACAGCAAGAAAATGAGTGAGAGAGAGAGAAAGAAAAGAGAAAAAGAAAAATGTTTGAAAAGAGTAGAAAAATAAAAATTAAAAATGAGAGAAAAAATAATTTTGAAAAGAACAAATAAAAATTAAAAATGAAGGGCCTCCTTCAGGGTATGTCTCTGCTGTCACAACGGACAACATGGGCAGCAGCATGCAGATAGAAGTCAATGAGTCTCAGCAAGCCAGTAGTAGACCTGTGAGATTCAGGCAGATTTCTGGTTGCAAGTCCCAAGTTGAGCTCCCTATCCTCCTCCAGGGTTGAACTCTGCAAGGCTCTACTGCAGGTTCCAGCTGCCCTTCCCCTTAAGATAGTCCAGGTTCAGATGGGAGGTGATGATCCCTCCAACTTACCAAGTATGGTGGTCTGGTGTGCCTTTATTGCAGAGATCCTGTTCACTTTTCCAGTCAGCTTCAATTTTCATCAAGGAGGCTGAGAGAAGCACTCTCTCTGTTCTTCACTTCTTCTCTATCTTCTGGAGCTCAGGACAATGGCCTTTATGACTGACCCCCTCTGCCTCTGTGGTGTGGAACCAGGTACCAGCACAGCCAGGAGGACAGAGGTGGGGGGTGGAGGGATGGCAGGTGCTGCAGGTGCCTGCTCACCTAAGCTGGTCGCTGGGTGGTGGGGCGTGGGTGAGACCTGCTAGGCCTTTCTTAATCCAATGAAGATGGCACATCAGGATTAAGATTAATAATCACAAACCATTGAAGGGATGATGGTGATGGATTGCATGTGGGGAAGGAAGTGTTGAAAGAAGGAGAGGAATGAAAGATGAGACCTAGGTTTTTCAGCATAAGGACTCTGTAATATCAAAAAATGCGTGGCAGTGGAGTTGACTCAACCCTTCTGCATACTCATGTCTGACCTTCTGATCACTTTGCCTCAGTTTCCTTACCTGTGAAATGATGGAGTTGGCTAGGTCACACCCCAGGTCTCTTCCTACCTGGTCCAGCTTTATAGGAAAACAGCTGTGAACAATTCCCCTTCCATAAACAGTTTACTTTTCAACAGTCTGAGAGTCACTTCCTTTCTCTAACTGTCTCTATTATTTATGGCCAGTCCTTCAGTCCACACGACATTGTCACAATGACAAACCGGCAGAATCAAAAACACGTCCGAAAGGAGTTCAGAGCATCTGGTGTTTGACGAGTCCCT
The DNA here is from genome assembly GCF_053883595.1 of Heterocephalus glaber. NCBI lineage: Eukaryota > Metazoa > Chordata > Mammalia > Rodentia > Bathyergidae > Heterocephalus > Heterocephalus glaber. Next base: position 17,054,519 of record NW_028258381.1, read on the forward strand.
CTCAGGCAGCCCATACTCCTAGGATGCAGAGAAGGAGCATTTGGAAGATGTGTGGACCCCCAGTCAGCTTTCTTGTCACTGGCCGCACAGAGGTACCTTTGCTCCTCTGCTAAAGGACGAGCCAACTGGCACCCTTCCCCCACCAGAGCAGAGTTCGTGTGGCACAGCAGCCCCTTCTCTGCTGACACCACACCCACACCTTCCCTAAGGTGTCCTGGCTCAGCATGCCCCACCCTTGCTTGTGCCACCATTGCATTATTTGGGGGTCTGGCAGGCATATTGTCACCTGAACAAAGTCTGGGAGTCAGCCCTTCAGGAAAAGATCCTCCTGCATCCCTCTCTCCTGGAAAAAGGAGGAAGGCACATCCTCAGCGTCCCCCAGGAAGTGCCTATGCAGACATGTCTTCCATCTTGATGATTGGCCACTTCATTCGCCTCCCTCTCATCAGTCTGGGTGTCTTTGCTTTGGGACTCATATTAGTCCACTGTGTGTTGCTATAACAGAATACCTGAGGCTGGCTGGGTACTTTAAAAGTAGCTCATATTGGGCTGGGGATTTAGCTCAGTGGTTTCGCCACTTGCTATGCAAGCGCAAAGACCCGAGTTCAATCTCCGGTACCAAAAAAAAAAAAAAAAGTAGCTCATGTGACTCTCAGTTATGATGGCTGGAGGGTCCAAACAGCATGGAGCATGGGGTCCTGTGTTTCAACATGGTGGAGAAGGAGGAAGAGAACCAGCCACATGTAGTAAGGGCCAAACACATGGGTTGGTCTCACTCTTGTGAACCCACTCACTCACTGAATGCGACCAGCATGAATCCCTTCTGAGGGCAGTGCCCCTGACCTAGTTACCTTGCACTACCCTGGCTTCTTGAAGGTCCATCACCTCAGTGCCTGGGATCAAGCTTCCCACATTTGGACCCTTGGGGGGCACAGTCAAACCCTATTCAAACAACGCCTTGCCTGGGTCTCTCTAACACATCCTCTCAACTTTATTGAGGAAACCCCCATCAGCCACTTTCTCTCGTCCTTGTAAACCAGTCCTAGAGGGGGAGCGAGAATCCTGCAGGGGGCGGGGACTACTTAAGCCCAAACCCAGGGATGGGGAGATTGAGAGGTACTGAGGAGCTAGAAAGGCCAGAGGATCCACCTGGCTGAAGGAGTGGGTTCAGCAGCTGCCAACAGTGATTGGGAAAAGCTGTCTTCAACTGTGTCAATAGTGGTCCTTCGAATAAGTGACAGAAATAGGCTGTACATACCAAAAGCCACAAAAGAGATGCATTACATGGTGGGTAGGGGCTGTGGAAACCTGGCAGTGTTCCTAATTATAATTGCAGCATGATTATTACAAGGCACCCCAATTTATGTGGAGATTTTTGAAAGGAAAAAATCTTTGATATTTCTGTCCTTTCTTCCCTCTCCCCTCCCCTCTTCTCTGTCCTAAGAATTAAACCCAGGGCCTTCATACGGAGCTACAACCTCAGCCCCTATTTTTTTTGGGGGGGGTACTGGGGATTGAACTTGGGACCTTGTGCTTGCGAGGCAGGCGGCAGAACCACTGAGCTAAATCCCCAGCCCCTCAGCTCTATTTTTATCTTTTATTTTGGGATAGGATCTGAGTTAGCCAGGTTGGACTCAAACTTGCAAGCCTTCTGCCTTAGCCCGCCCAGAGTGCTAGGATAACAGGTGCACACCACCACACCCAGCTACAGTTTCCTTCATTTTTTAGTTCCATAACACTTTTAGAAGTTCCAAGACACATTGTGACATAGGGGAAGAGAGAGTCTTAGGCTTAAATTTCCCATCTAATTGTCAGTGTCATAATTGTACTGTGTTGTGACTTAAGCAGGTTGCTTTTGGATGAGATTGCCTTCATTCATGATATGGTCCCATATACTGAGATAATGTACCTAAAACTTTTCACAAAGAACTAGCACACAGTACAGTACTAGACACTTAGACATCAGCAGTGACTGTAATTGCAGGCAGTCACCTCAGGTCTTGGGTGAATTTCCATGACCGTCACACACAGCCTGGAGTCTCTGGCAGGACCCCTAGCTGTTCTCTGTGTCCAGTGCCACCCCTGCACCTGGAGCCTGTTTTCCATCTGAAGGGGAAAAGGGCCTTAGCCTGCTTGCCCCATAAGACAAGTGTGGGAGATTACGCGTTTGCACACAAAGTTGATGGAGCCTCTGGATGTAAGGTAACATAAACACAAGCTTCCTTCATCATCATCATCATTGGTATTTTTTACATAAATGGGATTTTATTATTTAAGGTCTTTGGGAACAGACAAAAACAGAAATGTATGAAAATACCTGAGTTCTTTCCTTGGGAAGGACTTTTTTTGTGTTATGTTGTTCAGCTAATTAAAAGAAAATGAACCATTTTCCTAGAGTATACTATTCCTAAATATGCTTTTAGAACCCAAATTGCCTAAGTGATCTATCTACAGAGCCAGTGTTCAGGCTTCTGCCGGGGGCAAGCCCCAAAGCAACCTTCACCCTTGCCATCTCCCCAGAATTCCTTTCTGAGTAGCTCCTTGGGAAGCCAGCCCAGGGTAACAGGACTTTTGGTTTGGGCCAGTTCTTTTTATCCCCAGTGTTCTCTGCCTGGATACCATGTGTGTAGCCTGATTCCTTAGCTAGATTGCAGTGGATTCACCTCCAGGCAAGGACATTCATAGGCTTCCCGCCCTCTACCCTTCCAAGAGGGCCAGGACACAAGTACCAAGTTGCTGGCCAGTTTCTTCATGAACACAAGTTCAAATCAGAGGGAGGGCAGCAGTTATTTGTAAACGTAACAGAGCCTTGACTTGACTTACTCATTAAGTAACTAATTTGTAGTTAGTAATTAACAAATTAATTTCACAGAAGTGAATTTTTAAAAGAACAACTTCATCAGATGCAATAGTAGATTGTGACATGAATTTTTTCAGCAGGAGAGTTTACACCACAGACGTGTCCTATAATCTCTGAGCTCCACTTCAGAAAGAAGATAGGAAAAGCTTGCTGCTCAGGAATGGCTGGGTCCATGATCCAGAGCTTTGGTCTGCTTGTTTTCATCTAAGTTTTGTAGATTAGGGAGATCTCAGGTTCAGAAAATCAAGTAAATTCTCTCCCCCTCATTGCACACCCATACTGTCAGTCTGTGAAAGTGCCCCCGTTGACTTATTTTATTTAATTTTCTTCATCTCTATTCTCACTCCCATTTCCATCCTACCTGTCTGTATCCATGCAACATTGTTAATGTATGTTCTTGAAAAGAAATATCATTGCTAACTCTAACTGAACTTACCAAGTCCCTGCCATAAGCCTCTTTATATATGTTATCTCCTATTATCCTCCAAACAAAACATGAGATAAGATCTTTTGTTGTCCCCATTTACCAGATGAAGAAACAGAAGCAGCAACACACTAAGTAATTTTCCCAAGAACACCCATCTAGTGCATGGCAGAGTTAGAGCTCAAATGCAGGCATCCCACATACAGAGCCTGAGCTCTAACTTCTCTTTACAGGTTGACCATCTTTACTCTGAAAATTCAAATCAGTTACTCTCCAAAGACTAAAACAGTTTGAGAGTTGGTGGGACGCCACAGTGAGATATTCTACACCTGCCCTCCTGTGACAGGTCACAGTCAAAACACAGGTACACTGTTACACAAAAATATTGTGTAAGATTGCTCTCGGGCTGTGTGCCTAATGTGTATATGAAACACAGATGCATTTTATGTTTAGCCTCTGGCCCCTTCTCCAAAATATCTCATTACACCTATGTAAATATTCCAAAATCCCCAAAAATCTGAGAACCAAAACATGTTTAGTCCCAAGCATTTCAGATAAAGGACACTCAACCTGTATCTACTATTCTTTTTTTTTTTTTTTTTGGTACTGGGGATTGAACTCGGGACCTTGCGCGTTTGAGGCAGGTGCTGGAACCACTGAGCTAAATCCCCGGCCCAATATCTACTATTTATTTTAAGATACAGTGTGTTGCTTGTGTATACAAATTTTTAAATGTATTTGAATATTACCATGCTGCTATAAATTCTGTTCTGTACCTTAATTTTTTCATTCTATTTTATTAATTTTTAAACTCTAACCATTTGCTAAGGGTCTTTCTAGTTCATTTTTGTCACATGGCAGGCATCTCATCATATACACCCCCTTGGTTTACTCTTATTTCTCTAACAATAGACAGAATGTCTCCCAATCTGTGACCTGATTAATTACCTTCCCCTAGGCCCCACCTCTTAAGGGCTCCACCACGCTGGAGACCAAGCTTGGCCCATGGATCTTTGGGGGACAAAGCATCCCAAAACATACCACCTATCTTATTTTCTAGGTGCTAGTTTTTGATTTGAGAGGTCTCTAATACTGCCTTTCAGTCTTTGCTCATCCCAGTTAACTTCGTCTGTGATGTCCTTTGTTGATGAGAAGTTCCCAGTAGTGAAGAATTATTTTCACTAATTTTTTCTTTTATCATTTGAAATTAGGAATTTTATAAAAGTAATTACCCTTGACATCTGCTTTTGCATATAATGGAATAATACATGTATAAGACTAAATCTCCATGAAAAAGAACCATAAAATTGGAATAAAGAACAACAAAACAGCTGTTCGAAGATATTGTCTTGAAGTAACCAAGACAACTAAGAATTGAGCATTCAAAAACTCTGAGATAAGGACAGTGCATTGACACAGAGTTTGCTATAATGAATATAAAGGTGCAAGAGAAAGGAAAGGCATCGAGACTGTGGAGTTCTCAGGGGATGAATATACAAAATTAGAACTGATGGCTCACAAGTCAACTTGAACTTCAAGAGCTCGTCTTACAAGAAAGGACTCCATGACATTGTACCTCAAAGAATTCACCAATTTAAAAGCTATAAATATCCCAGTTCAAGGCATCTTTGTTTCCAGATGCTAAGAGAATTAAAAAAAATTAATCAAGAAATTTTTGTTCATCTTACAGTGCTGGGAAGACAAAAGCAATGGAGTTCAAGGCCTAATGGAAGTCCTAATGGAAGGCCCTGTGACTGTCTCAGGCTTCTGGTTGAGAGCTTGAAGCGTTATGACTTTGAAGCAAGGGAAGCTGCAGATAAGCACGAGACTAAGACATTATTAGCCCATGCTTGATCTGTCTGACACTGGAGGATGAAACCCTCCATGGAACAAAAATTACTAAGGGTGCCAAAAAACCAGGATCAAAAGACCAAAGTCAATCAAAACTATAGACAATGAACCAGACCCTGAAATGAACTAGATCTGAATCACTAGATGCAAGTTTCAAAACAACAGTGATTAGTGTATTCAGGAGTATCAATGAAAAATAGAAAAATTCCCATCCCATCTCCACATAGTCCGTATCCCTGTTTCCTTTTGTTACAGTTTCTCCTATGGCTTCTCTAGCCAACAACTCCAAACCTTTAATTTTGTAAGTGGTGGCTATTTTGGTCCCAGTAAGAAGAAAAGGACTAAAATATACATCATTTATCTTGTTTTTGGTCTTTACATTATGTATACTTTGGGTTTCTTCTATAAGAGAAACCATGTGATATTTAAACTTCTGTGTCTGATTATTTCACTTGCATTATGGTCTCAAAAGCACAAAGAGGATGTAGGGAAGGGGGAACTCAGGAGGAAGACGAGGACAAGGAGAAGTCAAAAGGACCAAGATGGGGTATGTACCCATTCCCCAAGATGATTGTACTTTTTTTTTGGTACCAGGGATCTAACTTGGGATCTTGCGCTTGTGAGGCAGGCAGCGGCACCACTGAGTTAATTCTCCAGCCCAATTGTACTTATTATATATCACAAACATATACTAGTAAAAAGCAGAGGAAATAGAAAATTTTACCTAAGACCTGGGAATCTTTTTTGTAAAGAAAGATTCGAATTGTGTCTAGAAATGAAAACCACAGTCAGTGAAATCAGTAGTTCTATAAGTTTAATGGTAAATCAGACACTGCAGAGGACAGAATAAGCAAACTAGAAGAAAAATGAGAGAAAATGTTCAAATTAAAGCAAGAGAAAAATGATGGGAAGTACAAAAGACGTAATAAAAAGTTTATAACATAGTGGAAGTGAAGTATCAAAAGGGAGGTTGAGAAAGACTTGGGCAGATGAGAGATTTGAAAGACTGAAAGGCAGATGAGAGATTTGAAGTCACTGAAAATTTTCCTAAACTAGTGAAAAATATCAAGGCACAGATTCGTGAAGCTCTGTGAATCTCAATTAGAATACATAGCAAAAAAATCACACCTAAGTATATTGTAGTAAAACTTGCAAAAATTAAAAACAAAAAATATCTTTAAGCCAATCAAGAAAAAATAGACTCATTGTCTTTAAAGAATCTACAGTGACTGGCTGCTGACTTCAATAGAAATGTAACAGTCAGAAGACAGTGATGGAATCTTTAAAGTGCTCATGGGAAATAATGCCATTGTAAAATCTATACCCATAAAATATACTTTTTTAGAAATGAAAACAAAATAACATTTGCAGTCACACAAAACCAAAGATTTTGTTACCAGCAGACCTGAATCAAAAGAAACACTAGAGAGAGTTCTTTGGGCAAGTGAGAAATGACCCTAGATGGAACAGGTGAAAATGTGGTAGATAGATAAAAAAATATAATGAATATCGAATGCTTAAAACAATGGATAAAAAATAAAGAGCTTAAAATATGGATACTTAAATCCAAGGAAACCATAATACCAAAAGCAAAGGTGACCAACTGGCCTAGAGTATTGTGAAGCTTTTGCATTTTCTCAGAAGCATTGAGTATGCTGATATTCTATAAAATTTCTGCATTTTATGTTTAATATCCATCTTTTGTAAGCAGCATAATGTTAGATTTTGATTTTTTGCAGTCTGAAAATCTTTTCTTTTTGTTTTTTTGCAATAATAGAAATCAAATCCAGCAATGGTGTACCAGTGAACTAGATCCCAGCCCTTTTTACTTTATTTTTTAATATTGAGGCAGGGTCTCACTAAGTTGCTCCACACTTCTGAGAATATGCAAGGGATTTACAATACTTTAACTTGACTGATCACCTTTCCTTTTTGACCATTCCGGATGAAATTAGGATATTTCAGAGAATAGGGAAGGCTAAACATGTGGTAGATATTAATTCAGAATTATCTTTTATACCTCAATGATATAATTAAGCAGGTACCTTCAATTAACAAAGTATATTTAAGCCCAAATATGTTAATAATTATATTAGTTTAAATGGACTAAGTATTTTAGTTAAAAAAGAAAAGATTTTAGCTGAGATAGTGGCACATACCTGCAATCCCAGCACTAAGGGAAAATGAGTCAGGAGGACTGATTGAAAGTTCAAGTCCTACCTGGGCGATTTAGCAAGACTCTGTCTCAAAATTTGAAAGAAAATAAAAAGTGTTAGAGATGTAGCTTGATGATAGAACATACCTGAGTTTGATCCCCAGTACCTCCCCCTCAAAAAGATAAAGATTTTCTAACTGAAAAGAAATAAAAATCCAACATTATGTTGCTTATGAAAGATGCACATTAAATATAAAGATTCAGAAATATTGTAAGTATGAAGACAAAAATATAGATACCCAGCAAATATTAGCTAAAAGAAAAGAAGTGTAACTATATCAATATTAAAATGAAATTTAAGGTGAGATGTTACTAGAGATGCATAGGTCAATTCAACAGCATAATGTAGTAATCTTAAACCTGTATGGACCTAATAATATAGTTTCAAAATGCACAAAATAAAAACTCAATTGCAAGAAGAAATAAACAGATCCACAATGTTTATATTTCTAAACATTAAAACATTTTTCAGTAACTAGTTGATTAAACAGACAAATGAAAATAAGGACCTAAAAGTTCTGAGCATCTTGAGTAACAAATATGACTTAGTGGATCTATAAAGAATCTACTGGAGATCCAACAACTGGAGATCATACATTGTTTTCAGATACACACAAAACATTTACCAACATAGACCATGTGTTGCACTATAAAGCCAGGCTCAACAAATTCCAAGAGTGAATGAAGTATGTTATCTGATCACAATGGAATTAAGCTAGGCAAGAATAAGTAAAAAAGAAATTTTGAAATGCACAATACACTCATAAAGAAGCCATAAGTCAGAAGAAAACCACAACAGAATTAAACACATTTTGAGTTGAATGAAAATGAAAATATACAAAAACTTGTTAAATCCGCACATTTAAAAACCCTTTATAGTTCCTTTTCTGTAAACTGTAATGAGTATATATCTTTTTTCAGTGGTTGTTCTTATGAATTTGTAGAAGCTTTTAAGATACTAAGTAAATTAATTTTTGTATAATTTAAGTTGCAAATTTTTTTCTGCTATGTCAGTTTGCTTAGGAATTTTAAGGCCACATTAAAATTTTTATTAAAAACTTTTGTGTAATCAAATTTATATGTATCTTGCTTTTATAGTTTCTGAATTTTGTGTTGTTGAAGCCATCCCCACCTCATGTTTTTTTAGTGCTTTTATGTGTTTTTTTACATTTAAATAAGGAACCCTTTGGAATTTATGCTAGGATATAGTGAGGGTAGATTCCATTTTTTTCTCCAGATGCCACTTTTTTTTTTTATAGCACTACCATTTCTATATAAACTGGTTTCCAGATTTTTGCCATTACAGGCCCTTTGAAACAATTGATCTTACACTTCGGTCATTTATATGTGTATATCTGAATCATTTGTCAAAGTGGAATTCTGGGTCAAAGATCATGTACATTGTAATGTAAAACCCAGTCTCCCATTTAGTAAGCAACACAATTCTTGCTCCTGCAAAGTCTCCAGGATGGGTGCAAGAAGGAAGCTGACAGCCCATTTTGGAGTTCTGACTTCTTGTAGCCAGACCCTCTCCCCCTCTTCTTTGGGCCTCAGTTTATTGATCTCCAGGAGTAGGTAGCATTATGGATAGGATAGTGGGCCATGGGGCAGGGCAACTAGATGTGATTACCAGTTTCACATCCAACACTTCCAAGCAGCAAGACTTAGAAAAGTGACCTCCTTCTCTCTCCTCATTTTCTTATTTAAGAAAATGTTGTAACTACCACCTTTACACATTAAGTGTATTATTACCTTGCTCATTGGTCATTGCAGTATCCTTAGAAACTAGTATCACCTCTAGTAAGCATGGAATAAATAGTGCTTAGTGGCACAAGGGATTGTGTAATATAATTAATTCCTGATCTGGTTTGCATTCTACCTTTATCATTATTCCTTTGTTTTCCCTTTGTACTATTTTGTTTTCTTCCAATATTTCATTTTAGATTCATTCATTCATGTATTTGATAATCCTTAAAGTATTGATGAAGTGCAAACGTGTGGTGTCTCTTGTTCGTGCAAGAGTCATGTCACCCTGCTGTGACCGCACCCTCCCTGTATTTTCCATGGATCTGTGTGCCTTGATCCATCCTTGTGGTCCTTCTCTGGGCTCTTCTTTAGCCACTTCCTGCAGATTCGCACACATTATAGGTGGCATCCCCCCTAATAGGACAACTCTTGGAAGTGTATTCTTGTCCTGGTTCCTCCATCCTCTATCAGGTTCCAAGCTGTCATGGGATGAGTTGCTTTCCTCCACCATGCTTTTCCATTGTGATGTTTCTGCCTTGGAGCCAGCACATCATGGAGTAAACCCTCTGAAACTGTGAGCCAAAACAAACCTCTCTTCCTTTAATTTGAGTGTGTCAGGTTTTGTGCCTTTGCTGAGGAAAGCTATTACACCTTCCTAATGGAAAACTCTTGGAAGCCCCAATCAATAGCCTTTCCTTGATCCCTGCCCTTTTTTTCCTTGACTTTCCTTTGTTCATTTATTGACCAAATATTTATTGAGCATCTTTGGTCTTTCAGGTGTTGCATTCATTCACTGGGGATAGAGCACAAAATTAGTAACAAATTTCCCCACTCTCATTCCATATCTTTCTCCATCTCATTCTAAGCAGGGTATGGACAACTACTTATCTCCATCTGGAAATTATAGAATAAAATTTCAACATTCTTGGTAGAGGACCATGAAGAAATCCTCTTGGTCCCATGATATCAGGGAAGAATACAATCCCCATCTTTAAGATCCTCATGATTTTATTTCTTGGGTATATAACACATTCTTTTTCTAGTGAACTCTTTCTCATTCTACAGGTCCAAGCTCAGATATTGCCCAAATTCCCTAACTCCCCTGAGAAACTTTTCTGAGTGCTACATAAATCTTCAGTGAGTAAATATAGACATGGATAAAATAAATGTACTTCTGAAAAAGGGAAACCAGATTGGTGGGCCATAGACTGCATTCTACTTAGGTAGTTGTTATGGTTTATGTTTAGATGTCCCCCACAAGCTCCTGCTTTTTCAAAGGAGGCTGAATCTGGAATATGTAATGCTGGGATTAAGGGTGTATGATTACTAAACCACAACACATGAGTGATTGGTTTGCCACTGCCCTAATCCTGGTAGTCTGGATGAGATAAAAGGAGCAGAAAGACACTGTTAAGCTCCTTGTTGCCTTTGCTGCCTTCCACCACCATGAACTTTTGCCCCTCTGCCATCCTGCCTTGGAGCCAGCTAATTATGCACTGAAACCTCAACAAACTGTGAGCCAAATAAACCTTTCGCCCTTTAAGTTTGGGTGTTGGGTATTTTGTCTCAGCAATGAGAGAAAAGTAACTTAACGCAGTAGTGGTTGATAAAGCCTGGATCATTATTATTTATTCCTTGAAGAAGGCCAGGTAAAGAGAAGATAAAACTACAGCCTTCAAATGTTTAAAGACCGTTCTAGGACAATTTGGGATTGGGGGCCAAAGTTGGAGAATGCTTTCAGGATATAACAGACAGGGGCAGGGACAGGATACCTTGGAAACCATCATCCAAGCAGACAAAACTCAAACATCCACTTTGAGTCCTTGGCATGGCCCCACACCTCACACAGGAAGTCCTCTGTCCTGGAGCCCAGTGTCCACACTGATCTCGTGGTAGAGCATCCCAGGGACCCAGAGGATGGTTCAGGAATTATCAGTGGTCCTTCCACACCTGGTTGTATGTTCTGCCCACACTGCCAACCCCCAACCCCACCTTGCTGGCTTGCTCCTTCCTGTCAACCAAAGCATTTCTGAACTGTGCCCTGTTCTGAGGTGACAGATCCCTCTTCTGCACCCATAAAGAGAGATTTTTCCAGCCCATCAGAGCACTTATCACATGATATGGAAATTGCCCCTCTCCTAGACAGACTCTGTCATAAGCCTGCATAGCCCTGCGTTATCCAGCACAATGCCTAGCATATGAATGGCACTCAAAAATATTTGTTTCCTGCGCTGCCAGAGGAGTGAAGCAAAGCTCTGTGCACATCTATTTTTAAGCAGTCAGATTTATGCAGCCGTGCCTAAGAGGCCCCAAGAAGCTGTTTATTGTTAGATTAAACCTGTGGTTTTTGGAAGCCTTTTCTAATGCAGCAGGCTGTGCCATTAGAGTCCTGACACGGTTTCTGGTCATGCAGAGGAGAAGTGCCAGAGTATTATTTTAAGAGCATCCCAATGCTGTATAGCTTCACCTGGCACACCCAGGAGTCTGCACTACGCTAACGAGTCAGCACTCCCTGCTCGCCTATGTGTCAACAGGAGGTTAAAAGAAAGGTTTGGCAAGGAGCAGAAACTACAGAATGCACATTTCACCTGGAGAGTGCATGTGTGACCCAGGATCCTAAAACCTCAATTACCAGTGGGCGGCTGCATCATCTCATTTCTCTTGCAACTAAAGGAGGGACAAAGAAAAGCAATGCCTCAGGTTAAGTGAAGGGGCACTGCTCTCCTCATCCATCTGCAGCTGCCCATTGGTGCTTCACAGTCTCTCTCCTGCCGCTTGCTTTCTTTCACTCTTCCAAGCCAGTGCTATCTGCCATTGCTCTTTTTTCTTCATCCCAACACTCTCTGTTCTAGGAATAGGTAAAACACCTCAATTTTTTGTTGTTGTTGCTATAATAAAATGCCTGAAGTTTAGAGTTTGTAAAGAAAAGAGGTATATTTAGCTTGTAGTTCTGGAGGTCCAAGGCCATGATGTTGGCTTCTGCTCAGCTCTGGTGAGGGCCTATGGCTTCACAGTTGTAGCAGTGCATGTGGGAGTGATCACAGGTGAGACAGGAAGCTACATTCAGGGGTCAGCCTGGCTCATGTATAGCAACCTTCTCTTGCATGAACTAACTCTCTCCTGGAGCCCAACATCCACCCCTTCCAAGGGCATTGTCCCCAGAGACCTAAGCCTTCCATTAGGTGACACCTTCTAAAAGTTTCATCACCTGTTCATAGTACCACCTTGGTGACCAAGCTTTCAAGACATGAACCGTTATGGGACAAAGCAAATCCAAATGTAACAAACTCCTTTGTCAGATTAATACCAATTTAGCATTCTTCTGCCTCATTTTCCGGTGAAGTTCCCCCCATCGCTCTGACTTGGACCCCACAGCCTTTTCACCTAGTCCAGACCCAGAGACACAGATCTATAGTAGTAATCATCCTAGTGACCTCACGCAGCATGTCAGCACCAGCAGTATTCCCCACTTTCCATCCACTCCAGGCAGTAGAATGTCTTCAGCTATTAACTGTAAGAAAGGACAGTTCTCACTGGATATGGTCCTCCTTTGATAAGTGAAATTATTTGGGCGTTTCCTGAGAACTACTTAAAATGTAAGTTGCAAACTGCTGGCCATGAGCCAAATACAGTCTGCAGCCCAATTTTATCTGGAAAATACAAGTTAATTTTTAAAATAGGTGACAACAGGCTGGAGATTTAGCTCTGTGGTTCCGCCACCTGCTTCACAAGTGGAAGGATCTGAGTTCGATCCTCAGTACCAAAATAAAATAAAATAGGTGACAACATTTTAAAATAGAATGATCCCATATGAAGACCTAGATTATCTGTTTTGTAAGAGTGGGACTGAATTCCCACATGGAATCCCTTGGCTGAAGCTGAGCTGCTTTGGGACGGATGGACGTACATGTCCAGGTTCCTCCATCCCGGTCACCTCTACTCTTGCACACGCCCATGTAATCACTTGTGTTAGCTGCCTTGGCCTGGAACTGATAATTCATTGACTTTGACAAGGCCAGTAATTATCAATCATGCTATGAGTCTAGCACCATGACTAGGAATGTTCTATTTTAAGTTCTCTCAGCATAAAGGAACTTATATTCTTACTGGGAGATCATATGAGATTTATATGGAGGAATTAATTTGAGATCAGAAAAACTTACTTGTATTAATGCATATTTCATTGAGCTTTTACAGACTGCCTGGTACAGGTGGCTCAGAGTTGAATAAGACAAAGTGCCTGCCCATAAAAAGCATGCAATCTGATGGAGAAGTGCCCAAGAACAATTTATAATATGATATATGCACTATCTGAAATTATCAAAAGTAGTTATTATAAGTGGGAAGAAACTTAATCAGAATACCTTCTCATATCTCTTTTTTTTTTTTTTTTTGGTACTGAGGATTGAATTCAGAACCTTGTGCTTGAGAGGCAGGTGGAGGAACTACTGAGCTAAATCCCCAGCCCCCTCAATTTTAGTATGTTCTTACTGTGGTCATGGTATAGACAGAAGATTACACATTATGTATTTAAAACACTTTGCTAAGGAACTTACAAAGCTCACAGGATTTTTGGAAAGCCTCAGCTTCCAAGAATCAGTCTCCAAATCACCTTGTAACTGTGGGCCTCCAAGGAAGCTCTCTTCTCTGATATAACAGAGATACTGTAGGTTCAAAAGTGATTTGCAGTATCCAGAGGTGACCACCCCAAGTGCCAGCTCCAGAATCACACACCAGTGTTATAATTCACACTAGCAAATTGCATGTCTAATGCCCTGACTCTTTCTTCAGGATCTCACTTCCAAATCAGTGCTTCATGTAAGCCAGAAAGGTTGAAAAGATAAAAACAGAAGTCTGATTCAAAGGGATAATAGAGGATTATGTAAAAATTAATGTAAGACATCAAACCACAGATCCAAGAAGCTTAGAGAACCCTGAAATAGAATGAATCCAATCAGGAGATAGAAACCACACAGTAGGTTAAGCAGGGGAAGTAAAATATAAATAATTAGTTAAGGTACAAAGAAAAGAAAGTTATATAACATACAAGGAAACTCTAGTGTAGGAGTCTAAGAAAGAAAACCAAAAGAAGTAAAAACATGAAAGGAGTTTGATCCTCTTTTGAGATAGAACATTCTGGCCACTGGGAAGAAGGAGAAATTCATTGGTTTGGCCAGGAGTTGCAGGGCAAGCAATAGGTACTGTCCTTAAGTGCAGGCTGGAGAATAGCATGCAGTAAGTGTGTTGCCACCAACAGGAACAAAAGACCTTCAGAGCTCAAGGGACATGCTTGGGAGACTGCTAGAAGGAATAACTGGTGGGTGACCATCAGGAACACATGCCACTGTGTGCAATCTATGGGGAGTTGGCAGGGGGATTGCCAAGAGAGTCCAGGCAGGCACCTTTATGCAGGATAGGGTTGGCTTTTGTGTTGAGGCTGCAGAAAAGGTGTTGTCAAACAGACTTCAAGGTCACACAGTGACCACTTGAGTCATACTAGGGAAGTTTCTATCATATAGCTTCATACCTCACCACTGACCCCTCCTGGCACACACAGGAATTGCAGGAAGTCTCTTCCTCCAATGTGCTCTACTATATATAAAGTATATGCTGGAGGATGTATTTGGAGCAGAGATGCAATAAATGGATAGTGACACAAACCTCAACAGGATTTACATCAAACATACACACTCATACTCACACACCCTTAGGTACATCATTCAAAAGATGAGAATCACAACAGATATCCTAAACTATGCAGATCAATACACAATAAAGTGACATGTTTAAAATGCTCACAGAAAAACAAATCTGTCAACTCAGAATTTTATGTCCAATGAAAATGTTTGTTTTGGAATTAAAAGCAAAATGGTGACTTTTCCAGACCCCCTCCAAAAAATAGCCTTGCAAACTTATTACTACCAAACCTGTACTATAAGAAATGGTAAAGGATGTTCTTAAAACAGAACAAATATGATAATAAGAGAAATTTGAATCTACATAAACAAATGAGGAATTTTCAGGAATAGTAAAAGGCAACTCAATATAAATTTATTTTATATTTTAATAACACTAAAAATAATTGACCCTTACAGCAATAATAGGCATAAGGTATTATGTGTTGGAGCACACATAAAATCAATTTGTGAATATACTCATCAAATATTGCAAACATGTACTAATAAAATTTACAAAAAAGAATATGAAAACAATGGGACAAAAGATGAGGGGAACAAAGAGAGAGAATACTGCCTTCAGATTTATGTATAATGCAGCATTGATTTGAAGATAGACACAGCATAATCGCACTGCCAAAAACCCTAGATAAAGAGAAATCATGAAGGCAGAAAGAAAAATAAGTTTATATAGAAAAACAAAATAGAGTTGTTTAAAGGCAAGGAATTTGAAACACAAACTTCAAATAATTGTTTTGTTTGAGGTAGTGTATGAATGTAGACAGGAAGACCCCCATGGATAAATTCAAGGGTATTGGCATGTTTTGGTTCTTAAGATGGTAATGGGTTTATAGGTGTTTAGTATATATACATGTGTGTGTGTGTGTGTGTGTGTGTGTGTGTATATATATATATATATCTCATATCTTTTGTATATATGATAGTAAACTATTTAATTTCATACCTCTGACCAAGGAAATATATTCCAAATTTGGAAAAGCATGTCTGCAGTGGAGAGGGAGCGGGTTCAACCAGCACTTCATAAAAACCTGAATCCCACTCCTAGGCTACATCCTAGGGTACAGAGTCATCAAAAGGCAATGCTAACACTGGTGACTTCTCAAAAATCAAGTGGCCAGGAGGGTGGGGGAGGAGGCAGTGCAGTCTTTTGTAACACTGTAATAAACATGTGCGTCTCTATCTAGCTGTTTCCAGAAGCGATGGGAGCACCCCTGTGTGCACTTTCTAATTTTCAGTAGACTGAAAACTATTTGAGAATATTATCCCTGATCTAGGTCATCATTCTAAATCTTCTTGGCATCGAGAAGAACAATGAGCTAGCACTTTATTTAAATTAGGTAATCACAAGAATGTACCAGGAAGGTAGAAAAGTGTCTGGCTGCAGATGGAATTGGTTTAATGATGGATTTGGGAAAGTGGAGAGAGACTTCTTTCTGGACCTTGCTTGAATAACATACCATTGAGGTCAATTGGGTGAATTGTAAATGTTTTCTTCTCCCTTTAATCACAAGTGCATGGGGAAACCACAGTTTCCCAAATAAAATGCATTCTTCCTTGGAGCGAACTCTAATTGGAACACATTGATTATGTTTGCATTTTCACAGGGCCTGAAAGAAATGAATAGCCAAATAAAACCAAGTATCAACAGAACACAGAAGTAATTGTTCTGAGGTTGGCTGTAGGCTTTTACTGTCAAAGAGAACAGATAGGTGTAGACACTGTCTTTTCTATGCACTGTAATAAAAAGTCTTCTGTGAGGCCACTCACCATTTTCTAGGGCTAGAAATTGAATGGAAAAAGTATTTTGGGGACTGGGACTGTAGCTCAGTGGTAGAGCACTTGCCTAGCATGTATGAGGCCCTGGGTTTCATTCTCAGCAGCCAAAAAGAATGTAGTTTGGGTGTGTGGGCTATGCATGAATACACACAGAGACATATACATATAGTATGTATATGTATAAATATGTAGATTTTTATCTGTGTACTTCCACTTTAACCAAAGGAAATAACTGATAAACTGCCACTAATCAGTTGTCACTGTAAGCAAGCCCTACAGGTCTTAGTTTGAAGTCATTGAATTCATTCAGGAGGCAGTTAATGTATGCTCAATATATATAGTCACAGTACCATGCTAAATTATGCAAATGTGAATCAGATAGTGCACTCAAATACTTCACAGCCTCCCAAGAAGACAGCAAGGTAAATAATTAAAACAGAATCCATTTGGATCTTGATTATAGTGTCTCCTTTATTCTCTCATAGCACTTTTCTTGATTTGTAGTGAGACTTTTCTCAGTGTTAACCTGTCTTGGTGTCTGCTGCCCCATCAGACTGTAAGCTCCCTGGATCCCTGAGGATCACACCTGTTTGGCCACCAGCTCCCAGGTGAGAATGCATTCACTGTTACCTGGTGGAAACGTGCACAAGAGGCTGTGGAGCGAAGGGGAGTCACCTGGCTCAACCTGGGGGCTCAAGGACAGGTGTGTGAAGGAAATTGTGCCTGGGTTGTGTCTTCACTGTGTGGGGGAGTTTTCCAGGGGAGCAAAGTGAAGAACTATTCTCAGTGCCAATGATAGATGACCTTCTCAGACCAGACACGAAGAGAGAACTTCCTGCACCTTTAAATAACCTGCAGGTTAAGATTCCTCCCAAATCTACATGCTACAGCTTTCATCCAAACATGGCAGACAGTTCTGTTTGCAAGGCTGTGTATCATATAAGCTTGTTTTTCAGTCACTAAATGACACTGAGATACTCTGAATTTTCTAATACCTCACTTAAGCAAATCAGTCCATTCCTGATAATGAGTGAATTATGGGTCTTTTCTTCTTTCTATTGGTATATATTTGTGATACACAATAATGACATTCATTTAGGGAAGGGGTACATATTGCCTTTTGGTCATTTTTAATTCTTTTCCCTGGTTCTCCCTCTCCCTTTTCCCCAGGTCCTCTTTCCATCTCCACAAAGTTGACTTCACCATGTTATCGTCTGTTTTTTATTTTGCTCTTTAAATTATTTATATTTTGGATTTCTCATATAAGAACAAGAATGCCATATTTGACCTTCGGTGTCTGACTTAATTCACTTTACATTATGGTCTTGATACAGGAAATAATACTGGAGATGAAACATGAAATATTCTATCTCCCAACCTGTTCTCTGTTCGATACGCTGAGCTTGTGTTCTCTAAAAACCAAAGAATGAATTCTAGGAACAATGGAGGCTAAGAGTAGGAAGATATTTATTGATGGGATAGCTCCTGAGAGGCAGGAGGGGACCCAAGTGGGTAGCCAGAGACCCCACTTTACAGAGGAGTTGTACAGAGCAAAACCCACGTGGGTACAAGGTAGGCCACAGCCACGATCAACCAATAAGGTTACAAATCCAGTCACTTAGGTAAAAGTGGTCCAGTTAGGAAACAAGTCACATAAAAAGCGTGGATGCAAAGAACAAAGACTTCTCCTAGGAAATGGTGGGTCCAGAGGTCTCTAGTCACCCACCAGGGTAGCTGGTGTCTATCTAGACTTCATTAGGCCCAGTATTTGTCCTTTGAGGAAGCAAGCAGGTCTGGTCATCTTGTCTTTATCTTGAGGCCTGGTCTCCAACAGATGAGTCTCCACCTGCAGATGTGGTGTGTTTCACCTTTGTCCTGACTCTCGAGGACCTCGCCCTATCTGACTGCCTATAATTTTTCTAACTCAGCTGTTTATAATAGTCTCAAGATCCATCCATTTTCCTACAAATGAATCAAATGGCAGATCAGTACTCTATTGTGTAAAATATCACACTTTATCTGTTCATCTGTTGATGGGCATATAGGCCGCTTCCATGATGTAGCTATTATGAATTAACATGGATATGCATGTAGCACTGTAATATGATGTCTTTAACTCTTTAAGAAAGTTATACTAGTAGTGGTATAGCTGGGTCAAATGGAATTTCCATTTTTAATTTTTTGAGGAATCACCATACTGATTTCCATTGTGGTTGTACTCGTTTACACTCCCACCAGCAATATAGAAGGATTCCTTTTTCCTTTTTCCCCCACAACTTCACCAGCATTTGTTGTTCTCTGAGTCCCTGATGATAGATCTTTTCCCCACTTTTATAAGTGCAGTATTCAAGGAATCTTTTCATGCAGAAGTTTAAAGAATCAGTGAGGAAGAATCATTTCAGAGGCACCATGGGAAACTGTGCTGCATGCTAAGAGAGGAATAAATGTGTACAACTTGCAAAGTTCCTACAGCTAGTAAAGGTGATACATTCACAATAAAAATGAAAGAAACCATTTAAAGTAGATATCATGTTGAGGTAGGATAGAAGAAATAAAGGTAGGTAGAAAGGAGATGAGGAGATTTAGATTTTAAAATAATATTTTTAAGAGAATCTGCAGCTTTGGAACACAAAGGTTACTCAGGCCAAGAGACTCACTCAATAAAAATGTACAGAGTCTTAAAGACACAATAAGCCTATATACTGGGGTCTGCTTTTCATTTGTAAATTGCACTTCCTCCTACAGGTTTCCATCCTTAAGGAAGCAGCAATGTTAGTGGGCAACATAACTTCAAACACATGTAAATGGTTTGCATTTGTACATAGCCCACCCAATGGGTAACTTGGCAGACAATAGGAATACATATCCTAGACCACCCATCCTGAAGATAGCACCAAGACCCCACAAATATACCCAAGTCCAGATCACAATGCATCTGCTTTCTCTGAACACCTACACTCCACTCTTGAATGTATATCTTTAAATTTCTGCCCAATAAATCCTTCCCATACCTCCTACTAACCAGTCCTGAAAATTCCTTTTCCGAAAGGGGAGTCAGCCAGGCTGCACTTAATTCTATGGGTCAGGTGAGTGTAATGTCTCTTGTTCCACTTTGGAAACTTCCTGGGACCCTCTTTGGTGACAGTGTATCAGGCATTCATGCTCAATGAAGCCACCCAATAGAGAAAGCATATTTTGTGCTCATTTTGCAGATGAGTAAACTGTCCATTGACAAGATGTAAAACCAAGCATGTTTGTCCCCTAAGCCCATTTGTAGACCAAAACGGGTGTCTCTAATAAGTGTTTCCCAAACTGTCTTCCTTGGTTTCAGTTCCACAGGAAGTATATTGTGGTGTGATATTCTTTGGATAAATAAATTTGGGGCACTTTAAACAGTTTTATTTATTACAAGCCTTCACAGAACTTTTCATATATTTATGAACATTGTACCTTTCCATGATGTAGGAGAACATGTTTATGTTGCAGAGCCTTTTTAACCACAGAGTGCTGTTTTTCCCTTGTTGCAATCTGCTTGATGCCTTTCAGATTTGGGAAGAAAAGCTGGAAATTCTGACATAGAAAATGTAGACCACTTCAATACCTAAGCAGGTTGAGTTGACTTTCAACTAAGTCTTCCTGAACCACTTGCAAATTTAGGTCATTTTCTTTTACCATCCTTGTGGGATTTCGTGGTTGTTTTTAATATATTCTTTCTTTCTGTCTCAGATCCCCTGTTTGTCCCACCCACAGTGTCTTCTTAGAAAACCAGTAGACTCTGGCCCTTCTTCTGCAAGCTGCCTTGGGCATTGGCTTTTCTGCATTCCAAGTTGCTCTTCTGCATGGTTGTGTTATAGTTTTATCACTTTGAGTTGTGATATTTCCTTTACTTCCTGCCACACCACAGAAGGTAACTGCTTTGTGGGATTGCATACAGAGGACTGGTGACATGGGAGGTAAAAATAATTTTATTAATGGACAAGGAATGTAGAAAATGTAAGAGTTTATTTAGGTCAAGGTACAATGCCAAAGGAGACCATGGCCGAGTTTCCAAGAGCTGAACCATGCAGTCAAGGTGAGAGGCTGGGGTTTTATGAGGGTTTGAGGATATAGAAAAAGGGTCTAGGCAGCAAATAGGATTATCTAAATAATGTAGATCTTGTAAATCTTCTGAGAGCACCTGAGTTTAAAATTATATATTTACAGTTGTAGTTCTGACTAGACTGCTCACCTCCAGTGCACAGAAAGCCTTTAGCTTTAGATAAGGAGATGATAAGGGGGCCTGTGGATATGTTTTAGAGACATGGGTCAGGGACTCTCTGGGAAGAAGCCTTACATCAAAAGGTTTGATTCTCTACCCAGAATAGGGTGTCTTGGCATTAACCCTTTTATTGTCAACCTCAGCAGCTACAATAGCTGCATTGAGATCAGGGACAAGGTCTTTTTGGGGAGAGATCTTTACCACCCAGTACAGTGACTGGCATGTGGTAGACACTGAACTTGTGATGGATGAATAGATGAAATGAATGAATGAGTCAATCCACTTCATAGGTTTGCAAATGTATGGGTTCAATCAGTTTCAATAGCTGAACTGGAGCCAGCCTGTGGAGAGTCTTGCATTCAAGGCTTATCCTGTAGGCAGTGTGAAGCCTTTAAAAAATTTTGAGTGGGAAATTTGAATAAGGTATGTTCAAGTGGTATTTAAAGAAGATGAATCGGGAAAGTTAGTCTCAAGACAAGATGTCTGTTATGAAGAGTCACAGGCTGCAGGCATTAGGTGGCAATGGCAAAGATAACCCTCATTGCTTATTTATAGGATTGGCATGAAATGGATGATGAATTGAGAGTTTTCAGTATATTTCATTCAAAAAGCAGACACCATTATGGAGCAGAGAAAGGACACAAGATGAAGGGAAGATCAATCCAAGAATGTTATATAATGGGACAAAAAACTTGGGAGAGCAAAGAAAACTGAAATTCCAAATGAGGAGTTCTGGTAATAATGCACAGCAGTGGGAGAACTTGATCATATAATTCCTATTAGACACCAAGAATGACTCTTACCTAATGGCTCCCAGCCAGTGTCCTTGGTCTGGGCTGGTTCAGATTGACCCTCTTCTTGCTGGGGACATGATTTTCTTCCTGAGAAGGTGGGGGTGTGTCATTGTCTCCCACATTTCCTTCAAGAATTTCAGGCCTAGAGGCCATTGTCCCTCCACTTTTCCCATTCTAGAGCTTGTATGGAAAAGCAAATAAACTAACAAAATCTTTGGCATACCTCAGGTGTCCTGGTAGAAAATATTTGACATACACCACCCACTTTGTTACCAGCCACTTCGGTTCCTATACTCAGGTTTGTTTGCTTGCCACTGACCAAATCAAAGGAAGCCATTTATTTTAGTCAAAAGGAAAAAGGATTTGTTCAAAGCCCGTTCCACAGAGGTGCAGGGGCCCATGTGCCTCAAGTCACCATCTTGTCATGTACAGGTGGGTGAGGGTCTTTCATAGTAAGGAACAGAGGGGAGGGGAGCACAGAGATAGAATGCGGATTTCCACACTTGCTTTATCACTTCCAGCCATCTTTAGCTCTTTGTCCTCCTCTGAGAAAAGAAATTGGGCTCCTGTGTCCTAGGGCCAGCATCTGTGCATCCTGTCCACCATTCATCTGGGCTGAGGAGAAGAGGGGATAGCTATTTGTGCCCTAAGTCTGAGGAAGTTTTGAGAAGCCACTCGTCTCTGAAGCGGAGGGGGGTGGGAACTACTTTAAAAGTTCCATTTTACAGTGCCAGTTACACTTTGACTGTCGGAAACCCTTCAAGAGCTACCTTAGTGCTCCCCTTTTACAGATAAGGGAACTTGAGGCTCAAAGATGTTAACATACATGGAGTGATCAAAAGATAGAGTGAAGGTTTAAATTTTTTTTAAGTTTACTACAATAAAAGTCACACTGGCATTTGTCCCCCTCAAGATACTCCTTCTTACTTCAGATACACTTACCCCACAATTCTCGCCACTTTCTGAAGCAGTTCTGGAGGCCCACTTTCATGAGGGTCTTTAGCTGCACTGTTGTGTCTCCCTAAATTGATTCAAAACATTTATGGCTATTTCTGCCAAATAAAAATATTACAGGGTATCCTCACCCACCTTATTCACTGAATCTGTCACCCTGCAACTTCTGGCTCTTCCTCAAAGTCAAAATGACCATGAAAGGTAAAAATTTTGAATTGATTCAGGACATCAAGGCAGCCACGGCAGTGCAACTAAAGAAAGACACCCACAAAAGAGGACTTCCAGAACTGCTTCAGAAAGTGCCAAGAATGATGAGATAGTGTGTTCAAATCCAGGGAGAGTATTCTGAGGGGGATTAAAGGCAATATGTCTTTTATTGTAATAATATTTTAAATTTAAACATTTTCCATATTTTTTTATCACACCTAATTTCTTCAGTTTGATTCATCGGTATGCTCAATATGAAGAAATCCTCATTCACACAGAGGCATCATTTCAAAGGAAATAATGTCATCAGTTACCTGCCTCACAAACCTTAAACATTCTTCAGCTGGACACAGGTGGCAAAAGATGCCATTTTTTCAGGTCCTCATGAAAATAATTCATCCAGGCATCACACATGCTTGTGTATATACAGTACTGCTTCTTGGTGAGGTTGGTGAGGAATTCATATAGTTCTTGGCTCAAATGTCACATCCCCTGCTAAACAAAAACAATAGGAACCAAAACTTTCCTTAGCATTGCTTTCCAGGGAAATTTGCCATCTTTAGGTCTGCTGGGCTGCGGTAAGGGTGGAAGGACAAATCAAGGAGGAAAAATGCTAATGCCCTATTGTCATATTGATCCAGAAATTTTAGAATCTGGGTCATATCTTTTAGCTCCTAGATATTTGTTGTTGTAGATTTGCAATAACACAGCACCCTCTGTTTCCAGGTTTAGAGAAGATGAGCCCGAAAGGGCTCTGTCACTAGGAATACCCATTGGTTTCCAAAAGGTGGTTTCTTGTCCTCAGGGGTCTGTTTTACCTCTTGGTTAGATTAGTTTTTTCACAAACATATGTGTGTGTGTGTGTGTGTATATATATATATATATTTTAATTGCCTGACATCCACCAGGTGGTGTCCCCACTCCTAGACATTTGGTTTCAGAGCCTTACCTGATTACACTGAGAGGAAAAAGTAAGAAAGAAGAGACTCAAAAACCTAATTGGCTCACTTCTCTTCAAAGGGAAGTGCCATCAAGGTGGCCTCCTTTAGTTCTCATTTCTAAGGAAGTGGTACAAGTGTTGCTTAGGGTTAATCCCTGCTCAGTCCCTCATTGTGCTGAGGAGCTCACTGTAAGACAGTGATATTTAGGCTCACAATAGAATGAAGGTTGAAAGAGGAGAAAACTTGGGCCCACTTGAAAATTATCCTCCAGAGATGGATGGCAGCAGAGCCCTTAATCCCTTTATGATTCTTCCTTAGACCATAAGGAGAAATGGTCACATGCCAGTGTTCTGTCTCCACCATGCTCTCGTGGTAGAGTATACATCCTTTGGTAAGAGTTGGGGATATTTTATAAGCTTGATATTTGGAGAAACAGTGTGGAAATTAAAGAATTTCAGTTCTTCCCCTCATTAGCTTATCTTGGCCCATTGGCATATCATTTCTATCATATACCAGCCAGGGGCAGTGATTCCTGGCTCAGCCCTTTTACAGGCTGTGATAAAACCGATGGCCAATGGCACTGAAATCTTTTGCAACTCACACAGTACTATAGGGATGGAGAGATTTTGTCAGGACCGTCCATCTCTCTTGTAAGAAAAAACAAGCCTGAATTCCATAATTGAAACCTCCAGCAGGCACTGTTTACCTTTTGGCTAAAACATGTTCCCCAGGGCTTGTTGGCCCTTGGATCTTTTGACTCATCCTCCCCAGACCAGGCTGTGGACAGTGCCTCAGTGCATCTCAAGAAGATGTAGGGCTTTGTCTAGCAAGGTGCAGAGAGCTCCCTTGATGCACAGCTGGAATTTGGGATAGAGAGAGGCCAACCTCCATGCCCTGGCCTGGAAAGCCCTCCATTTCTCTGTTCACCTCACTTCTCACCCTTCCTTTGGATTCCTGGAAACTTCTCAGCACCAAGCAAACATGAGGAGGGAGTCCTGGCTCAGTGTGCACCTTTGCTGTCACCATTAGCCTTGAATGGCAATGTTCTTTTCCCATTCAAGCTGACAAAAACTTGCCCTGCAAATGTGTGCGTCCCCCAGCCTCCGCCAGCCCCCGCCAGCCCCCCAGCCTCCGCCAGCCCCCCAGCCTCTGCTTTGCAGGTGCTGGATCACTACCAGCTCAGCACCTTCAGCCTTCATGCTGAGGAATTCTGGCTCCATTGCAGCTTTGGCTGAGCTCAGCCAGTCTATCAGCACTGAAACTGCTAAAACTAAAGATCTCATGTGTGGTTTGCTTTTACAAGCTGATGTGCTGGAACTGAATACCAAATGCCAAACTCAGAGCTGCCAGATCTACAGTTAAGGCCATAACAGAATCACTGGATACTAATCCCCAGGATCCAGAGGATAATCCCACCCCAAGGCCCCCACATCCTGGGTGGGGCATGTTGCTTCTCAGGTTGTGTAGACTTTTTTTTTTTTTTTTTTGCCAGATTCTTGTGTTTGTTCCCTACTGCAAGAATGCAGTTAATATGCTGAGTGAGTCCTAGTTAAGAAGTACCCAGAACTGGGAGATGTAGAGTGTTTTAAAAATTCCCCAACCTTGCATTGAAGACAGAAAACTTTCAAGCCACACTTTTACTATGAAAGACAAACATGCACCAATTCTGCATAGGTAGTCATCTCTCTTTTTAAATTAGGATTAGTATAGGAGTTACAACTGTGTTAATCAGGAAAACGGCATTTGAAAGCACTTGAAAAGCAAAGAAGTAGTAGCAACTACTCCTCCAATTGCCAAGCAATTTGGTTTGACTAGGCATCCACTGTGCCTGCTATTCTGAACTGAGACCACTAACAGGAGCATTTGCTGAGGGAATTGGAACAGAACTTTGGTCCAGCAAAATTCTCAGATTCTACATAAAGATTCGGTTCATCCAGATCTTCTGAAATCTCTAGGCAACAGGATCTGTCTTTTGCTCAGCTGACCACTTAAGCCTTTTTTTCTCACTTTATAAAGAGAACAGACATAGACCCATATTCACATTAAATGATGTGTACAGGATAAGGAGCTAAGATCTTGGGATTGAGCCTTTTCCACCTAGTTATCTTTGCATTTGGGGATGGGGATCCACAATCAGAGGCTGCACTATGAGCACAGCCCCTTTTTATAAATATAGCAGGGTTAAGGCAGAAGGAATAATGCATACAGAGAAACCCTTCAGATTTGGTGAGTCATTCATATCTCAGTGCATCATCTTTTCATTCTAGGCAGAATTTTAATCAGAGGTAAAACTTATTCACAGGGAAAGTCATCTCATTTCTCATCCATGCACCCACCTGCTGAGAAATAGTTAGGATTCTCTCTGTCCAGCTCCTGATGTTCTTCTAATCAGGGACACCGAGCTGAGTTTTGTAATCATTACTTTTATTGATATGAATAGATCACAATGTTCTAGAAATGTCAAGTTCCTCTGCCTCCTGGGTACTAAACTGGCATATAAATAAAGGACCCCAATGAATCCTGGAAAACTACAGGACAGACTGCACAATAAATAGGAATCAGATGAGTTGGGAGAGTCATCCTCTCTGCTGATCTCTCTTGCCTCTGAAACCAATTCCCAGGTGATAGGATGTTCTCAGACAGGTTCCAGGGTCTCCAAGCATGGGAAATGTACAATGCAAGCAGTCGATGATTTCTAGACTAATGGGAGTCCAAGGAAATATGTCCAGTTGATAAACAATTTATCAAAGTGTGGTGCCTGGTTTCAAATTGGAACCCCAATTCAGGGTTTGTGCTTGTTTCAGCAGTCCCAAAATGACACATGGTCCATTTGAGCCGGAAAGGACTTTGAAGACCAAGTTGTCCCAGACCCTCAATTTTCAGATGAATTTTGGGGTTTGTTCAAGTTCACGCAGCAAGACAGGTGATAGAGCTGAGACTGGTACTCAACGTGCCTGGCTTTGTGCTTGGTATTCTTCCCCATCTCCAGGCCTGTCTGTGTACCTTATAGCACCTAGAAAGTCCTTGTCAGTTGAGGCTTTTGTTGTTTTGTTTGTTTTGTTTTTGCTTTTGTTTTCTGCTTGGGAAAGTTTTTGGAGCAAGTAACAAAAGCAGACTCTTACCAAGCAGAAACGGGATATACCGGGAGGATATTAGTAACCCTCAAGATTCATAAAAACCTAAAGAAATTGGCTAAGAAAAAAAGGTTGAAAAGAAAGGTAATCTCACAGGGATAGGGTAACAGAAAATAATTGAGTTTCTACAAGGTGAGGCTGCTAGAATGGAGGAGCACTTTTTATTATTCTTCCATATTTGCATTCAAAAAGAGAAGTCTCCAGAGACGTCAATCTCCAGATCTGGTTCATTCATTGTTGTTACAATCTAAAGAAACACTCTTCGGGATTGTTCAGCTCAAGCATTCATGGGTTGGACACCATTGAGGGAGGGCCCGGTTGGCCCAGCTGGGGTCACATCTCTGTGAAGTGTGCGTGTGGGCAACTGAGACCAACTAACACCCGGTGTGGGTGTGCAGACATTGCAAGTGTCCATCAGTGTTTTCTGAACTTCTCCCCTTCCAGCACAAGAGGTATACCCTTCCCAATCCCTGGGAGTTAGAGCCACAAGGCATGATTTGGCTAATGAAACCCAGTTAGAAGTGATTTGGTTTGCTTTGAGGATGGAAACACTTAAGATCTGGGGTGTGCTTTGCCACATCCTTTCCCCACCCTGGGACTCAGGTCTAGCGTCGATACGGCTGCAGCAGAAGGTGTTGGAAGTTGTGTTCTCTTGATCCCTAGGGATGGTCATCAGCTGTCTCTTTGAGTTGTTACAACCCAAAGCATAACCTACATGATCTTAACTGATGTTCTATAGAGCATTCAAGTAAAGGGAACCAAGTGATATCAGATATCTTATCACATAACTTGGGGACAAATTTGCCTTGCCACTTGAAACACCATGCTTATGGCAAAAAGATGAGATAGCCTGCCATCTTATTCCAGTGCTATTCAGATGAGTGTCTGCTGGATTTTATCCCACCAACCTGAGATGCCCAGATATAAAAGATCATCATTGGGTAGGAAACTGATATACCTATGATGGCAGACACAAATTACTTCCTTTGGTACCAGCTCACCTTTTAACCAATGAGCATTAGTATAAAGGAAGAATCAGTTGCGTGTATGCATAAGAAACATGCACATCCCTATTCCTACATAGATGATTTTATTTCAAACATCATTTCTGACAAGGGAAATGGATTTGACATAATAATAAACTAAACATTCAATATCCTGTAGAGGTCATTAAGATTTGATGTCCAGAAATGAAATGCATGTGTTGATCAGCTTTCCATTGCTGTAACAAATTCCTGAGATAAATCAACTCAATAGAAAAAAGGGTTTAATTTGGCTCGTTTGGAGGCTTCAGTGCAAGGTTAGTTGGCCCTGTTGCTTTTGGCCTCTGTCAAGGCAGAACATCATTGCAGGGAGCACTTAGTGGAGGAAGCTGGTTGCCTCATAGTAGCCAGGAAGCAAAAAGAAAGGAGACAGATGTCTCACAAACCTTGTTGAAGCCACACCCCTAATGACCTAAAATCTCCTGTTAAGACCCACCTCTTAAAGGTTCCCCCACCTCCCAATAGCACCAATTTAGGGATCAAGCCTTTAATACATGGGCCTTGAACAACCCTAAAAGTGCCCAATTAGAATGTACTGGTTCCCCTAAAGAACATCCTGGATAAGGTTAACAACCCTCTGATCCAAATCAAAAGTCCCAGTGAATTCCTTGGTACTGGATACAGACACACTTGACTTGTCTTTGTCAAGGTTGAGCAATGGGTTGACCATGACAGGAACCTCTACCTCGGTTTCCTTTTACAATAAGGAGGATATTTCTGTGCTTGGCCCTTCCTACTCCTTGAGGATGCAGTGAAGATACCAAGTCAGGTACAGGAGAGAGGGTTTTGAATAAAAACAGCCTAGTTATGCATTGCTATATTATTTTTTAATGCATTCCACCATATCCTTTTAACATGTCTGCTTTTCTCCTAAACCAGTGAACTTTGAAAATTAAGCAAAGTAATTTTTATCTTCCATTCCCAGCCAAACTCCCCAGGTCACCTTTAGGTTTGGTCTTTCTCCAGCATCCACAGAAACCTATCGATGTTAACTTTTTGATTTATGTTCTGTCTCCATTTGGCATTGAAAGTAGCTTCTCCTCACCAAATTCTATGCTATGTGATTGGGTCTAAATTGGGAGAAAGATAATTCCAAACTAAAGCAGCAAGACTTTTTAAAAAATGTATGGTGTAAGCACAGGAGAAAAGTCAAGGTTTGCAACACCTGAACCTCAGATGTGTGGGAGATGAAGGCTGAACTTGGATGACTTCAGGCAGAGGTTGGGAGCAGAGGAGACCACTGAGACAGGTCACTAAGTCAGACAGAGAAAACAGAAATGGATCTGAGTAAACCACGAGTATGAAGGAAGAAGCCAGGAAAAAAAAAATGTGTCTGAAAGGTAGCAGAACCAAATAAACATGATTAGGACAATAATCAGAAGCCTAGACCTAAAACCTACAAGAATCTGATAACATGAAACATTTCTGATTCAAAGAGCAGTTGTTTCACACTGCCCACACATGCATGCTCACAAGCATAGATGGATGCATTTTATGTTAATCTTTTATCTCTCACCACAGAATATCACAAATCTAACACTCTTGAATATAACATAAGAGGATGACAAGTCATCTTATAGACTGGTAAGAGAATTAGCAATGTGTACTCCACATGGTACAAATACCAGCTGTAAACTGGGAACTGAATTGTTTTCATCTGGGGCTGAGAATTCACAGGGCGAGCACTGAACCTTGTGCCTGACACTTAGGCATATCAGATAGATGAGCTACTACTATTATCATAAGGCCATTTAATATTAAGCAAGACGTGGCAAGGTAGATATTAGGGCTCTTAAGCCATATGGAGACTGAGGCCCAGAAGTTAAGTCATTTGCACCAAAATCGCACAGTGGAAGAACAAAAATTGGAGTCCAGCTCTTTTTGTAACTCCAGATTAAGTTCTTACTCACCACCTTTGTCTGCTGCTGTTGAGACCCTGTGGGGTGTCTTCATCATTTATGCACAGAGAATCACTGACCTTTGTAAAAGAGAAAAAGCCGCTATGCACATTGCCCCCAGTTTGTTATTCTGGCTTGCTACCCAAGCATGGGTCAAAATGACTCCACAGAGAGGGAACTACCACATCCCAAAGACCCTTGAGATGGAATACATCACCTTCATTCAGTTGTTATTTTTTTAAAAACCTCATTTCTGCTTAGAAATAAATTGATTTAGCAATTTGCACAGTGCCTCCCTGGACCATACTTTATGAAGTGGAACAATCACTTAAATGTTCAATTATCCAAAGCTAGAAAAAACCCAGAAGAACCATGCACAAAGCATGCACAAACCATGCCCTGAGTGCTGCTGACCTCCAGTCAGCCAGGGTGGAAGGTCACATGCTGCAGAAAGCCACTGGGTTACCACCAGCCCTGCCCCTTCACCTCCACTGCCTGCACCAGAATGGGCATCTCCTGATCCAGATGCACAAGGCAGAGAGTGTAGTAGAGCCGCAGGCCTCAGACGCACAAGTAGCCATTTATTTCTGCAGAAAGAGATGCTGTGCACACAGGTGTGTACCCATTTGCCACCTGGGCAGCCCACCTGTATCCTTGCCAGCTGCCAGTCTCTTCTCTTTGTGTTTTGCTTTGTAAATTAGGGTCTTTATCCTGTCTGGATGTCCAGTTTATATCCTTCATCACTCTCATGAAAACTTTACTTTGTCTGTTTGCTCATTTGTTTATTTGTTTTTTTTTAATCTTGTCTTCCAATTCCCTCCACCACCCCATGAGCTTGTTGGTGTAAGACTACATCAGTCTTGTTACCGTGAAATCCTCAGCACATCCCTAGTGGCTGATCTCTTGCTCCAGCTGTGTGTTAGTCCTTGAATGAGCACTTCCTTCTAGTTCAAGGTCCATAATTATGAGCAGAGTGCCTGGCTCCTGAGAGAGGCTTCTAACTTGACCTTTACCTGTGACTTCTGGCTTGAGCGTTGGATATCTAATGATTCCTATAAGATGTGATCAAAATATATGGTGAATTTTAAATTTAAAATATTTACTACAATAAAAACACATTGCCATAAATCTCCTTCAGGATACCGCCCCCCCCCCCACACTTATCCCATCTTTCTGCCACTTTCTGAAGCAATTCTGGAAGTCCTCTTTTGTGAGGGTCTTAATTGCACTGTTGTGGCTACCTAAATTGATTCAAAATATTTGTGACTACTTCTGTCAAATGATATCATAACAGTGTGTCCTCATCCACCTTATTCACCAGATTTGGCACGATGCAACTTCTGGCTCTTCCTCAAAGTCAAAATGACCATGAAAGGTCAGCATTTTGAATCCATTAAGGACATTGAGGCAGCTGCAGCAGTGCAACTAAAGACACTCATAAAAGAGAACTCCAGAAGTGCTTCAGAAAGTGGCAAGGAGGATGGGATCAGTGTGTTTGAAGTGATGGGGAGGATTTTGAGGAGAATTAATAGCAATATGTCTTTTATTGTAATAATATTTTTAATTGTAAGCATTCACCATGTTTTACAATCATGCCATGCATTCTGAATCCCATAAACATCTTCCCACACTTTCCAAGACTCTGGATTTATGTCTGAGCTCCTCCTCACTGCCTGCTGCCTCATGGCCCCAGAAGTACGTTATCTACCTGTGCACTTTGCACTTTCCCAAGCCTGAAAATTGGACAGTTATGCTCAGCCAATGCCAGATTCCACCAGATAAAGTATTTAATTAGCAATGACCAGAACATTCCAGAGAGGAGAGGGGGCAACAATTACAGTCTCCTCCCAGTGGTTGAGAGTTGCCATTTTATAGCGCTGAACATTAGAATTTGTTGTATGGTTTTGCCAAGTTGATTTTTCAAAAGTAGTCTCTTATTTAAATTTGTCATTTAAAAAATAACCAGGCTATTTTGCATTTTCTTTTCCTGTGACCTTAAGCTTTTTAAAAACTGATCTCTAAAGGCTCCAAGCTTCAGGATGTTAAATGTTGGCCTGTCGCAATCATAGAAAATATTTTGCAAGCCTTCCTTTGTCTTCTTGCTTTATGTCTTGTGATTTTTGGCATGCTAACATTTTAAAATTTTGAAGTAGACAAGTCTAGCAGTTTTCAACTTTATTTACTCCACTGCTTTTATGGTTTAAAAGGCCTTCCCTATGTAGTGATTAGTTACCTACTCTCCTAATTTTATGGTTCATAATTTGATTTAGTAACATTAAACTCTTCAATCTTTCTATAGTTCATTCATATGTGATGAAGATTGCATTTGATATTTCTCCTCAGAGAACTAAATATCTCATATATGTGTGGAAATATTCTATGTCATAGATTCAAATGCTGATGATTTTTCCATTAACGCATTATTTTGATTATCCCAAAATATAGTGCATAATCCTCCCGTATCTGAGATTTTTCTTTCCTCAATCTCAGTTACTCCTGGTCAACTGTGGTCCAAAAATATTTGTCTTGACTCTCTATGTATTATACACTTTGATAGCTGGAGATCTGGCCCTCCTTCATTATTCTTCACTGTTTATTTATTCATATGAACTTCAGAATGCTTTTTCAACTCCAAAATAAATATCACTGAGATGTTTATTAAATTACTTTCAGGACATTTAAGACATGGGCTCTTGCAATTCGAGAACGTAGAATGGCTCTCTAAATATTTATTTTCCCTTTACAAATTTCAGTAGTAACTTTTGCTGTTTTCCATAAGAACCCATACGTTTCTTGTTAGCCTTCTTGACATTTTATAAAAGGTATGGCATTGGGCTGTTAGGGCAAATAATTTTCTTTTGGAAAGTTGTGTGTTTGCTGTGAGTGGAATTTCTTTCTTTATACTTTAGTATTGGCTGTAGAGAAGCTACTGGGTTTTGCTGAATTTTACCAATCTCATTGAACTGAAATCACTTAGGTTTTATAGACATATGATTACACAGGGTTCAGTAATTACAATTTGGTCTTCTGACTTCTGATAGGCCCCACACATCTGGAATAAATTGTTATGCACATAATCATTTCCCAATCACAGACATATTGCTTGTTCTCTTCTTGCTTCTGCCATTGCTGAAATAACTGCTGTCTGAATATTGCTCCTTTGAAGGCTGTCTATCAGTTGTCAGTCTCTCTGCTGCTTCCTGGAGGATAATCTTTCCATTTTTCTTTTGACTGCTTTTGGGCTTTTTACATTTTTTCAGTTTTACTATGATGTATCTAGCTATGGGATTCTTTTTATGCATCTCTCCCTGGGCTTTATGGGGCTTCTTTAAATCCTCACATACTACCTTGGCCACCTTCTCTCCTCTCCTTCTAGAATTCTGTCTTCTGTCTCACTGTATCCTTCATGTCTCTTACACTCTCTTACTTCTATCCATTTCATTCAAGAATATTCCTGCTGACTTACATTTCAGTTCCTAAATCCTTTTCTTAGCTGTATCTAATCTTCTATTAAACCCATCCATTCTATCATTTCATTTTTATAAATTTGCAATGTCTGTGTTACTTTTCATCATTTCAATTGATTGTCAAAATTTTGAAGCTTGAATTTTTTCCTCCATGAAGATTGTTGACCACATTGTTTGACAGTCTATATCTGATAGCGTCAATATTGAAATTCCCTCCAGATCTGCTTGTGTTATCTGTTGTATCTGCTGATTCTGATTCATAACATGTTTTCTCTCCATGTGCCACAGTATTTTTGACTGTTGGACACTGAATTTGAACATTACTACCTTAGTCCATTTTCTCTTGCTATCATAATAACAGAGGCTGGGCAATTTCAAAAGAAAAAGGACTTATTTAGCTCATGGTTCTATGTGTCCAAGAGCATATGACAGTATTTGCTTGGCTTTTGGCGAGCACCTCCTGCAGTTCCATGCATGATAGAAAAGCCAGGGAAGCAGGAGCTTGTAGATGAGAAGCACATGTGCAAAAGAGATGGTGGGAAGGCTGAACCACTTTGTAATAACCCACTCTTGTAATAACTGATCCACTCCTAATTCCCTCTTGGAAGGCCTACTCCAGTCCTGAACAATGATGATTCCCCTATGACGTAACCACTTCCTGATAGGCCCCATCTCTTTTTTGTTTCTCTCAGTTTATGTATTTTATTAGTACAGTGGTACCTTGGTTCATGAACTTAATTCTTTTCATGATTTTGGTTGCATCTGAATTGCAAGCAAGTATGTGTTTGCAATGTGTAATAATTCCATTTATCTTGGGGAATTGGCACCTATGCATTTCATATCTTGACGATTTTTCTCCTACTTTCCTCCCATGGCCACCGCTCTCCCTCCTTCCCCAGATCCCCTTCACATCTCCAAGAAGTCTACCTCCCTGTTTTCTACAGTCTCACTATGGAAACCAGTATGGAGATGAATCAAAAAACTAAAACTAGAAATTTCATTTGACCCAGCTACACCACTTCTTGTATCTTCCCAAAAAAGTTAAAGTCATCATATTACAGTGATATGTGCATATGCATGTTTATAGCAGCAGAACTCACAATAGCTAAATTATGGAAGCATCATAGATGCCCATCAACAGATCAATGGATAAAGAAAATGTGAGAGATATATATATGTGTGTGTGTGTGTATAAATGTGTATATGTGTGTATGTGTGTATATATGGTGTATATGTGTATATGTGTGTATGTGCCTATATGTATATATATATGTATATATGTGTGTGTATATATATATATATATATATATATATGCATACAGTGGAGTACTACTCAGCCAGAAAGAAGGTTAAATTTGAGTCATTTGTAGGAAAATGGATGGAACTGGAGACCATAATACTAAATGAAATAACTCAGACACAGAAGGCTAAATATAGCATAGTATAGTATGAGAGACCCAAAATTTAAAGAACAAAATTTTTTTAAATGGCCCTACCTTTTGAAGGTCCCACCACCCCTCAATACCATTACACTGGGAACCAAACCTTCAGTATATGAACCTCTGAGGTCCAAACCGTATGCGAATCATAGAAACTACCTAGGGGAACAACTTGAGGTCCAAGATGACGTTTTCCTCCTTTAGCCCCTTCCTCATTTCCCCTATCAGGGTCATCTTGCATCCTACTGAAGATAAGAATCAATGCTCAATTTCTTTCCTTCTTATTGTAAGTAAATTTCCTGGATCCGTACTCAACTCTGAGTATGCAGTTACAGCCTGGGAGCATGACCTTGTGTGAGAGAAGAAGGTCAGGATGGACTTTTGCTTTTTCAGTTTGAACCTTGCACAGGAGCTCATGTTTGCCCACAGACAAGACATGTGGCAAGTCCTCGGTTCTCCTCACCCACCCTTTGGGTGCTGATACACTCACCGTGATTTATCCACATCTGGAGGATGAACTCATTTCGGGGCTGCTTGCAGATTTCCAGGGATATTTGTTTTGTTTTTAGCAAATGGTCATTCAATTAGATTCTACTAGACTAAGACGGGATCTTCCCATCCTTGCTTCCTGGCTTCCGGAGCCATGGAAAGGCAAAGTAGAGAAAAAATCTCTCTATCAGCACCCTCCTTTCTCACCTTGCACACAGCAGTGTTCTGCAGGGAGGGCCCTCTTTCCAGGAATTTCACCAGCCCTCTTCTGCCTAGAGTGGAATGCTGTTGGGGATTTGCAGGCTCAGCCTGGACTGAAAGTGGCCAGGGTAGGAGCGGAGGTGGGGACAGCTAACAGGATCTGGCCCATCTCCAAGTGAAGGGTGT
The DNA here is from genome assembly GCF_053883595.1 of Heterocephalus glaber. Taxonomy (NCBI): domain Eukaryota; kingdom Metazoa; phylum Chordata; class Mammalia; order Rodentia; family Bathyergidae; genus Heterocephalus; species Heterocephalus glaber. The sequence goes on from NW_028258381.1 coordinate 17,090,098, forward strand.
GTGCAGCTGTTCTGAGGGGCAGTGCATGGTTCCCATGGTCTCAGGAGAGGCAGAGCATTTCCCAAAGCCCTTTCTTCCTTCTTTCCTTGCACCTTCTAGAGGCAGGAGCTTAATGGATATGTGCAAGTCCTCCCAGTGCTTGTTAATCCATCACCATGGGCCTTTAGTTATGAATTCCTTCAAGACTGAGGTCTGATTTCAGTGTTTATTGTTTTCTGTTCTTTCACAAGTATTTTAGTGAGAATTTGAGAACTGTTGTATCAAGACTTATAAACACAGTTCCATTTTAACCTGCTCAGCTGTTTCTTCTTTACTATTATTGTCATTTTGGAAACCTAATCTTTTATTAAACATTAGGAAGTGCTGAACTGGCAAGAGAGAAAAAGTTTTCTAGGAACATGCTGAATTAATAAAGCAAGTTGATGTTTTTTTTGACAAATCAGCCCTCAAGTGTCACACGAACATAGTCCCAGATTCTCAGATATTCATATTATGTGAGAGGCTTGGTGTCCTGTAAAGGAAAGTGACATTGTCAATCAAGTTACATCCATCCTCACATCTGGGCAAGGGCTCCAGATGAATGGGCTGTTAAAAAAACCTTAAATATATATGACTGAAATTGAAAGATAATTGTGTATGTCCTTTTCAGAATAATTGGTGCCCTTTGTAGAACCGGATTGGCCTCTGAGACACAGCAGGCCTTATGTAGGGCAGCCTATTCTTATTTTAGATAGCTTACAGAGTTCATTATTTTCAGGAAATAAGCACATTGAGATATTTTTATGGTCAGTGTGGTTCCAAGTTTATTAAATGAAATTTGTAGTATCTCTCTGGCCAGTTTAGATCCTAAGATAATGATACCATAGAACTATTTAGTGGAACCATTTGCATGCTCAGCTGGAGTCCAGTGCAAACTGTGTTGGTTGTTTGGTTGCACTAAACCCAGGCCTCAGCCAGCAGAGATCTTGAAGCTCTGTTTCTTCTTCTCAGGTCTTTCTTTAAAGGTCATTTTGTTTTCCTTTACATTATTTTTGTCATTCTTCCACAACTCTTAGAATTCTGTTGGCCACCTGTCATGAGTGATATTTATATGAGAATTTGGGCCCCATGGTAGATAGTTGGAAATCTCACCTGGAAGTGGGGGAAATCAAGCCAGCCTAAGCTGTTACGGGAGCACATCGCCACCCCAACCAGAAACAAAACGAGTCATTTGTTGAGTGAATGAAAAATCATAATCACCCTGTTTAACATTTTCTGAAAGCTGTGTGCAACTCAGTGAGATGAAAACAAAAGGAACAATTAAAATGAGATAAAATTGTCAAGAGAATCACTGAAAATAACACTAGATGAAAAACAGAATTCAAGGAAGCCAAATAAATGTAAATATTACTGTCAGTTTTTTTATATAGCAATAATCAGACAGAAATGTGGAAAATGATTTCATCCCTAATAACAGCAAAATTTAAAGCACACAGGGATAACCTTAATAAGAAACATACAGGATTGAGAACTGGGAGTGCCACTTAATTGTAGAGGTCTCACCTAGCATGACCAAAGCCCTGGCTTCAATTCACAACAAAAGAAAGGGAAAAAAAGGAAGGGGAGGGAAGGGAAGGAAGTAGGAAGGGGAAAGATGGAGAACAATGCTCTCAGGAAATAAATAAGTATATATATTTCTCTTTTTTCTTCCAATTAATGTGTGGCTTAATGTGTTTTGAATCAGAATTCTATTGAAACTTTTAGTGAAATGGCAGACAGACCCTAATTCCTTCTGGAATAAAGAATAAAAATGAGAATATGAAGAGGAAAAACATAGTTAAGTGATGACGCGAAAAATAATTTAGACTTGGTCAATGGGATAGAAAAACAATACTGGAGAATAGAGCTACAGTATTGAAGTCAGTGGAATCAGCAGAACAGTGGGTTAGGGTAGAAATAAACCCTTGTAAAAATAAGGACATTGAGTGTGACAAAGAGGCACCATAAATCAACAAGCTTACTCCACAAGCAGGACTTTGGGATATCAGTGAGGACCTTGGGTACTCGGTAGAGTCCAGAACCTAGTGTCAGCAGCTCTGAGAGTTTGAATCTTGTAGAATTTGACAGAACACAAGAGATAAGTTTTGCCAGCATTGATAAATGTTGGGAGATCTTACCGGCTTTGTGATACCTTCCTGGGTAGGGTTGTGGGAAAGCAACCAAGCCTGATTCACAAAGAGAACACTCGCAGATACTCCAGGCTGACCTGCGGGCCAGTAATACTTCTTTAGCCTTCCCTACCCCTGTTTTCCCCAAGGGGCCAAATCCCGAAATGAGAAAGAATTAAAAGAGGCTCAGAAGGAAGCCTGAGGGGTTCATCTCACAGCATTTTCATTTTGACATTTGAAGTAAAACCTCAGACTTCCCAGAAACATCGTATTTCAACTGGTTTGTGCTTTTCAGGTTGAAACAGGGTTTGCCAGTTTCAGTATTATTGACATTTGGGGCCAGAGAGTGCTTTGCAGTGGGGCCTGTTTCACTACATCCCAGGAACATCCCTTTCCCAAGTTGTGACAACCAAAAAGCGTGGAAGACCCCCAAATTGAAAACTACTGGCTTAAAACTATTAATGGAGAAAATGTGGGATGTAACAATGATATTCTGAAGTCATGAACTAGGAAAGAAAAAATTATTAAACAGAGCCTATTGGCTTTTTAGGGAAGTGTCAGGGCCCCTTGGATACATTACATCCTAATTATTTTAAGCTTTCTAAAAGTTAGGAATTTGGGGACAAAAAATAATTGTGGTCCTCGCCTTATTTCCACACACCAAAGGAAATTCCTAATGTATTGGAGAAGCAGTCTCTTCAGTATCATGCCATACAAAAACTAACAGGAACTAGAATTCTTTTCAAGCCTCCGGATGAGGAGAGCTTTCTAAGCCTGCATCAAACTTCTTCCAGAACAAATGACATTGAAAGACAAGACACCAACCAGGGAGGATATCTGCAGCAATTATAACAGAGAAGTTGGATCTTTATTTCATGAGAAAAAGTCTGAGATCATAATAGTTAAATGAGAAAAAAGCAAAAACCAGGGATAGAAGATGGATGAAATCATAAAAAAAAAATAGATGCTCCATAAGCACATGAAAAAATATCTATCAGCTCTCATTAGTAATCAAATGTAAGTTAATACAAGGTACAATGTCTCTCAACTCAGCATAAATGGCAATGAAAACACCCATTGTTTTAAGTTCCTGTGTATCTCAGTAAATGTCTATGTATTGCACGTTTATGTGGCAGACACCAAGCAGGAAACTCAAGATAAGCAAGATCTAGTCTCCACCCTTGAGTTTCTAGTCCAGTGATGGTGAACCTTTTAGAGCTTTCAATGATAGGAAACAGCCTGTTGCAGCCTGTGTGCCATAGGTTTGCCACCACTGTGTTCAATCAGCTTAGTTTGTCAAACACATGCATACCACGTATTAAATGGAGGAAGGCATTTTATAAATGCTGGTAGTTTTAGGGCTCTGTCACTCTAATGCTCTCTCTATCTCCTTCCTTCAACTTGTTACTTACAAGGCTCCTGACTCTGTTTACAAACTCACTACTGACTGACCTATCCCCAAAACAAAGACCACCCTGCACTTCCAAGCCAATGTCATAGGACTGTTTCCTTCTCCATTGCCATATCCTTGCCTGAGACCAGCACTAGACCTTCCTGTCTGGCAAACTCAAAGCCTACTTTTCTTTCTTGTCCTTTGGAGTTTTTTGTTGTTTTTTTACATTTCTGAGGATTGAACCCAGGACCTTTGCACTGAGCTACATCCTCGGCTTTTTTTAAAAATTCATTTTTATTTTGAGACAAGTTCCCTCTAAGTCACTAAATTGCCCAGGCTGGGCTCGAACTTGTAATCCTCCTGCCTCAAGTCTCCCAGTGTGCTGTATGCACTGGCTTTATAAATCTCCCTCCTTTCTTTAAATGTGAACTTTATTGAGATACAATGTATATACCATGCATTTCTCCCATTTAAAGTGAAAAATTTGATGGTTTTTAGTATATTTACAGCTATGTAACCATCATTACAGTCAATTATTAGAAAGTTTTCACCATCCTCGGCTGTGGTTCGCATGTAGTTTTAAGTGCATCCCCCAAGGGTTCATGTGTTGGAAACATGTCTTCAGTCTAATGAGGTTGATAGGTGGGGGTCCTTTAAGAGGTGGGGCCTTAGATAAGCCCTTATAGTCACTGGGGACCTGCCCTCCCCCTGGAAAGGATTCCTACAGTTCTTAGTCCCATATCACTCTCTGGCATCCTGTCTTGCCATGTGACAGCTTCCTTTTGCATGTGTCCCCACTGTGATGCCATCTGTCATAATGTGACACAACCAGGAGACCCTCACTAGAGCCAGTGCCATGCCGTATGGACTTTCAGCCTCCAAAACTATGAGCTAAACAAAGACCTTTTCTTTACAAAGTACCCAGCTTCACACTAAAGCAGGAAATAGACAAAAACACAAATAAACCTTCACAAATAAACCCGTACCCACTGCAGTCCTTTGATTTTTGTTTGTTTTGCTTTTTCAGTATTGGAGACTGAACCCAGGGCCTTTGCACTGAGCTATAACCCAGCCCTTTTGTAAATTTTTTATTTTGAGACAGGGTCTCACTAAGTTGCCCAGGTTGGACTCAAACTTACAATCCACCTCCCTTAGCCTCCAGAGTACACTGCCCTACCTGGCTATTCTTCTGATTTTTAAAATGCTTGACCCTTTTGGTTATTCTAAATTGTTTGACTGTTCCTTCTTGGTCTTTTCTACCTTCAGTGCCTTAAATATTTCTATTTTCCAGACCCTAGTTCCTAGCCCTCTTCTCATATTCCATAACTTCTAAACTCAAACAGGTGTTATTCAAGCCTGGGGTTTCAACCTGGACTTTTATGATCTCATGACTCTATCTCTAACCCCAGAACTCAGTCCCAGTCTTCGGTTGCTCCTTCCTAACCCACCCAGCTGACCTGCACTACATCAAACTCCACAGGCTCTAAGTTGAGTAGATCATATCTCAAGCCCACCCATCCATTCTGCCATTGGATGTGCCCTTCCTCCTATGCGACGCATTTCTCAGATACCTGTATTTGTTACATACCTATGTATTGCATATAGGTAGCATCATATCCTGTGTCGCTCCAGGGTAGCCTCGCCACCTCGTGCTCCTCCTTGTCCCTCAGGCCCTGCCCATCCATCTCCCACTCCTCAGGCTGTGCTGAGCCTGTATTCCTAGCCACACCTCACCTCCATCCTTTCCCTACTGCACTGAGGGGCCTTAGTTCACATATTTGTCACCTCTTGCTTTAACCCTTCCAGACACTCCACCCTGGCCTCAGAGCTCTCTCCCTGAACCACATAGTCCTGGACCTGCTGGAGCACCTGAAGCACATGCCCAGGGCACTCAGCCCAGCAGAGGAAGCCCGGCGGCTCTGGTGGAGTTTCCAGATCCTGCATGGACACAGCCTTATCATCTGCCACACTCACCTCTTGGCTCCTGCACCTACACCCGCCACTGAAAGTCCTTGATGCTCTCTAAACACTGGCCTTTTTACACCTTTGTGGGTTGGACACGCGATTTAGAATTTCCCATCAAGAATTTTCCTTCACAAAATCATTCATCCCACTGCGCATCAGAGTCACTTCCCGGAGGTAGACACTCTCCCCTGAGCTGCCACAGCACTCTACCCAGTGTTATATCAGCACACCCACCTTGCTGTGGTTTTGTTGCATATCTCTACGCCCACTAGAATGTGAATTCATCAAGTGCAAACCCCTTTTCTCAGTCCTCTGAGATCTTCAGTGCCAATGCTACCCCACAAGGCGTGTGCTAATTGCTTGTTGACTGGCTGCATGAATGAATGAACACAGGAAGCTTTACCTAGATTCCTTGAGACACAGGACCTGGCATGCTAAGGAGACTCGGCAGCGGCTGAAGTAGTAGACCCTGAAGGGAAAAGCAGCCTCAGCCACAGTTCCTTCCGGGGCGCCTCAGGCCACATACTGCACTTGGGCTACTGTGACTTTCAGTTGTCCCGAGGGCCCAGCTGGATTTAATAGTGAAGCTTTTTCCAAAGGATGTTCAACACAGGGGCAAGGACTTTGTAGGTCACTGAGATGATGAATCACTCCCTTCAAAGCAGAGAAGACTTGCGACTTCCTTCTAGATTTGTGTTAGAATCATGTCACACTGTTCTTCAGGGTGTGGGACCCCCCTCCCAGAGCTTTGCTGAGCTGGCTATTTCTCTGCACCCCCAGATTGACTTCTTCATGCCAGTCACATGATAGAATTGGGGTTACATCGTTTGCTGGAATGAATCAACTCAACTCATTCTCCTGGCAGCAGCAATGGTCCTGAGCCTGTTACTATGGAAATAAGTTTGTTACTTTTGTGGTTTCTTCCTGGTTTTCAGGCTGTAAGGCAACGTTTGCAATGCTCCTGTGAATTTCTCCCCAAAGAAGAGAAAGGATAAAAATAGAACCAGAGGGATAGAGAGCCAGGGATGTGTGACAGTCAAAAACATTTCGCAAATCTCTTTGCTCTGGGTCAGTGCACCTCACTCCTGTTTGTTTTGTTTTGTTTATACTTTATGTGCTAAGCTCAGCACTTCTCACAGCTTGCTCCTTCAGTCCCGAAGAACTCATTTTCCAAGAGAAAGACAATATTATTTAAAAAAGTAATCGTCGCCAACATCCACCATCACCTCCAAGAGACCAATCTGGTCCATGCTAGGAGCATGGTGACTTCATGACCCCAGGGCCCACTGCCCCCAGTCCCAGGTCCGTGGGCCTTGTCCAGTCTTGCATTCCATTGATGTTTGTGGTGTTTAGGGGAATGGTAGGGTAGTGTCTTAGCCCTGACTGATGCCTTCGTGGAGGGCAAGGAAGTAGGGAGCTCACACCTCCTCAGCTCCTGGACCTGCCCCAGAACTGCATGTGGAAGTCACTTGGGGTCCAAGTGCACTCTGCTCAAAAAAAGAGAGAGAGACTTATAGCTTAGAAACTTCAAACGCACCCAAGTTCTAAGCCCCTTAAAGGTAGCTTCTCAATCCCTTTGGATCTTATATTAACTGGGTTCATTAATTATTCTCACGGCATCAAATACTTTTGAGTAGCTATTTTGTGCCATATACTTTTCTAGACATTGAGAATGCAACAGGGAATAAACAAATCAAATGTGTATGTGGGTACATATCTGTAGACATTTATGTCTACAGATTTATAATATAAACACCTCACCATTCTCGTAGAATTTAGCATGGCAGAAGAAAAAGAAAATGATCAAACATATAAGTGAATATATAATAGGTCAATAATAAGCTTAGGAAAAATAAAGTAGGATAAAGGAATAAAGTATTACAGATGGGAGGAAGACGGCCTCTCTGAAAAGTTAGCAGTAATCTAAACTCACTCAGAGATATCCAGAATTGGCAAGATGGCCAGTGTGGTTAAAGCCAAAGAATTGACATGGAAATTAGAAGACAAAGTTACAGTCCATCAGTGTAATAGGCAGAATAAAGGCACCTCAGAGTTGTTCATTTCCTGACCCTAGATCCTGAGACTATGTTGGCTTACATGGGAAAAGGCAATTTGCAGATGGGATTATGTTAAGGACCTTGAGCTGGGGAGATTCTCCTGGATTGGCCCTGTGGAATCACTGTAATCAAAGGGATCCATATAAGAAGAAAGCAGAAGAGTCAGAATTAGAAGAGGTAAAGACAAAAGCAGAGATCAGAGAGGACGGAAGAAGCTGCACGGCTGGCTTTAGAGGTAGAAGAAGGAGACAGAGAGCCAAGGAAGACAGCCAACCTCGAGAAGCTGAAAGAGGCGAGGAAATAACTCTTCCCTAGAACCTCTAGAAGGAATGCAGTCCTTGGGCACTTTGATGTTACACTTCTGAGCTCCAAAATTGGAAAAGAATAAACTTGTGTTGTTGTAAGGCATCAAGTTTGTAGAAATTTGGGGTGGTAGCAATAGGACACCAAGACAGGGGCCGAATCATGGAGACCCTGAGAGATCCTTGTATGCTTGTAAAATCTTGATCTCGAGCTCGGTGCAAATCAAAGCCCACAGGAATGTTGTGCACAGAGAGCCATGATGCAGTCTATGTATTTACATCTTTATCTCGTCTCCTGAGTGGGAGACTAGCTCTGTTCAGAAGAGGGAGATGATGAAGTATAGAGACCAGTTAGAAAGATGATAATGGGGCATCGTGGGAAGCATCAAGAAGAGATAATTTTAAGGTAGGGGCAACAAGACTTGCTGCTGAGCTACATCTAATGAATCTGAGGCAAAAAAAAAAAAAGCAAGTGTAACTCCTAGAAAACAGCATGACCAATTACCATTAATGAAATATGGAAGACTGGGAGAGAAGGAGTCTTATTGTTGGTTGTATGTTTTTTCTATTTTTAGAGAGGGAGTTTTAAGAATTATGCTTTGGGCTTGAGTTTGAGATAGTAATTAGATGCCCAAGTGGACAAGTGGAGTAAGCAGTTTTATATTCAAGTCTAGAATTCAGGAGAGAGTTGGGGCTGGAGAAATAAATACAAGAATCATCAACACAGAACCAGGTAGGATCCTCTAAGCAGAGCCATAAAAGAGAGAGATGGGGAGAGGAAGCAAAGAAAAGAGGGAAGGGGAAGGGAGAGAAGGGAAAGAAAGGGAAGGAAAAGGAGAGGAAGAGAAAGGAAAGAGACAAGCAGAAGGGAAGTGGTCCTTGGTCCATCCTCTGAATTTAGAGGACAGTCTGAGACGTGCAGCCACAGACAGGCCCAGCAAAGTGCACTTGAGAGTAATGATGAAGTAATTACATTCCTCCTGCGCCGGAACACAGGCTGGTAGAGGAAATAGAATCCATCCTAGGAGAATGCTATAGAATGTAGAATTAGCACTGTGTCAGGTTAATTTCTTTCCTAGTCTCACCTTGGGTTGATGAACTCAATTTAAAGATCAGACTAATCAACCTTGAGCAATTGTTGGGAAATGGGAAAATCTCTCACCTCTACATTTCATGGCTTTGGCTCACCTGCATGTCCAGAGCACAGATGGATGTAGCCAAAGTGTGTTGTGCTCCAGAGTGGCTATTAATTCACTCAAATTCAATCTTGCTCTAAGATTCCCTCACCAGAGTGGCAAGAAACTCTGTCTCAGTGGTATTGGAGGAGTCCTTTCTATCCCTAGAGATGTGTGAGATTCACAGTGGTACCTGGTGCACAGGAAGCATCTTCCAGGCTCTTCTGTAGAAGTCACCATGGTTACCCTATTGCTTTTCACTGAAGGATAATGTGAGTAAGGTTCCTCTCTTCCTTCTCCGGGACCCTGGTGTTCCTCACAGTATCCTTTTCATGTAGTCTCTGAGAAATGTCGGATTCTCCTGGCAGCCATCCTGCCCTCACCCCTTGGGGAAAGCAGCTCCAGGAGGGACCAGGTCACTACAACCTTAGAAACCCACAAGCCTTGCCCTTTCTCAGCCTCTGACAGGAAACCTCAACCTCATGGGACAGTTCTGCCTTTCCACTCTAACAAAGGTCTCTCTCTTCTCCCCAAAACAAGCCTATGTCTCTCACACAGAATCTTCCTATCAGTCCCAGACTATTCTGTTTAGGATGCTGGAATTCTACAGCTGTTCATGGCTCTCAAGATATGGTTTCCCCTACTCTAAGCACACAGATAACTTTCTTCTGATTGGGGAAAAATGTCACATATAAAGTCTTTTTCTGATTATAGTTCATTTCAATATTTTATAATATAATTCTTAAATTGAACAAGTGCATTATTAAAATAAAGTAACTTTATCTTTGGTCTCCCCGCATCCCTTATTTTGATTCTTTCTCTGCTATCTGATAAAAACATGGGCAGATTTCGCCAACCATTCTTAGACAATAAAGATGTTCTCTGCTAAGGTCATTTGAAATGTGTCAAGATGGCAACTCCGAATTAAATCAAAGTCACTGTTCCTCCTCACATGCTTCCCATGCCTCAGGTTATGGGAGGGGGTTGGTTGATTTGTCTCTCTTGCTCCTGTTCCTCCTCAAGTTCCGGGGTGATGGTTTCTGTATCATACAGGATAAGGCTGGGGTGAAGGAAAAGGCAGGGGTCTTTCCTATTGGCTGGACTGTTGGAGTGTTCTGGTGTCTCAGCCTCCTGAACCTAGCAGGTAGTTAAAGCCACCTCTTTCTCAGATGATCATTTTAATGTTTTCAAGGATACCCTCTACCTTTGGGGGCTCAGGGACACTTGCTATGGTTCCCATATCCAGTCAAACCCATCTCCATCCCACCTGGTCACTTCTTCTCTGGCCTCTAAGGATTCAGTGGTTCCTGTAGCTTCTTAGCACTGAAGTCTGCTGTCCCTCCTGGTGATCCTCTGGGCAGCCCATACCAGCTGTCTCATAGAGCCTGTTCGACCATGAGAACCTCTTCTTGTCCCTATGGGGACCATTGATCCAGTTTTCCAAGGACCATCCTGTTTATGGCTATTGTCCCCACATAATATATTGGTGCTCAAAAGTGTCCTCATTGTGGTAAAAAATTACAAGATCACTCTACCTCTTTTCCACAGCTTCTGGGAGTGGAGAATACCCATCCCAACCACCTCTTTTTCCCTCTGGCCTCTGAGCACATAGCAAGCCCTTTAGTTTGACAGGCAAAAGTCAGACCTCAGTCCAGGGTGCCCCTACCAGCAGGAACCCCACTGGAGACCCTTCTTGTGGCTGGAGAGGAGGCTATGGTGTTCCCACCCCTTCCCACTGGAAAGTGAAGACTTGTGCCTGTGAATGTTTTTGTTTTTTGGTGTTTTTCTGAGTATCCTCTCCCCAGCAGTGTCAACCTCTGGTATTTCAATACCTGTGATGTGGACAAATGTTAAGATGCCAATAACATGTTCCTCTCACTTTGTTTTTGATGAACACTCTGGTGCAGAGCCACCAGAATGTGAGCTACATGACAAGAGGGCTTTATTTTTGTTTGCTGCCTAGATCAGTGGCTCAAACACAGTAGCTATTTATTACAGTGTTCCCCATTATCTGTGAGGAGTAAATTCCAAAACAACCAGTGTATGCACAAAATTGGTGATAGTACTGAATCTATATATTATACTGTGTTCTTTATTAAGTCAAGAACTTTCAACTTTTCACCTAAAGGAAGGATTTTAGAGCCTCTCTTTGGCATGTCTGAGTTATCAACATCATTACTTTCATGCTTGGAAGCCATTGCTATAAAATATATGAGTGATCTAAATATACACACTGTGATTCCATCTAGTATGGGTCCTTGCTTAAATGATAATTAAAACCAAACCAACTATGAATTTACAGGCAAAAGCTTTAATCACAAAGTGGAAAGATAGGGAAAGGACTCCATCCAGCTTAAGTAGCCGGAGGGGACATACTCTGATGAAGAGGATCAGATTAGACCATTTCCTAAAGACTGAAGAGCAGTTTTACAGGGTATCGTGGGGGGCTAGGGTCCAGTCGATTATTATCTCAGTCTTGGCTTCATAGCTCCTAAGGAATCCTGGTGACTTTTGGAGCAGTTTGGTTCCTTATGAGGAATTTCAAGACTTGAGCTGATCTCAGACATGTGAGGCTCTGCTGGAACCCAGAGTCACCACAGGTTTAGGGCAGTGGAAACTTCTGGGTATAGGTGTCCATTTTGACAGTCAATGAGGTAGGCTTGGAGGTAAATTAAACCCTGTGTTCCCAACTCTTAGACACTCCCTAAATGATTAACCTGCTTATATACAGAGCCAAAAAGTATTTGACCCAGAGTTTCACAAAGTGAAGGTCAAGCTTTGTTCTACTTTTAATTACCTGTTGGGCACTTGTAGACCCAAGTGAAGAGTCACAGATTTTAGGAAAATCCACTTTGAAATTCCTGTCTACCTTAGGAGAAAACACAAAACATGCTTTTAATGAGTAACGGGTTAAGGGCACAGGAGTTTATAAGTTCCCTGTCCCAGTAGTTATCTCTGACTATGTCATGACAGTGTCACTGCCAAAATCGGTCTGATAACCAGGATGCAGACTGAGTAACTGACAGGTGGGTGTCAGGAAGCAGCCTGGACACTAGACAAGTGCATGGGCAGGGAGAGTGGGAGAGAGTGAGAGTTCATCATGCTGCTCAGAATGGTGCCCAAATTAAAATTCTTGAGTTGTTTCTGGAGTTTTCTATTTTGATGATTTTGGATCATGGTGGACCATGGGTAAATAAAAGCCTCAGAAAGTGAAACCAAAGATGAGGAGAGATAAATCTTGTTTTTAAATTTGCAAATTGAAAGGTAAAAGTGAGTGTCTGACATCTTCCTTTGGAATGTAGTTTTTATTGTCTTTGGCTCTTACTTCAGACTCCATTCTAACATACCACTAATCATGGCCATGAGGAATTTTACATAAACTCAGAAACATGACTATATCATACATATTGGTAATTTTTTAAACTAGCTCTTTTGTTTTCCCTACTCCAGCCTCAAGCCACATTAATCATGTATATGCACACATAGTCTCACATGCTAGTATTAAATTTGCTTTGATCCACTTTATACCAACTTTTATCCATCTTCCTTTCTTGTTCAATCAGACTTCATCCATACCCATTGTCATTTATTCAATACTCAGATTAATTTCTGGCTTCTCTCATCTGTTCAAATAATTTGTCTTTTAAAAAAGTTTTGCCAACATTCTGTTGATTTGCTATAGGAGCTTTTCTCAGAGTATTTCCTAGCCCAGTCTCATCACAAGGACTCTTTAGATATGTAAATTCTCGGGCCAATCCAGGGCTGTTGAATCTGATACTCTTGGTATGGCCCAGCAACCTGTTTTAACTAGCCCTCCAGCATATTCTAATTCAGGTTAATGTGAGAACCACTGTGTTAAATTAGTTTTCCAGGATGTGCTTATACTTTAAACTAACTCATAAAATAATTGCCCTGTAATAACTGTTTTATTTCAGACTTTCTTGTCTATACCAGAGTGTTTGTTCTTTCAAATGAACATCAAAGTAATTTCATTCAATTAAGAAAAATCTATGTCTCCGATGGGAAATGATAATAAATTTATGTTAACAATGAAATGACTGGCATTATTATCTAAGTGTTTATATCTGAGCAGACAAAATGTCTTTTCATTTCTCCATCAATTAGATTTTTATTGTTTTTTTTCATAAAGTCCTCTAACTTTCTTGTCAAATGTATTCATAAATAATTTATAGTGTGGGATCATTATATTAAGTATTTTTCCCATTCTCTATCTAGGTTTTTATTTCTAGAGTAGAGAGAAAGATATAAGATGAATTAAGTCTTTATCTTGTGTGTTGCCACTTCGATAAATTCTCTTCCTTATTCAAGTGGTTTGTAATTTTTAGCAGTGACATTTTTAAAACAAAAGTATAATCTTATTTCTTGTCCCTCTGTTCATACTCTTATTTTGTTTAGCTGCACTGATTAGAACTTGCGGTGTTGAATAAAATAATAGCAAAAGAACTGTACTTGTCTACTTTCTTATTTAATCTGAAATAGCAAATGTACCTGTCTAATTCCTTATATAATATGAAATAGCTTTGCTGTTTCAACATCTAGAATAATACCACTGTGTTCTAATGGTCTTTAATACACTTAAGTTATTTCTTCTAGCTGTATTTTAATTAAGAATTCTTATTAGGACAGGGCTATTGATTTTTATTAAGTATTTTGACAGCCAGCATCTATTGATATCTTTGTGTGGTTTCTTTCTTTAATGCATTGTTCTCATTTGGTACCAAAAATAAAGCACAAATTATGGTACTATCTCAGTGAGTTCTCTTTGTCTCATCAGCTTTACTTTTTCCCTTTAAAACAAGGATTCTGACTAATAGCTTGGGTAGATAATCTGAAGTTAAGAGTCTAGGGAGTAACATGACGTAAGTCTGATATGCTAAAACACAGATGCATACAACCTAATCCTTCGAGCTGTTTCATCTTTGACCAGGCCAACTATTGTGGCTTGTATCTAGATGTGATCCCAAACCCTCATGTAGTCATAGTTGGGGCTTTTCAGAGGTGGCTGGATCTAGGGTGTGTGATCAAGGAGGTGAAGGTGGGATCAATTCATGGTGTGATCCTAGGATTAAGGCTGCCCCATCCTGGGTGTGAATGCTACCTGCTCTAAGGATGAGTAGCCTGGATAGGATATAAGGGACAGAAAGTGGGTTCCTGCTTGTAGCTTGCTGCCTTCTGCCTGCCATGAACTGTTTCTCCTCTGTGATGCTTCTCAGCCATGCTATGCTGCCTTGGGGCCAGCTGACTGTGAACTGAAACCTCTACAAACTGTAAGCTAAAGAAACCTTTCCTCCTTTAACTTTGGGTGTTGAGTATTTTGTCTCATCAACAAGAAAAGTAACTAAGACACACCAGCTGAGTCAAACTACAAATAAGTAATGATTGTGGGTCGTGCCAGTATGATGGTCAGAGCTTAAGTGCCTATGTCATAGAGATCTGGGTCCAGACGTTGGTTCTGCCAGTTGCACATTGGGAAACTTGGGATGAAAAAAGTTGCTAACATTTACTAAGCTTTTTCTGAGATTCTCACATATTTTATGTGGATTCCTATGGGTTACTTGCTTCACTTCCCTAAATCACATTCTTCTCCCTTATTAAACAGAGACCACTGTATCTATTCCATGGAGTTGTTATAATATGTATTACAAGGAGTGCCAAAAAGTTAGCCCCATGCTCTCATTTATGGATTTTTTTCATAAAAAGATTACTAGTTGAGTGAGCATCTACCATCAGAAATTGTGGGGCAGGAGACTGGATCAGTATGAACCATCTGTCTCACCTCCTCAGGTCCCATGTTTAGCTTCTTGCCCTAACCTCCCACTGTAGACTTGTAATTGAGGACCATGACTTGTGACCTAGACCCCCTATTGGTGGGTACATTCTAACACAATTCAGCACACTCTCAGTTGGCTGTCAACCACATTCCCTACTTCAGGCCATGAAGAGATTGACTGTTCTGCACTCAAGGCATCTCCTTTTTTCCCCCCTCTTTAGGAACGTTTCTATTGATTTTATTTTTTTATTCGTACATTTTAGGTATATGTAATGATAACATTCCTCATAGGGAATTTGTACCTATACATGCTATATCACAGCTACAGTGACTCATTTTGCTGTGTATATTTTCAATGGAATTTTTAATCTCCTGGGTATGTGTTTGAATCTGTTTCATGGATTTCATTTCTTTCCTATGTTGGACATTCATGGTTTCCATCATTTTCCTAAGCTTCTCTATTTTTAAATTTTTATCCACTCTAGAGTCACTAACCATGTCTTTCATTATGGTCACCATCTCTGTAGTTACCTGAGAAATTATTTCTGATTTGATTTTTTTCTAGACCCTCATTCATCTGCTTTGTTACTTTCATTTCACAAAGTCCAAGTGGGTGGCCTTCAAACTGTTTCACCTCATCGCCCTCTGGGTTTGCCTTTCATGAGCTGGAAGTCTGGGGTTGCATCTTGCTTAAAGTGTCTTCTCATTTTCTTTTTTTAAAATTTTCAGTTTAATTCCTGGATTGATGCTTATAAATTGCTTGTGGCAGGAAGCTTTATTGCTATTATTTAGAACCCCTTGGCAATGACTACCTCTGAGAGATGTCTTCCAGGTGTTGCTGGCTTTGGGGGTTTAAGTCTGTTGTAAGATCCTACCTTTTCAATGTATTGGGAATGAAAAGTTGCTGCCTACTTGGTCTAGCCCCTGGTTCTTTGGCACTGGCCTATAGAATTGTTTATGACCCTTAGGCAATCTCAGTCTTGGCATGCCAGAAAGAAAAACTGATTAGAACAATTATGTCACCTTGTCTAAAATAGTATAATTAGCAATAACAATAGCATCAAACACAGCCTAGAAAATGACAAACTGTGATAACTATTAATTTGCCACCTTTAACTGAATGAACTGTATTTGTGATCATATAACAAAATCTAAAACAAACCTGAAAAGTGTATATGGTAAATATGCCCTCAATATGGCGGTTTTACCCTTAGAGGAGAAAATTTTTTAAAGGATTAAGGGAAAAAATAGAGAATTCGAAGAAGAGGAAGGAATTAGAAGTAAGGCTAGAGGACAAAGGAAGATTATCTAAACTTTGGGAAACTGATGAAGACAGGAGGGAAAGAGAAAAAGAAGAAATAAAAACAAGACCAGAACAAAACAATAACAATAACAAAAAACTAGAAACAATGTTCACACTCATATAAAAACAAGAACAAACCAGAAAAAAACAAAACAAAACAAAAGAAGAAAAGAAGAAAAAAATGTCCACTTCAGGGTTATCTCTGCAGTCTCTGGTAGATAGAGTGGGCAGACAAAGCCCAGATCCACGTTGATTAATCCTGGCAAGCCCGCCATAGATTTACAATGGGTTAGTGAATAATCCCAGCAAGCCTGCACCTTTAGTTCCAGTGAAGTTCAGGCTGATTTCTGGCTATAAGGCTGGAACCTGATTTTCAGCCTGCAACACTCCATGTACCTCCTGCTGGCTTGAACTCAGCTCCCTGCCAGTTAAACTCAGCTCCTTGACCTCCTACTGACTGGAATTTAGTTGCACCTCACCTCAACACTGGAAGCCACTAGATGGAGCCAGCCCACAGCTGCTCTGAGTTCTGAGTTTAGTTTGCCTCTCTCCAAGATGGTGACCACCCAGTCACTCTCTCCTGGGTGATGTCTAAACCCAAATAATTCACCAGTCACTGCAGTCCACTGTGTCCACTACTCTGTTCCACTGGTGCGTTTCTCCATGGAGGCCTCTGAGGTTGCCAGTAGTCACCATCCGTCTACAGGTTTGAGCTACCCTTCCTACAAAGTGAGCCGAGGCTCAGGGAAAAAGTATCACTTGCCACCTCCCTCTTCTGTGTTAAGGCCTCTCTCTTTGCTCTCCCTGTGAGGTTCAATTCTCACTTCAGGTCCTTGCTGGGTCCCCAGGACCCACTTCCCTCTTTTTTTTCTTCCTCACATTGCTGTATTCCAGCATCTGGACACAAAATCTTGGAGAGGCTGGTTGCTCTGCTATTCACCACTCTCCTGTTAGTTACTTTTCTCTCTTTATTGAGACAAAGTACCTGACACCCAAAGTTACAGAGGGATAGGTTTATTTACCTCACAGTTTGTAGAGGTTTCAGTCCATAATCATCTGTCTCCAAGGCAGGGTGGCATATGGCAGAGGGGCAACAGTTTATGGCGGCATACGATAGAAAAAGCAACAAGGGCAACTTAACAGCATCTTTCTGCTTCTTTTATCTTATCCAGCTTACCAGGATCAGGGTGGTGGCAAATCAATCAGTGGACTGGTTTAGTAATCACACACCCTTAATCCCAGCATCACACACTCTTAATTTAGCCACTTATGACTGCATGAGGCTTTGAGGGGACATCTAGACCCAAACCATAACATCTGCCATCTTCCTGGAAGTCTCCCAAGGCATCTCCTGACTGTGCATCAGGTATCCTTGTAAATTGAATCCTAGGTCCCTGTGGCTGACTTTGATGTGACCTCCAACTTGGGGTGGCTTGGCCCATTCTGGGTTATACTGGACTCCTACATCACTCCTTGCATTTCCCATCCACAGACAGCTGTGCTCAGGGTCGCCAGGGAGCTCATATTGCCAATCACCACCACCAAATGCTCACAGTTCTCCTACTTAACTTGGCTCCTGTGTCCCCACTCTGAACCATTCTGATCTTGGACTTCCCATGATACCCTTGTTCCCCTATCCTTGTCTTTTGTCCTCCAAAGTTTTGGAAATTATATTGGAAACCAAAATCTCTGGCAAGATCATTTCTTGCTGGAAGTGGCCCTAAGGAGTCACAGAAAGCAGACAGCTGTTCCTTTGTGTTCCAGACCTGATGACTGCAGTGATTGGTGACTGTATACAGCACCAGTACTCCAAGCAATCCCAGTCCACACATCAATGCTGGCTTTAAATCATGAAGACATTCTGTGCTCTGCAACCCAAGCTGGAGTATGTGAACCTTGCAACAGCACATATGCATTAGCTTTTGCTGCAAGTGACCTCATTTATCTCACAGAATAATCACCTTTCAGATCTTCTGTTATTGGTTCTGATGGCAATGATATCCTCTTAGGTCTTAATACTTGATGCATGGCTCTCTCTCTCTCCTCCCAGGAGGCATGAAAGGATCTAGAAATATTTCTTGACCTATCATCTGTTACTGAAATACATTTCTTATTGATCAGCTTTTTATTTACAGTGTAGCTCAGATTAGTTGAACATATATATCAGGGCCGAAAGTCTTTATTTGGTTTACACACAACAGTTGTTACAAGTTTATAATGTAGAAGCTAATAAAAAAATCTCATTTTTCCTCCACAGAATAAGATATATTGAAATCCATCGCCAAAGATATGTGAAACTAGTGAGGAGGATGGTACAGAAGGTGGTGGGTGAGAATGAGCAAAGCATGTTATGTACATGTACGAATCTGCCAAAATGAAACAGATTGATCTGTGTAACCAATATTAAAAAGAGTAGAAAAATAAAAAGGAAAGCTCAGGTAGTATAAGTGGCCTCCTGTATCTGTGGGTTCTGTATTTATGGATCCAAACAACCACAGGTGGAAGATATTCAAGACAGGAAATTATGCTTATACTGAACATAATACAGACTTTTCCCCTTTTTATTCCCTAAACAATATAGTACAGCAACTATTTACATTCCATTACAAATCATAAGTAGTATGGACTTGATTTAAAGTATGCAGAGAATTGGGCATTGATTATTTGCAAATATTCCACATTTTGTATAAGGGATTTAGGCATGTGCAGATTTTGGTATCAGTGAAAGTTCCTGTATTATACCTCTGTTCGCTAAGGTTAACACAGCATGTCTTCAGCTCTGCTAGGCATTTAAGCTGTGGGTTTCTAGGCCCTGCCCTTCAGGATTCTGATTGAGGTCTACTGAGGAGGCAAGGAGTACTCATTTTGAACATGTGTCACAGGGAGTTTTTAGTAAATGGTTTCTGGACCTCACTTTTGAGGACAACTGAGGTAGGTGAAAGAATATCAGATTCAGAGGAAAACACTTGGGATTTAATTCAGACTTTAATTTTCGTGTTCCAATTCATAAAGAGGAATTCTGCTCTCTGTTATTACAGATCTCCTTTTCATGAAGATTCTTTGTGCAGGCATTTAACCTCTCTGAATACACAGTGAATGTGTTCACAACCACAGTTGTCACAAGCATTCTGTGCTTAACTCAGTGGGAGAACAAAAACATCCTCAAATTTTATCCAGTCATTTCTTTTGAAAAAATAAATAAGGTACATAGTAGACACAGCTGGAGGAAAAGCTTAATGATAAACAGTCAGTAGACAGACTATAAAAACTCAGCAATCTGGTACAGTTAGTTAACGAAGGCTGACATTAATGGTCTCTGAGGACACAATTTTTGCAGCATAACAATTTATGTATCTAAAAGTGACATTGAAATTGCTAGGAAACAATATATTCTGGTACTAAGATGAGGACATATCATATAGAGATGAGGGCAAGTTCTGAAAACATTGAAACTAAAAACAAACTTCGGCTCTTAAAATGATAAATTTGAGGTAAGTGCATCCATTCAGCAAAAGTTTATTGAACATCTATTATATAATCTGGCACAGGAAAAAACCCTCTGCCTTCATGAACTTTACATTTGGTGAAAGGGATAAGATAATCATGAGTATTAATTTTGGAGCGATCATAGTTATAAGTAACTAACTTCTGAATAAACTAGTAGAACGTTAAATAAATTACAGACTTACTGCATCCAGTACAGTAGCCACAAGCCACATATGGGTGAACTGAACTTAAATTAACACTCAGTTCTGCAGTTGCACTAGCCACTTTCAAGTGTTTAATAGCTACATGAAGCTTGTGGGGACCATATTGGACAGCACAGAACCATTGTTTCCATAATGGCAGACAGTTGTGTTGGACAGTGCTGACCTATGATAGAAGATGAAAATATACTATGAAACTATATATATATATATAGCTATAGTATGAAAGCATAGCAGCATGACAGGCCATGCTGGCAAGGGGGAATTGTCATTTAAATATCTCTGAGAGTGTAACATGTGAGAAAAGACATAAAAAAGAGGAGACTAAATGATTGGAAATCAGAGCATTCCAGAAGGAACAGAAGGCACAGATGCCCTAGGGAGAAGCAGAGCCTGATGTGGTCCAGGAACAGCAAGGCATCCCATGTGGAATGGGGGAGGGCAAGAGGAGGCAGGGAAGGAGAAGTCAGAGATGTGAAGTGGGGAGTACAGGAGTGAGGTAGTGCCTGCCATAGGAGGGACCTCCAGTCCTGTTCAGAAGGGACAGCAAGCACAATGACATAATTGGAATATACGCTAGTAGGATCCTTCCAGCTGTTGGGTAGCATATCATGATGTCTACTTTAACACCAGTCTAAATGGGAGATGATGCTGACTTGGACCAGCATGGTGGTAATGAGTTGGGATGAAATGAACAGATTCTAGATGCATTTTGAAAGCAGAGACAAGAGGATTTCTTGGGTGTAAGGTGTAAGAGAGGAGATTCTAGGCTGAGCCAAGCTGAGTTAAGGATTTCAGTGTGAGTAATGGGAGGAATAGACTTGCCATTCACTGAGATGAATAAGACAATGAAACAAATAAATTGGGTGAGCAAAACCAGAAGTCCACAGTAGGGCTTGCTAAGACTGAAACATTTGTTAGGCATGAAAGTGGACAAGTTGAAAAGATAATGGGATGCGTGGATTTGGAGTTTAAAGGAAAGGTCCAGGACAGAGATATACCTCTGACGATCACATGCTCTTCAGCCACAAGGCTGGATGAAATCACCCAGCAAGTAAGGGTCAGGTGAGAAGAGAAGCATTCTAAGCACCCTCTGGGCACTTGGTCATCATGAGATCTGAATGGTAAAGAGCCACCAGCACCAGGGGCAGATCAGGAATGGGTCCAGGAGTATAATATCCTGGAACATGAACGAGGGAAGGATTTCAAGGTGTTAAAACTCTTAAAGGTCAAATCATCACAACTCCTTCATGATTTTCAGGAAGGAACATTTCTGATGATACTGTTATCTTGGCACATTTATTAATAATGTCCCTTTCCAATCTCAATATTCACAGTGTAGTAAGTTATAATGAATTGGCACCCTACTGATGAGTCAAGCGAGAAATCAGCCACTGTACTTAGCAGTATGGCAGTCATTGGTGACCTTGGCAGGAATGTTGGGGTATCATGTGCAGTGAGAGCACAAGGGAATGAGGAAGAGACTTTATTTATTTATTTAATTTGTAAACATTTATTCTCTTGAACTGAAAAAGGCTTGCATCAGTACACATTGTACAGGTTTGCAAATTACACAGAAATTGAAAAGAAGTTTCCTTATTTGTAAGTGCAATGAATCTCTGATGTTCAGTAATCTGTAAACAATGGAAACAAATTTTAAACCACTTAAGTCTCCAGCACTTATGAAATATATTTCCATAGGTGACAAGAAATCCACAAGGAGGAGCATTCAAATAAATGGCAATTAGTTATTGGAGGGACACTTAAAAAAAAAAGTGAGAGTGGATGGATGATTCCCATTCCCCTTTGAATTTAAGTGGTTTGATTAAGAGCGTTAAGAACATAATTTACTTTACACTTAACATCCGTACTACCTAAATGAATAAGGAAGGACCCTATGGGGGACTTCTGTATTTTCTGGAACGTGTTTCTATGTTTAGAGATTCACGGGAAGAGTCATCTTTTATTTGTGGGCTTTTAGCACCCTCAGCCCTCCAGAAGAAGGGTACATGGTTTTTGACTTGAGTATTCCATGCCTGCATTCTTTTCTCCCCCAATCCTAAGTTGGGTCACACTGTGCTGGCTGCAAAAAGAAATACAGGTTGCAACTGGTCATAGTAATTTTGAAGGATAATTTTCTGTACAATAGAGCCTTGGATCTGATACAAGAATTCAAAAATTGGCTGGGGATTTAACTCAGTGGTTCC
The DNA here is from genome assembly GCF_053883595.1 of Heterocephalus glaber. Classification (NCBI taxonomy): domain Eukaryota; kingdom Metazoa; phylum Chordata; class Mammalia; order Rodentia; family Bathyergidae; genus Heterocephalus; species Heterocephalus glaber. Next base: position 17,112,145 of record NW_028258381.1, read on the forward strand.
GCTGTCTGCCTCGCAAGCACAAGGATCCGAGTTCGATCCCCAGTACAAAAAAAAAAAAAAGAATTCAGAAATATGAAACAAAATAACTATAAAAGTTAGGAGGCATTTGAACAACATTTCCTTAGAAAAAGCTGCTAACTCTGTATCATTCTGATGTGGATTTCTCTAATCAGCAGGGTAAAATGTGGATCTCTTTTCCCCCCTTTGCTGGATTGCTGGCTTTTTTCCAAAAGCTGTAATGGGGTAAGAGACTTTAGAGATGATTGATCATAGTGGGCTCTGGGGGGAAGTTTCGCTATACAAGACAGACAAGAAGCGGGTGGTCGTTGGAAGGGAAATGGGGGGAAGACAGGTTTTAGTTTTTGTTCTTGTAGTGGAAGAAAGATGACAGCTCATTTGTATGCTGATGGGGAAGATCCAGTACAGAGGAAAATTGATGGTGCAGGAAAGACAGAAGACTCCAGGAGAAATGAGTGGGGCTGAATTACAGTGCACAAGGAAGAGGAGCCCTAGCAGGGGGCAGAGAAGGCAAGGTCAGGTGCGATAGTAGCCATTTTCTGTGCTCTAACATAATACCGGATGCTGGTACTTTATAAGGAAGAGGTTCATTTAACTCATTGTTTTGGAGGCCGAAAGTTGAGGATCAGGCAGACGCTCTCTTTGGCCCCTATGGCGGGCGGATGTGGGTAAGAGGGAGAGATCGCATGGCAAGATAGGAGACCTGAGGGTGGAGAGGGACAAGTCTTGCTCTTACATCAGTTTACTGTCATGAGAACTAACCTACTCCATGAGACCAGCATTGAGCCTCCCAAGGATGGTGCCTCCTTCCACTGGGCTCCACCTCCCAGTAGAGCCACCCTGGGGACCAAGCCTGCAGAACGAGAACCCCTGGGAGACAAACCACATCCAAGTTTCCAGTACATGAACTTTTGGGGGACAAACTCTAATCTAGAAACCATATTCAGATCCTAGCAGGTACACTAGTTCCAGTGCAGGTGGATGGGAAGTGGGATGGTCCTCCTTCTTCCTGTTTTAGTGCTTTGTTTTTTTGTGTTTGTTTGTTGGTTGGTTGGTTTTTGCAGTACAGGGGATTGAACCCAGGACCTTCACAATGGACTGTATCTTCAGCCCTTGTTTAATTTCTCTTTTAATTTTGAGTCAGAATCTCACTAAATTGCCTGAGCTGGACTCGAATTTGTAATCCTCCGGTCTCAGCCTCCCAGAGTGCTGGAATTACAGGCGCGCACCACCATGCCCAATGTGCTAGTGTTTTCAGTTAAGTAGAAAGCCCAAATCATCAGTTGAAGAAGAGGTTGGAGGTGTAGGTATAGGAGAGGAAAAAAGGACAGAGAAGGTGTGGATTGCACTGTCCAGGGGAGGAGGGGAGCACAGGAAGGGAATGCGGCCCTGCAACATGGCAGCATCAGCAGCCCCTGGAGAGTGTGGGGGTGAATTTACAGCAACAACAAGATGGATGTTTCTCCGCAGTCACTTTCAACTAAGTGGGAAGAATCTGGACGTGTCCAGAGTTTTTTGCAAAACCTTGCAGGCTCCACATACTGAGGAAATGAAGCTTTGTGATAATTCACACTAATTGGAAAAAGCAGTCAGTCAGTGTTAACAAATATATGGATTTTTAAAATCTCTTTTATTCATTAAAAATTTACTCTGTAATTGATGTTCTGCTGGGTCTTGCTAAAATGAACAAATAAAGCTGTATTTAATTAGCTGCAATATTTACATCAACACTTAATGAGCTAACCGCTATTAAAAGAATTTGTTCTTTCAAGTGGATTGGAAATCTCCCTGCAATGTTGCGTGCCTTTTTTTTTTGCTTACTCATTCCTTCCACAGGTGTGTGTTGTCATACAGTCAAGAGCCCAGATCCACAGGATGGGAGGAGAAAGCAAACATGTACGAAACGTGTCCCCTGCCTGTGAGGCACATGTAATTGAATACAAGATATAAAAAGCCTTAAAACTGGAATCCCACTGGGTTTTGCATGAAGTCTCTCTTCGCCAATAGTGCAAGCCCCAGTTCCCCACTAATTAATTCAGGAAAGTAAAGTATACGTTAATGAGATTGAACCGCATTTCATGCTTTGTCATTTGCCTTTTCATTTGCCATTTTTTCAGCATCATTCTTGATCCATGTTCCTTCTCAATAAATTTCTGTTCCTCTCAGTTGATTAGTTATGACTTTTTTAAATGCAGTTTGTTTGTTTCCTGGTTATAAAAGTGACAAAGACTCAATATAACAATTTTTCAAGATACCGATAATTAGGAAAGAGATAAAAGTACAATCCTTTTCTAAGAGCGCCACTATTGATATTTTATTATTTTTTAGGCTTTTTATCCTAAAAATTAATCTTTAATTATGAATCTTTCAAACATACAGATATAAAAATAATTAATCAATAACCCAGATAAGCAGATGTTATCATCTTGCTATATATGTTTTAGAGTGCTTTGTTTTCTGTTTTGTAATTTTTTCTTGTAATATAATAGTTGTACATGTTTAAGGGTGCCGGGTGATACATCAATACATCTATATATGCCTGATTACATGTGTAATGATGAAATGAACAAAATTACCATTTCTAGCTCCTTAAACATTTATCATTTCTTGGTGTTGGGAAACTTTGAACTCCTCTCTTCTAGTCTGTTACATAATACCTAAAATACTGTGAAGTACAGTCACCCTACTGTGCTGTGGAACATTAGAGTTTGTTCCTCTTTTCTGTGTGTTGTTTTTTAAGAGATCAAATAGGACACATCCAGATCAAGTCCATGCCCATTCCTTGTCCTTCCTCTCCCCAAAGTAACTCCTGCCCTTGGGCACTTCCTGCCATGTGGGTTTGGGGACCTGGTTTTGGTAATGGGAGGAACTCAGAAACCTGGTTTGCAAACCAAGGCCCAGCCCGTAGAGACGGTGACACCTACCTCACCTTGAGACACTACCTTCGCAGGGACACCAGCATCGACCCCTTGCCTTTCTCTGCATCTTCCAGTTCTACAGCACAAGTTCATTTTCTCCTTCAAATAACTTACGCTTATCTAAAGGATGGGGCCCAGATTCAGATATATATATATACAGTGGGTTACAAGAATGAAGTCACTCCCAGGTTAAGGCGTTGGCAGAGTGGTTCGATTTGCCTTCTCTTGACTAAGTCACATTTTAAAAATATTGAGTACATGTATCTGCTATGTTTTATATGAAGATTTCATCGTATTTTCCTATAGATATTTACCAGAGGGAAAAAAGGACTCAAGGGAAATTGGAAACCAAGGCCAGAAGTTGACCATACAGCAATATTTTAAAAAATAATTTCTCCAGGTCTCAAAGAAGTCTGATGGATTCCAGTGACTAATACTTAGGCCCTTCAGGGAGAATTGTTTTTCTCCCACTCTAGGAGGGAAGGAAGAGCACTGTGCCCTGGCCCCATTGTGGTTGTCGAAGTGAACATAACTACTCCATCCCATTTGTCTTTTAAAAGGAGAGCATCAAGGCTAGGAGGAAGTGATTCAGACCACAGTTTGGCCAGTTGAGCTGACCTCTGCTTGTCTCTGTTCTACAGTCAGCTTAATCACTTCTTGGCCTTTTGGCTAAGACCAAGTGTAGAGTCAGCTTATATTTCAATTCGTAAGCCTGATTGAAATAGGATCACTGGATATCCTCTTTTAATATTGATAAGGCCAACCATTCCCTTTCCACCTCCCAATTATTCTGATTCTAGGATGACAGACTTTGTAAGCATAAGTTTTTTTTTCTGGTACCAGAAATTGAACTCAGGATCTTGCACTTGCCAGGCAGGCGTGGTGCCACTGAGCTACATCCCTGGCCCAAGCATAAATATTTTGAAAGCATAAATGAAACAAAGAGTGGTAACAGATTTTTTTTTTTAAAAAAACCTTTTAAACATAGAGAAACCCTAAATGAAAATAAATGGTGAAAGGGGGGACATGTCTGTTGTATGTATATAAACCAAAAGTGTACTGTTTTTAATATGTAAATGTTTTTCATAAATCAAGAAGAGCTGAGTCAGAGAAGAGATCAGCTACCTGCAAACCTTTGACGTGACTGTTCGCTCTCCCAGCAGTGATACAGCTGTCCACAGATACTCTGGATTTCAGATGGGGACACAGAATGCTAGCTGAACCAAAATAGAAGGCCAGACAAAGAGGTCCTGTCTTTCCCACATCCTACCACCAAATAGATTCAAGTCCATGAGGAGTCTGATTCTGATGGGCTGAAGTGCCTTGATGCACCCAAAGACATTTTAGTGTGCTTTGTTGTTTTTCTACTATTGTAAATGGGCTCTTTTTTCCCCCTCATATTTTCTAACAAACTCCTTCTGATGTGTAAGGCAGCTATTGATTTTGGATGTTTATTTTTGTTTCAAATCATACAGTTCAAGGACTGTTGCTGTTAAGTGACCTTAGATTTTTCTAGTAGACAAATCACCTACAAACTATGTAGTTTTTTTTTCTATTCTTCAAATAGCAAACCTTTCCCTGCTGTGTTATGTGTGGACTGTATTGCAATTCCAGCGTAATGTTAAACTATTTTAGGTCAAAAAGCATCCTGTCTTGGTGTTGGGCCATCTCTAGGCTTGAGCAGTAGGTGGGATGAGTTCTTGAACTTGTTAGGAGTTCTCTTCATTCCACTATTAATTCACCAAAAGGTTTTAAACCCCTAACTGCATTTTTGGCATTTTATCAAATCTGTTTCCCACATCTATAAGTTATGCCGTTTTTTTTAACCTGGAGAATGTTTGTATTACTAAGCAAAAAATGAATAGCAGAAAGGATACACAAGGGGTGATTGAACACTATGGTGAATGCTTACATTAAAAAAAACTTATTACAATAAAAAACACATTTCTATGAATTATGGGATAAGTGTGTTCAAAGAGAGCAGGTATTTTGAGGGGATTAGTATTAGTGTGTCTTACTCTAGCGAGTTTTTAATGTAAACATTCTCCATATATTATGATCACCCCTCATACATTATAGATTATGTATACTTAAGTTATACATATATGCATGATATATGCAATGCATACATAATTTATATCACATAATACATACATAATATGCAATAAATAATTAAAATTTGCCCAGTAGTAAACAATTTTTGCATCCCTCAGGTAAATACTATTAATATGTTTCTAAGTCTTATTTGCTGTTCTTTCTAGAACTGGAAATTTTGATTTGGACTTTGTTCACATAAATACTGAACTGTAAACAGTTTGACATGTCATTAAATATGATTCTGAAAAATTAACATTAAGTAAACACTTTAATGGATCTAACAAACACAAAAATGTATGACTCTTAATGATTGGCTCAATGAATTTTCATAAATGCAATGAACTTGAGCAAAGAGCACTCAGTGCAGAAATGGAATAATACCAATTCTGCAGGACATTCTATGTGCTTGTCCTAATTACGAACTCCCTCCAGTATCAGTCACTGTGACATAGCCATGTTTTAATGCATCCATGGTGAATAAGGGGAGGGAGAGACAGCAAATAAAGCCAACAAGGCAGGGTCACAAGGAAGGGACTCCCAGTCTGTTAGACATCATATGTGCTGAGTTTGTCTCTTGATAGCAAAAGAGTGGATACAAGGACAAAGGGAGTTAAGAGTAGGAAAGTTAATTGAGAGACAGCTTCTGAGAGACAGGAGGGGTCCCCAAAGTGGGTTGCTGTTAAAGCTCTTTGTTTGGGGGGTTTTAATACATGAAAAAGTCCACTTCTCAGACCACTCTGGCTCAAGCTGAGGCCAATTTAAGAGGTTACAGGTATAGTAGCTTAGGTAATATAGATCCAGCAGGGAAGCAGGGGATGTAGTGAGGGGATATAGTGGGCATCACTAACTTCAGCTTATCTATAATTTCTAAGACAGATCAAAGGCACTTCAGAGAAGGGATGGGAGCCTGGGTCAGCTACCTATGCATCTGACACCTTCTCTAGACTCACTGGACCGAGTGGTGCTGTTTACAGTACAGTCTCAAGCTGCTGTCTATCTTCAGGGAGGCTTGCAGGCCTGGCTGTTTTCTAATTCCCCTGCAGTCACAGTTCTATGTATGTTATCTTCTGCACTGACTCCTTCGAGGGCCTGGTCCCTCTGACTACCGTTTAATTTCTATCTAAGTTAGCTACCTATAATAACAGGAAATAACCAGCTAAGGTGAGACTTTGAGAACTACAGTTTGTTGTTTTCCTGCTGCACCAATTTCCACAAGCTTATTGTCACACAGATTCTGTTGGTGAGACATTTAGCATGGCTTGGGTGGGTCCTCTGTTCAGGATGTCACAAAGTTGAAATACACATGTTGTTTACACTGTGCTGGTGCTTTGGAGTTCAGAGTCCTAGTCCAATCTCATCCCAGTTTGTTATCAGAATTGTATTCCTTGTGGCTGTAGAACTGATGTCCCTGATTTCTCACTAGCTGTGGGCCAGGAATCATTCAGCTCTCAGAGGCAGCCCACAGTGTCTTCTCAGGTGGCCCACAAAGGCCAGTCACAGCATACCCATGTGCTGTCTTCTAAGAAAGCAGGTGTTCATCTTATTGACTTCACCATCTTTCAAAGGATCCTCTGATTAGGTCAGACCCATTCAGTACAGAGTAATCCCTCTCTTACCTGTGATTTCCTTCCTGCAGGTTTAGTCACCAGAGGCCAACAGTAATCCAAAAGTATTAAATATGAAACTCTAGGAATAAGCAATTTGTGAGTTTTAAATTACACACCATTCTGAGTAGCTTGAGGAAATCTTGTACCATCTGTCTCAGGACCTGAATCTTCCTTTGTCCATCGGATCCATGCAGTATACATTACCTGCCCCTTAGTCACTTAGCTGATTCAGTTATCAAATCAATGGTCACAGTGCCACAGTGCTTATGTTCAAGTAACCCTCAGTTTACTTAGGAATGGCCCCAAAGCACAAGAGTAGTAAGGTGGCAGTTCAGATATTGCAAAGAGATGCTGTAAAGTGCTTCCTTTGAGTGAAAAGACAAAAGTTCTTCACTTCATAATGAAACAGAAAATCATATTATGAGATCTACAGAACAATAAGATATTTTGAGAGTGAAAGACCATATTCACATAATTTTTATTATTGCGTATTGTTATAATTATTAGTTATTGTTAGTCTCTTACTGTGACTAATGCATAAATTAAACTTGATTGTATGTCTGCATGTATAGGAAAAAACAGTAAATATGAGGATCAGTACTATCCAGAATTTCAGGCATCTTCTGGAATGTATCTCCTGTAGATAAAGAGAAATAACTGTATTCTCCATTTTGATCAGCTCAAAGCCAAATCATCGGATGATATTCCACACTCGGGAGGGGATTGTAGGAGGGAGCAGTTTATAGGACTTATTTTAGAATTCTACTTATTTCATATAAAAAGAAATATTTCTCTCTTTTTTGCTATGAGAAGCTGTTTGTAGGATTATAATCACTGAGGGTGGGATCTGATTTAAATATTAAATAAAACTACCCTCAGTAGCAGGTCTATAACAAACTGGATGCTATGTAGGAAATGGAATAGGATTGTGGCTCTGGTAATCAGTAAAAGTTTGGTACCATTTTCTGAGATTAAAGAGCCTGGAGGTAGAAATACAGAGCTCACCTTGGAACATGCTAACCTGTGGGTTGTTCGTGCAGACATCCAAGGGAGAGTTCACAGTTAGATAATACAGTCATGGAGCTAAGGAGAGATAGCAGATTGAAGCATCATCCACCAGAACTGAATGTCAACTCCAGAGCCCTGACAACACCAGGTGGTAGATCTAGGTAGGCTGATGGATTGCTGCAGATGCAAGGATTTCTAAATTATAATCTATAGCTTTACAGTCAGTTGCATAGACAGACTCCTGCCTGGAGTTTTGTCAGAAGTGACTCCATCGTCTGCAGTATATTTGCTACAGCATCCAGCTATTTTTTTTAATATTCTATTGAAGCAAGTTTTATCTACTTTGAGTCCTTGTTATTGGATAGAATTTGCTTGACTCTGTCTATTTGATCTGGAGTTCACTTGCCTCCTTTTTGAATTTCTATTCAGCAATAGGTTCTTACTGTGGCTGGACCAGTGGTCTCAGAAGTAACCATTGTGTCTCTATTAGAAGAAACACTGAACAAAATCTGGTCATCGGGCCCTTGGTCAAGAAAATGGATCTAAAGCTGTGAGCTTATCAAGATTGTTGGAATCTTTCTAACAACTGTAGATCTAGAATCCAAGCTTGTTTGCTGTTTGTTTCAGACCAGGATGCTTAAATTTTTAGCATGGAATTAACATGTGCTAATCTCATTTTATCCCCACCCTAGATTGTTCAGGGAGAGTAAACCTTGGATCCCAAGTTGCTTTCTGCTGTGCCTTTGCTGGTGGTGAGAGGCTGTCTCCTCCAGGGAATCCAGCTCAGGATTCTCTGCCAGCCTAAAATGTCACAGAAACATCAGATGGTGTCTTAGAGAAAGTCAGTGTCAGCCTTTGAGGAATCAGGCATATCTCATAAGCCAGCATCTTGAAGGTGAAGTTCCCCATTCCATTTCTACCTGTCTTGGATGGTCAAAGATTGTCTCCTAAACTACTGACAGCCTTAGAAACCTAGAGGAAACTTCCTCCCACCCTTCAGGGACATGAAAAGGGCCATACTTGGTTAAAAGTCCCTCAGAGAGGAAATCCCATCAACAGTTTCCAACATTAGTACTGAGCACAGATTTGCTAACCTACAGAGTGGAACGGTACATTTTAGGAAGGTGGAAGAGGGTCCCTCTTTTTTGCACACTCAGTTTGGTGCGCGCACACACACACACAGCTCAACTTGCTTCATATATGCAAAATCACATTGGCTCCAGTGTTAGGCACATATCTTCATGCACAGGGCATTAGAGAAGCCCTCTTGGAGGGAGGGTAGTCTGACTGCTCTTCTTTCCTTGTTCCCTCTCTTTGAAGGGCCACATGGGCTCATGTGTCAGTCTAACAACATGGACTGCCTTGGACTAGGCACTTTCTTTTTTTGCTGTTGGTCTGCTGATTGCACAGAGTTCATGGAATGAGCTCCGCTTGAGGAAGTCCCCTCAGTAAATGCCCTGCATAGCTTTGGTGTAGGCCTCCTGGAAATTTTCTTGCTTTTTGCTTCTTGCCTTTCTTTTGGCTGCCTCTGCTGGCTTGTCTGGGAGCCTTTAAAGGTCTACAAGGTGTTGCTTTGCTGGCCTTGTGATCTGCTGTGTTGCTCTTTACCAATGTTATGTACTGTTTTGTGGGTTAAGTTGACTACTGGTGCTGGGTCAGCATGGGCTCGATTAGGAGAAACTACCAATGGGTTATTTCCATTCTGTGCCCACCCAAAATCATTCATGTGGCAGGCCCCAGTTGCCAGGGAGGGTAGTTTTAAAATTTGGTTTCTGGTTTGATGACATTCATGGAGGCAGATTCTTCCAAGTTTGGAATGAGAGTCAGGCGATCAGATGAATTTGGAGCACACCTAGGTACAGGAGTCAACACTTAAAAGTCTCAAATTAATATAGCCAAGGGTCAAGAGGTAAATCAGGAGTCAGAAATGGAAGAAGAAATCAAAGTTCCTAGGCACTTCTGATGGAACACCCCTCATTCCAAGGTGGCAGTGGGTGATATGAATTCATCAACACAGAGGGGAGTTGAGGCTGATTTGGTATCAGGAAGTCAACAAATGAGAAACAATTCCCCTGAACCTTGCCACCCTGCACTCGAGGAAACTTGCTCAGCTTAAGGCTATATAATGCAGATCACTGCCTAATTCTTGTGTGCCAGCATCCTGCAACTCTTTGGTCTGCTTCCTTGACAATGGGAACATAGAATAATCGATGTTCCCATGATTGCTGTGTGTGCTTTGGAGCCCCTGAGTCATGAGGGATTTAGCTATAACTTATTATGCCCCTTTCAATTTCTACTATTATTTTGTATTTTCATCAGACATCTTTATAAAAGAGCCCTTGGTCCTTAGACCCTTTTTCAATGGAAGAAGTAAATTAAATAATTTACAGTAACATTAATGAAGGATTGCAAAGCCCTTTCCTGGGGCCCTCAGCCACTGCTGCCTCAGACTCTGGCCTAATTTAGTGAGCATGAGCAGCTGGACCCCAAGAGCAGGAGGAGGAAGGGGAAAAGGAGTCAAGAAGACAGCCTTGAGGCTGGAGAAAAAATTAAGAAATGATGGGAGCCAACCTCCTCCAGTGATTTGCCAGAGGACCAGCTCTCCAGCAGAATGGGTGATCCACATCCAGGCAGCACTGTTGCCCCACCATTTAAAGTTCTGGGAGTCATAGACTGAATTCCCATTTTGCAGGCATTATGATTTAGATCTAAATGCCTCCCCCGCATTCTCATGAGCGTGGAAGGATCATGGGATGCTATACTCACCAGTGGATTCGTATATTAATAGGTTTAGTAGCTGAATGTGCTGTTAGGAGGTGGGGCCTGGGCAGAAGAGGGGGATCACTGGGGGTGTGACCTGAAAGGGTGCATCCCCGCCTTCTCTTTGCTTCCTGACCACCATGAAGTGAGCAACTGTCTCCTCTCTGCCCAGTCCCTTCCACCATGTTGTTTCTGCCTGGGAGCCAGCTGACCATGGACTGAAAACATAAGCCAAGATAAACTTCTCCTCATTTAAGTCATGGGTATCAGATATTGTGTCCCAGCAGCAAGAAAATGCCTAGGACAACAAGCAACTTACTAGTTTTCTACCTTGAATTCTTAACTGAATAGTATGGCTTTTGCTTTGATGATGCTAAAGACAAGGGGACACATAAGGAACATAGAGTCAAAAATCTAATATTTCATAGCCAGATAAGATTCTAGAGTACGATATGTTGCCAATCAGCTTAGGCTTCTTCTGCTCCATTCACATGGAAATTGTGAGTCAGCAAAGCAGGACTCTGCTAGTAGTCCTGACGTCACCAGATGACACCAGTAAGTGCTGGATGTCAACAGTTGGCACAGCCAGCTGCTGGTCAGGTGGCCTCTCTGTTCTCAAAAAGGCAAGTGTCCTCTGAAGTGGGGAGTGAGGGAGGGGCACCACGCTGGCTGCCTGGCTGCACTCATGTTGGAGTGGAGAACGGCGGTTTGATGGCCAGGGAGATAGCCAGGGAGGACACTGAAGCCAACTATCTGAGTCCGTGGGGTGCAATGGGAAGCAAAGGAGTCAAGGGGGAGGGACGTGCTGGCCTCTGGCCAAGTCCTTCCTGCCAGCGCAGGGGGAGATGAGAGGCATGCTCTTCTTGTCTGTCTCAGGCATGCTAAATGTCATCAAGCTGTTACCCATTTGTGAGATTACTTAACTCATTTACTTTCACAGATTACAAATAGCTGTAATGGGTACTTTGACCTCAATCTCTTTTGCATTTATGATGTCTTTTTTAAAAAAAGAAGACTAGTCCATTTGGATAACCCATAGTTTCTACAGTGAACCCTTGGGAAGTTTACAGTTTATGCGACACTTGCCTGTCTAAGGTCGTAACATTGCTATTATTTTTTATTTCAACATGAATGCTCTTGGACAAACAAATATAAAAGTTCAGAATTGTAAGAAATAAAACAGTAAAACAGGCTGGTTTAATTTTTTTCAGGCTTCTCACCTCTACATAAACATGTATATGTGTTTATGGATTTTTAAATTCTAATATATCTTTATTACTAGGGATGAGATCTAGGTCCTTTATATCACCAGCCTTTTTTCTTTCTTCTTTTTTTTAATCTTGTTATCCATTTTATTTATTTTTAAAATTAATTTTATCGGTACACTTTTGCCATACATTATCACATTCATCATAGAGAGTATCTGTACATAATACATCTTAATTCTTTATTTCCCCATTCCCCCCCTTCCTTCCAATCTTTCCTCTCTCCACTTACAAAACTTTGTTTCTATTGTTTTTCTATTTTTAATTTTGAGAAAGAGTCTCACATAGTTGCATAGGCTGGGGATTTAGCTCAGTGGCACCATGCCTGCCTCACGTCGTTGCTATATTGCCCAGGCTAGACTCAAATTTGCCATCCTCCTGCCTCAGCCTCTCAGACTGCTAAGATTATTGGACTGTGTCACCACACCTGATTTAACTTTAAAATATCTTTGAATCTTCACAATGATATCAATTGCAAGAGAGCTTTTGGAGAAAAAAATCAAAATAAATCAAAAAGCCCTGAATTAAATGCACATGACATCAGGATACTCAATGCCAGCTCCAGAAATCAACTCTGGCCAATTTCAGCTGAAAGAAATTATGAAAAGCTGGGTAGCTCCCAGAAGTGATAGGAAGGCCAGTAGACTCAACGTGGGGGAATACAGAGAAAAGAAGTGAGGCTAAATAGCAAACACCCTGGATGTGGAGTGCCTAGTTGGTGCCATGACACTCCATATTGGATGCTGTCCATAGTCAGACATAAGCTTCAGAATAGCCTTTTTGCAGCCCTAGCGCCATATTGAAAGCCCAGAGTGGCCCATTAATTGGCCAAACCTGGACCACATACCCAAATCCCGGTGGCCTGAGAGACTGGTGATAGTTATGGCCTTTGGGACTTCTGAGTTAAGATGAGTGATTCTTCCCAAGGCTCCTGTAAGATGAAGGACGTTTGGGTGCTGTGTATCTAACAGAAATTGACTTATTTTCACTAGAGCAGTAAGTCTTCAATATTACTGAAAGAACTGCTTGGAGAGCTTCATAAAACATGACTCCAGACTGCACCTCCTGGGATTCAGTAGGGCTAGGGTCAAACTTCCAGTGTGCATGTGTGGTCAGCACTTTGGTGATGCTGCTGGCCCAGAGACCACTTTTGCAGAGCTGTGCTAGAGCACATATTTGTTTTTGAGTGGCCGTAATATGCACTGATGCCCACAACTCTACATCACTGTCTTTATTAGCACAGAAGTTGAGTTTCAACTGTGCTCAGATTTAGTATGAAGAATGTTCTAATTCACTTTCGGCCTTTAGGAGTTCTTTGCATAAAATTCAGAACAACACACTACATTTTATGACGCATACCCTTTGTCCTGACAGCTTTAGCATCATTTTGAATTACAGCATAATTTCAAGATGTATCAAAGAATTCTGAGGTTTTGTGCTATTGTGTGTGTTTCAGAGAAGCCATAGTTTCTTTTCTTTCTTTAATTGAATTATGTTTAGCTTCACATTAAAAAGATTTGTTTTTTAAAAATGAGCCTGAAGCTTAAGACAGATATCATCCCCCTGAGTGATAGACATTCACAGTGAATGAATCAGCCACACAACTCCTCCAAGTTTGAAAATTTCTGTGATCTTTCCAGAGAGTTTGGCAATGTCAAATGCATTCAATTACATCATCTAGCTGGCAACTGCCCATTTTCATTGTTCAAAATAACTTTTCATTGCTATATTATAGTGTACTTTTTCTTGTTTTTAATTTTTAAATAAAAAAACCCAGCGCTTTTACAACAAAACACCAACATAGCCATTGTGCAGAACTAATAAACATCACCAACTTACTATAATTGCCTCTGACCTTTTCTCTCCTCTTGAAACAAATAATACATCACTGCTGTGGTTATTCTTCCTTTTATCTGCTTTTTCAGTCACTTTCCCCTCTGTATCTCTTCAGAGAATGTCACTTTCATGAGTTTGGAGTGTTTTCTTGTAACCCATCTATGGTGGAGATCTTTTAAAAAAAAAATCAAGGAGGGCCAGGGATTTAGCTCAGTGGTTTCAGTTCCTGCCTCACAAGCACAAGGTCCCGAGTTTGATCCCCACTACCAAAGAATTGAAATAAATAAATAGATAAAATCAAGGATCCAAATTTAAGTTAAAATTCTACCATCTGTTTAGCCCCTACCTCAAACCCTACACACCTGAAAGTCAATTTAGGGTGATATATAGACCCAAAAGGAAAAACCTATAATGAGTTCAGAAGAAAACAGGAGAATATCCTTATAATGAGGGAAAAAGCAAAGGGTTCTTGGAAAAAACACAAAAAAAATCACAAACTATACAAAAAATGGATTTATTGGACTTTAAAACTTTAGAAGAACAGAAAGCTTCAATTAATTAGGACTAATTTCACAGATGATTTGTACACTATAGTTCTTCTTGTTAAAAATGATATGTTATATACTTTAAAATTGTTAAAAGAGCAGATTTTATGTGTTCTCACACACACCAAAAAAGTATGTGAAGTAGTGTTAAATAGATTGATTTTGCCATTTCACAATGTATGCATATATCAAAACATCATATTGGGCATCACAAATAGACATCATTTTACTTATGAAATAAATATTTTTAAAGCAGGGAGATTATAAAATTGGATTTGAAATGACACAGAAAAAATTTAATCTCTGTTCTTTAACAGAAACCACTAAGGATATAAAGGCAAGCCATAGATTAGGAAAAAAATATTCAGTATATCTTATCTAAGAAAAGACTTTTATGCAGATATACATTTTAAATCTTAGAATTCAATAATCCAAGGACAGTCCCATAAATATATGAATAAATATACAATATATAAATAAATATGCAATATATAAATAATCCCATAAATTTGTCTGCTTTGCTCAAGAAAATCACGGGGCTGCAGGTAACTCAGCGGTAAAGCATTTGCCTAGTGTGCACAAGGCACTGGGTTCTAGAACAGCATTGAAAGAAGAGAAAATGTACAAGTGGCTAATAACCACAGTTAGTGTAATATATACAGCATTATTTGTCTCAGAGAAATCACAAATAAAACAATCATGAGTCACCTTACAACACTAGTGTGTTATAAGGATGGGGAGTATATGAGATTCTCAAACATCTCTGTTAAGGGTATGACATGTTACAAGCATGCTGGAAAACTTCTTATAAATTAAATATACACTTTCTCTAAAACCCAAGTATTTTTCTCCTGGGTATTTTCCCAAGAGAAGTAAAAACATATCTCTGTAAAATAGTATGTGGAAGAGTTTCCATGGCAGCCTTCAACATAATTGCCACAAACTGGAAACAACCAAATGTCAATCACCAAGAGAACACATAAGCAAAATGGTAGTAAATGTAAACAGTGAAATGATGGAATACTGTTTGTCTTAGTCACTTTCTCATCACTGGGCCAAAATACCCGACCCTCACAACTTAAAGGAAAGGAGATTTATTTTGGCTCACAGTTCCAGTCCCTGGTGAACTGGCTCCAAGGCAGAAACAGCGTGATGGAAGGATATGGTAGAGGAAAGCTGCTCAGATCATGGTGGTCAGACAGCAGAGAGAGAAGGAAGGTGGGGAGGGACACGCATTGTTCTAGATCCCAGGCAAAGTGACCCACCTCTAACAAGGCCCTACTTCCTAAGAGCACACTGAGCTACTGAACTGTTTTGGGAAACATTTAGATCTAAACAATGACACTGTTCAACAATAAAATGGAACAAATCAGGTTCTCAGGACATGGATGACTCTCAAAACCATTCCGTCTGGCCCTTGGAATTCCATCTTTATGTAGAACTTCACATACACAACATGTTTTGTGGTCCATAGGCTTTGCCTTCTGTCCCTAGTGTCCGTAGGGTCATCAAAACCACGACTTACAGCCATGAGGCTTGGGGAGATTCCTTCAGGAGTAAAGCCAGCTCTGAGTGGTCCATAATCCTTGGGATTCTTGCCCACCAATAATGTTCACCTCTGACGAACTAGGCACAAGTCAGCTAAGATCCATGCAAAGCCTCCACTCCATTCATACATCTATCCATCCATTTATCCTTCCATCTATCTATCTATCCTCTTTTCTCCCTATTCCCCACTCTTGTTCTACTTCCATCCCTATGAGTAATCATCTGAAGGATTTCAATGTTGGTACAAAATTTGTATTTTTGCTTTCAGTGTATGTTTCTTTAAAAGTACATACATGGTCTAGTGCCTTTTCATTCATTTTTTAGAAATACACTGAGTACCCACTCTATGTCTAGCACAATTCTAGGTACAGGAATCTAGCAGTAAACAAAATTGACAAAATATAATTCATTCTTTTACTGACCTATGTTTTTAAGAATGAACCATGCTTCTCTGTGTGATCCACCTCATTACCACCACCTACCTCCCTGCCAACCCTGGGCCTCTCCAAGGTAACTAACCACTGTGATTGTATTAGTGTGGATCCTTCCAGAATTTCTTCAATGCATTGTCTCAGAAAAAACGTTGTTATGTTGAATTTTTTCCTTCCCCATAAATAATTCCATAATTTTGGCCTTCTAGTTATTTGGCATTGCTATTTCTTTTCTTCCATAATATGTCAGTATATTAAGGAATCATGTCTCTTAAATTATGGCATTGATTCTAGAGTAAAGATATGTTACTTAGCCAATTTCCTCGTGGTGGACACTTGGTTCCAGTTTTGTATTTTTTTATACCCGGGCTTGAACTCAAGACCTTGTGCTTGCAAGGCAGGTGTGGTGCCACTGAGTTAAATCCTCAGCCCTCCAATGTTTTTTCTCCTCAGGAGAATCCTGCAGGAAGCATACTTGCGCTTCCGTTGCTCAGGTGTTAGGTTCTCTCTAGGGGACATTCAGTAGAGAAGAATTGTCACATTGCAAGTCATGCACATTTTCAACTTTAGCAGATATTGTCAAATCACCTTGAAAAGTTACTGTAACAAACTAGACCTTACTTTGCCACATTTTCACCTCTTGATATCCTCAACTGTTCAATTATTTACCAACTTGATAGATTAAAAATAGCATCTTACAGTTTTAATCTGCATTTCCCTGATTAATGATAACGTTAAATAGTCTTTCATGTATGATATTTATTATGAATTTATTGACCACCTATATTCCCTCATCACTGAATTATTGATTTTATTTTTGAGTTATCCAGCTTTTTCTTTGTAAATTTACAGTCCTTTTACATATTCTAGGTGCTGATAGTTTGTTTATTATAAATGTTGTGAACATTTTTTTCCTGTCATATAGTGTATGTTTTAATTTTTATTATGGCTTCCGTCATGCAGAGATTTTATGTCTTCATTTAGTCAAAGCTATTTCTCTTTTCCTTCTGGCTATTGTTTTTGTCTTAAGGTGTTTAACTCAATGGTATAAATGTATGCTCTTCCATCTGCATCTAACTGCTTTGGTATTTTTAATGTGTGTTTAATTGATCTGTAACATTTTTATGAGTATTTTTAGGTAAGTGTGTAACTTTTAGTATCTCTAATAAATAGGATTTTTAGCTCAAGCAATTTGAGATGCAACCTTCATGCTAAATTTGAGATATAATTGGGTCTATAAGTAGACTTCTGGTCTACCCCTTCATCAAGACTCTGCTATTCCCCTTATAGACAAAACCACATAGGGGTATATGTATGCCCTGGTAGTATGGTAGCACAAATATCTGGTCTTTGTTTTTTAAATCTTGCTCCTTCCTGCCTATTTTGTTTGTCATATACGTTTTAGTATGAATTTAGCAATTTTATAAAAATGTAGTTAGGATTTTGATTGGAGCTTGAATTGAATTATTCATTAATTTCATAATGGCTGCACAGTTGGCCCTTTCTGTCCTCAGGTTTCACAGCTATGGATTCAACCAAGTGTGGATCAAAAGTATTTGGGGAGAAAAAATCTAGAAAGTTTCAAAAGCAAAACCAGAACTGATTGAGCACTGAGCAGTACAGTGAATCCATTCTAATGAGGTGATGTATAAGCCTACTGTCTTGTAGCCTTCCACCATTTCTCAGATCCTCAGCTTCTCACCACTCATGTATGAGCATTGTTCAGTGCGGCTTTCTTTCCTGTACTTAGTAGTCAGGCTTATGATATTGCATCTGTGCTAAACATGTACAGACTTTCCCCTTGATATTATTCCCTAAACAATACATTGTAACAACTATTTACATAGCACTTTCGTTGTGTTAGTTATGATAAATAATCTAGAGATGACTTGATGGCTGTTTTTTATGATATTACTGTTATCATTGATTTTTCTGTCTTGACACTGTATCTGGCCCCTTTGAAGTACCATTCTGAAATTTCTACAAACAATGGTAAGCTCTGGCAATCTGTTGATGTGTTCTTTTAGTCTTCAGATTGGCACTTTCTCTTCCGTAATAGTGTACTAGTCAGCTTTCTCATTTCTGGGACACAATACCCAACACCCACAACATAAAGGAGAAAAGGTTTGATTTATTTGTGATTTCAGTCCACAAGCAGCTGGCACCAAGGCAGAAATATCATGGTGGACGAATGTGGCAGAGCAAAGCTGTTTAATTTGTGGTGGTCAGGACAAGAGCAGAGAGATAGTGCCAGAGAGGAAGGGGCCAGGGATCAGACAGAGCTCAAAGCTACTCTTCCACAACACACTCAGACACACCCAGACATGTGGTTTCCTAATCCCTGGAGTGGATCTCAAAGCCAGTCAAGGTGAAACTCCATTCTAACTGCCACAAATGGCTAATTTTATGTGTCAGTTTGGCCCACAGGATGGTCAGATATTTGGTGTTGTATTACTCTGGGTTTTCCATGAGGGTGTTTTTGGATGAGATTAACATGTAAATTGGTAGACTTGTAAAAAGCAGATTGCCTTCCCTCATGGGAGTGGGCCCACATCCAGTCACTTAAAGGCATGAACAGAACAGAAGTTATGACTCTCCCCTGAGAAAGGGAGAATTCCTTTTGCCTGACTTTCAACTAGGACATGAAATCTTCCCTGCCTTTGGAATTAAACTGAAACCTTAGCTCTCCTTGGGTCTATACCCTTTGCACTGGAAATATACCATTAGCAAGCCTGGGTCTCCAACTGGCCAACTTAATCTCCAAATCTTGGGACTTATTAGTCTCCATAATCACATGAGCTAACTTGTTTGTGTGTGTGTGTGTGTGTGTGTGTGTGTGTGTGTGTGTGTATGTGTGAAATCTCTATCATATTGCATCTCTGAAGAATACTAATATAACTAATATATAACTAATATACCTATATAACTAATATAATTCCCAAGGGGCAAGGTACCCTTTCTTGCTCAGCACACAACCAGAAGCTCCTTCCCTCCATGTGAAGAATCACTGAGGTTATTTTCATGACCATGGACAAGGATTTATTCTGCTCTACCTTCTCCCGGGGTCTGCTGATCTCTGTAAAATAAGAGAAGCAGAATTGCAAAAATTATACCATCTTTGGGGTTGGAACTATCCTAGCCTATAATGGCTTAGATCTAAAATGAACCCAGAAGTCTCATGTGTTTGAAAGGTGATTGGATTATTGGGGTACTATACTCATCAGTGGATTCATCCATTGATGAGTTTAGTAGCTGAATATATTGTTAGGAGGGGGACCTGGTCACTAGGGGTGTGACTTGGAAGAGTCTATTTTTGTCCCTGGCTTCTCTCTGTTTCTCTGCTTTCTGGCCACCATGTGTTGAACAGCTGTCCTCCACCATGCCCTTCCACTACGCTGTTTCTGCCTTGGAGCTAGCTGACCATGGGATGAACCCTTCGAAACTGTGAGTCCAAATAAACATCTCCTTTAAATTTTGGGTGTTGAGTGTTTTGTTCTCAGCAATGTGAAAGTGACTAATACACTGGCCCTTGGCTATATATGTATGTATGTATGTATGTATATATATATATATATATATATATTCAATTAGAAGTACATTTAACATCACAGATTGATTCTTTTGCTGGTAAATCCTCAATGTCCCAATATCCAGCCCTCCTCCTGTGTGATCATATTACTCGGAGTGATCAAAAGTAGATGTGACCTGGGAGGTGACTTTTAATCTTAAACAGCAGGCAAACCTGGGTCAGCACCAAAAGTGATATGTCAGAGCCACATGAATTCTGGATGCTGTCCCTGTCCCTAGAGCCTCTGGATAGAGACCCTAGGGATGTCCATTTTCAGCAAGTTTCCCAGTGATAGTGACGTTGGTAAACTTCTGCATTAGAGTTCAGGGCTGGGAGAAAGAACTTGAACCAAAAGCAGGAAACAGGAGCCCCACAAAGAGATCAAGTAGTAGTAGAGGGCAGGGTGGAAGAGAAGACCAAGACTTGGACCATGGACAAAGCAAGATGCCAAGTTCTTGTTTACCTTTGAGACTCACATTCAGAATTAGAGGCTGGGTGGGTTATTGAAATACATACAGCCAGACCACACCAAAACAAGCATGAAGGGAACTCTATCCAGGCCTCCACTACAGTGCCTCCCCTCCAATAGGTAATGTGTCTGCCATATTGGAAAGAGCAATGGATTCTGTCAACATGGATGTCCAGTGTAAAATGCTCTACAGACATTTTCAGAATTAGCTAGTTTTAGCAGGAGACAGGAGTCATGTGAAATTGAACAGATAAGGCATATTGCAGAGCCTTGGTGGAGGAGTATGTTGTCTCTGGTTTCATAATATGTAGTGTTTACAGTAAATTATAGATCCTTAGGTTACGGCAGCATTTGATATAAGATGTTTCTTCTTCCTGCTTTGGATGTATTTTTTGGCAATGAGTCCATCGCACAGTCATTTCTTAATTTATCCACTTTCCATTTTTTTCCTCCTGCCCTTCCACCCAAGTGTTCCTGTCATTCCAACCCATTTAATGTTAATCCCCTTCTATCATCTTAAAATTTTAATTAGCTCTTTTGATGTATTCCAAAAGAACTCTGGTGTCTGATTCATCAAAGTGAAAACAAGAAGATATTTTGGGAGTTTGTTCCAATTTAAATGACTAAATTATTTCCCCATTTGTTATTTATCTGCTTATGGATATTCTAATGCTTGATATTTGATTTATGCTTGAGAAGCTGGCTATCCATCCATAAGCCAGTTTTTTCCAGGGTGAGGGTAGCAGAAATTTAGAACCTGGGTTCTGTCTTGTAGCAACACATTGGTGAGTCATTATAAAGGAGGCACACATGGCTAAATTGGAAGAAAGTAGGCCTTGCTTGAAGCCATTTCCCTGCAAAGAGCAAATATCAGATGAGGAGAGAGTGGTGACATTGGCAGAGAATGCATCCCATGATCACATCATAAAACGGATCTCCAAGTGTAGGGCTTCAGAAATACAGCTTTTCCACTCCAGCAAAATCAGCCCTACTGTCTTTGTAGCTGCTCTGCAAAGAAAGAAAAGATGTATGGGCCAGGAATTTAACTCAGTGGTTCCACTGCCTGCCTAGCAAACACAAGGTCCCAAGTTCGATCCCTGGTACCAAAAAAACCAAAAAAAAAGTATCACAATGTGTTTTTTGTCCCTGTCTTAGTCACTTTCTCATCGCTGGGACAAAATACTTGAGTCCCACAACCTAAAGGAGAAGAGAGTTTCTTTCAGTTCACATTTTCAGTCCATGGTCAGCTGACTCCAAGGCAGAAACTACATGGCAGAAAGGCACAGCAGAAGAGAGCTGCTCACCTCATGGTGGCCAGCAAGGAGGGAGAGAAGAGAGGAGCTGGGGAGGGAAATGCACCCTTCCAGGTCAAACTCCTAGTAATCTGCCTCTAATCGGATGCCTCCCCCTAAGAATTATAGTCCCATAATCCAGTCACCTTCCAAAAGCGCCACTTCTGAACACATGAGGCACTGGGGGGACATTCTAGATCTAAATCCTAATAATCCCAAAGTGATAAACTCTACCAAGTTCAGGATCCATGTGTATCAATGCCAGGATACCCAGCACATCACATGGAATCAAAAGCTGCTGAAATGAATTCCTGAGTAAGATGCATTTTAGTTTCTTCTTTGCTACTCCTATCCCACTTCCTCTCCCCCGAATCCAGGAAACAAAGCACATTACACAAAATCACTCCCCCCATCTGTGTGGTGGTTTCAGCCACTGTATGAGAAGACAGAGGGAATGAAAGGAGAAAATTGACATTTATGGAGGACCTAGCAGTGCATTTAAATACTGCACCAGCATTTAACTGGCACTACAGCCCACAACTATGATAAATATAAAGCCTAATGTATTAGTGCAATTTAAGCCCCAAGTTATAAAAGATAAAACTGAACCTTAGCATCACAATGAGGACCTTTAGCTTAGCACTGTGGAACAAATAAAAATATATAGTATAGTCAGCCCTCTATATCCATGGGTTCTATATCCATGGATCCCACAAATTCTGGATCAAAGCCATTCAGAGGAACAATCATGCCTGTACTGAAAAAATACAGACTTCTTTTTCCTTGTCAGAATTCCCTAAACAATACAGTATAGTAATGATATATATAGCATTTGTGTTATATTAGGTATTATAGATAAAGAGATTATTTAAAGTAGATAAATTATGCATGGTTGTATGTAAATACTAAACCATTTTATATAAGCAACTCAAACATCCACAGGTGTTGGTATGCATAGGTGTCCTGAAATCAATTCCTTATGTATCTCCAGGACCAACTTCTTATATGATTTATTATATATTAATGTCAGGAACTGTTTACTTAATCCTCACAATAATTGTACCACATTATTATTATCCATATCCTGCTGCTGAGAAACAGGAATCTTAAGGAACTTTCTTTAGGTCGTAGAGCTACTAAAAGTTAAGATCTGGACCCAAGAATTCTGCCTCAACAATCTGCACTCTTAACCACATGATAATATGCTGTTTCTAGTTACGAAACTATGCTATTGAATTAAACTTGAATAAATGTTCACAAAATAGTAAGTGCTAGACTTACTACTGCACCAAATAGTTAAGAGCAGGCCAAAGTGAACATTCTGGAAGCCCTGACTCCAAGAAGTAGGCTTCATGTACATGGGTAGCATGGTTTGGGTCTCCCTATTATCAGACTGGTCATCAGGTTTTACTTAATGGTGATTATTGATTACCATCCTCTCTCTCTATCTCACTTATCTCTCTGTCTCTGTCTCTGTTTCTAGCTCTGTTTCTGTCTGTCTCTCTCTGTCTCTCTCTCCCTCTCTCCCTCCCTCCTCCACCTGGGAGGGGGTCAACTCCAGGACTTTCACACTGGGCTACACCCTGCCCTCCTTCCTTTACAAAAAATTGTAAGACAGGATCTTACTCATTAAATTGCCCAGGCTAGGCTTGAACTTGCAATCCTCCCACCTCAGCCTTCCAGAGTGCTGGGATTATAGGTATATAACACCACACCCAGTTCTCTGAACCTTTATAGGAATCAATTAATAAAGACCCTTTGGATTTAGAGATGGTGATGCAGGATTTAAAGGAAAACAATGAGCAGCCGATCCGCTCCCCTGCTCCCTTGGACACCCCGCACCCCCGACCCCGTACCTGTAACTCCTTGTTCTGGTACAGATAAAATTGGCAACTAGGTCTTGTGAACAAACTTTATGTCATCTTCTCACAAGATTCACAAAGCTCTGTCTTCTTTCAAGGCTAAATTAGAAAACTGTATGCCCTTGTCCTGTGTTTTGTAAACTCACTTGCTATGTCACTAGAAAGACCAAATGTATAAAAACTGGAACTTTTCTTTGTTCAAAGCTCTTCCTCTGGACATTAGTCTGTTAAACTGGTGTTCACCTAAAATAAAGCCCTAGGGCTGGGGATGTAGCTCAGTGGCGCTGTGCCTGCCTGGCAAACATAAGGTTCTGAGTTCAATCCCAGTACCGAAAAAAAAAAAAAATGAGTGAAATAAAGTCCTCCTGTTTCCCATTGGTCTCTCCTGTCTCTTGGTTTCTGTAACAGTGGCAGATTCCCTTACCAAGAATGAGATCATTCTCAGCCTAACCAGAGAATCTTATCAAAAATCAATTTGACATTTTCTTTCCTTTCCTCTCCAAATTTTTCTGGAGCTAAATCTGTCATTAAAAGAAACAGAGCCAGGGATTGAGAGGGTTATGTTTGACTCCCAGACCATGCCTGTGATGCTAGAAAAGGGAAAATAAAGCCCACTTGATCATGGTCAGCCAGTGGCAAGCAGGGCTGGACTTGTTCACCACTGTTGTTTGACTCTTAGGAAGATGGATTATCTATAAGGTGCAAATTCCATTTAACAGCCTGTAAAAAAGACTAATTATGACTTAAACATATGGGATCTGTGCCTCCTGCCAAATGAGGTGATCACAGGAGGCAGTCTTTGCTGTTGTTTGGAAATTTCAAGATTGTTAGGCCCAAAGTCTCTGCAATTCTCTTGGATTTTTCATCACAGTCCCAAGATGGCTGCTGCAGCTCCAGCCATCAGAAGAAGGCAGAAGAAAGTAAAAGGAAGGATGAAAAAGGGTGCCTACTAACCAAGCAAGTACCTGTTCGAGAGTTTCCCCTAAAACTCTATCCACTACTTTTGCATACATCTGTGTTTAAAAGAAGGCTGGGCACATAACCACCCCTAATATAGAGGATAAAGGGGCGAGTGGATAACAAGCAATTTCTCATACATATTTCTGTTATCAATTCCACAGTCTCAGTAGTCAGATCTCTTGTAGAAAACCCCTGGAAACATCTGGCTGCTTCTGCATCTTAGCTGGCTTGGACCAGCATTCCAGAACTGGGAAATCTCTGTGGAATTCAAACTGACAGAACAAAATGAAGGCTATCTGTATTTCTAAAGCACTAATTTCTAATGCATTGAAAACCTTCTTTATAAAAACAGTTTACTTGTGATGGTGCATTGATGCATTTGACCACCATTTTCTGTTTGTGGGTTTGGATGGCAGTTCAGTACATCTCCGAGATGCCCAACTTTCTAAGGAGACATTAGAAACCATAGGGAAAAAATATCTATAGAGAGGAACATGAAATGTCTTCTTATTAATCAAGGGTAATGGAGAATAAAACTTGAACATCGTAATGGGTCAATGACTGTTTTAACTCCCATTTCTTACTTTGGAGAATGTCCAATATCTCTCCTCACTTCCCTTTCTTAAATAGTTAATGCGTAGCAGAGAAAAGAATTAAACAAGAATCACTCACCACCCTATGATTCTGGTGTCTAGGATTTTCCTCCACTGAGTTTCAAAGAAACATTGTAAAACAGATAAAATATTTAGAGCATAGTGAGGATAAAATGCAGTGTTACAGCCTAATGTAATTATGTTACACCCTGAATGTAATTACGAGGAGGAGGAGGAAGCATAACTCCAGAGTAGGGCAACGCTGGGGTGCACAGAGGATCTGTAGGCTTTGGGGGATAATTACTTACAAAAGTACTCAAGGTTCAAAGCCAGAAGAGCTCCAAGAGGCCCTATTCTTTATTTGTACCTTGCTAAGTGTATTAGCGTGTCATCCAAGCACTCTGTAACAAGTGCAGCCTGCAGGCGACCATGAGCCGTGCAAGTGGAAATAGAGATGCTACTGTAGCCATGCATTTCTCTGGCTGGCTTCCAGACTGCACAGAAGTTTTCTTAATTTAGCATTAACTGTACACGTGGATGTCACAGGGCAAACTCCCAGCAGCTCTGACCCAGCCCCTGGTTTCATGAAACAAGGGTTGGGTTCTTCCACGAATGGATTCTCAAACTGGTGTAGACCCAGCAAGGCAAGAAGCAAGACAGCATTTCTTGCTTCAGTCATCCCAGTTCCCATGGTCAAGGTGCAGTTCTTTAGCATCACACCGGGTAAATCCTGTCCTCCATATAGAGAAGCATGCAGCAGGCATTAGATTGATATTTTCAGCTCTCCGCAGCCTCCCCAAATGAGGTATGACCCATGCATTTCTCCCTCCTCATCTCTCAGAACCCAGGAAATGGCATTTGACCAAGATGGCCTAGGAGATGTGTTGGTCTTGGAATTGGCCCTCAGCGATTCCATCCAATCTGTGTAGGTGTATTAGTCAGCTTTTTATCACTGGGACAAAATATCTGATATTTATAGCTTAAAGGAGAAAAGGTTTATTTTGGCTTACAGCTCAAGGGCATGGTGGAAGAAAGATGCTCACCTCATGGCAGCCAGGAAGCAGAGAGGGGGAAAATCCCAGAGAGTAGACACGGCCTTCCAGGTCATAGCCTCAGTTCCTCAGTAACCTTTCTCCTGTATCCAGGCCCCACCTCCTAAGAGCACATTCAGCTGTGAGCTCATCAATGGATGAACCCACAAATGAGTCAGAACCCTCAGTCCCTCAAAACGTTTTGGGGGGGTGGGGGGGTGGAAGATTCCTCATATTTAAACTGTGAGAGCAGGCATGAACTGAGGGATCACGTGACCATGATAGGAGCAGAGAAGCAGAAAGAGCAAGGGTTTTAGAATCCTAGAGGGGGAAGGAGGGGCGGAGCGCCACCTTCTGGTGGGGAGGGGAGGGTCCTGAGCTCTGCTTTCAGTTGTCCTGTAGAGCTGGGCTGCCCCTGTTGACCTTGAGCCCTGAGGACTGTTGTATCTTTCCTTTCTCTCCTAGGACTCTGTGGCACCCTTCCTAGCCTTCCAAAACAGCCCGTTTATTCCTCAGCTCAGTTTGAAAGGATTTGTTTTTTTTTTACTTCTAAAAGGGAATTCTGGTTTAACCCGATTTAAATATCACACGGTGTGTGTATGTATCAGAATATCACATGGTGCCCCATTAATATATACAACTTTTGTGTTTTCTTAATGTATCAGTTAAGAAAATTAATGTAATTAATTTAAAAAAATAACAAGAGGAAATTCTCTCAAAGTGGGGGGATTACTTCAATAAATACCTACAAAATATACATACATGCCTTAATAAAACATAAGAAGAAGCAGGCATGGTGGGGCATCCCTGTAATCCCAGCACTCTGGGAGGCCTAGGCAGGAGGCTCTCAAGTTCAAGCCCATCCTGGGTGAATTACCAGGGCCCTATCTCAAAAAATTTTTAACTAAGTAAATAAAAATAAAAAGGGCTGGGGATGTAGCTCAGTGTGAAAGGCTTGGATTCAATTCTGAGTACCCAAACCAACCAACCACAGAAAGGGTACATCCTAAATGTGATTTTTATGCCAATGCCATATATTTACTGGTAAAACAGTGTTAGTGAAGGCTAACCATTTATTGACTATTTTCTCTGTCATAACAAACATCTTAAAAATGCCTCGCAACAGTCCCTTGTTTCCACATAAGGAAACTGAAGCTGAGCTTTGAGCTGTTCAATAAATGCCCAAAGAGACAGAGCCATCCAATCACAGGTCTCCCTCCCTTGAGGTCTCCATAACCCTTGTCTGGACAATTTTCTCCGCACTTGACTCTGCGGGATGTTAATAGGTGTTTGTTTCTGGTAGAATGCTTTTGATGCCAGTCTCAAAAACCCAGGTTCAGCCTGGCTTAAAGGATAAAAACTGGTCTCACAAAAAGAAGTCCAGAGTTTGGGAGAACCGGGGTTGGCTGAGTCTGTGGATGGACAGTAACCCCAGTTCTTTGCCCCCTCACCTCCTTAGTGCTTCCAGGTGAGCAGTTTGCACATTGACTGTGGCCGCAGCCCTTTACTGCTCTGAAGTGTGACCTCAGCAGGCCTCCCAGGCAGCCCTTGGCATAGGGATGCGCTGTAAGCGTCTCCTTCCTGGGGCTAGATCACAAAAAGGGACATGACATCTGCTTTGTTTGCCAGAACACATTTAGGGCCCTGGGTTGCCATGCAGGAAGTTCAGTCACCCCAAAGTCACTGTGCTAAAAGGAAGAGAGGCCGTGGGCAGGGCCTCGCCCTGCAATTCTAATCGCAGTGTCTCTGTAGCCCTGGTGCCAGACTTGAGAGTGATCGGGCCTCCAAATGGTCCTGGCTCAGCTATCCAGTCACCCCAGCTTTCCAGTCTTTCCAGGTGAGGTCCTAGATATTGTAGAGCAGAGACAGACTGTCCCCCTGTGTCTTGTCTAAATTCCTGACCCACAGAACCCATGTGCACAATAATAAGACAGCTAAGCCACCACCCAGCAATGGTGATCAGAGCAGTGTCACGTTCATGCCAGTAACAGTACGGTTGGAGCAGTTCTGGGCATCATCTCTAGATGTGACAGTAGCTACAGCTTTTTGCATGGCTTTCTCTTTTAAGAATGAAAACTGCTTCTCTGGGGCCTTTTCTGGAAGAGAGGTTAGGTAGAACTCTTGAAGACATTGGTGTAGGAAAAGATTTTATGAACAAAACTTCAGTTGCCCGTGAACTAGCACAATCAACAAGTGGGACCTCGTCTTACTAAAAAGCTTCTGCACGGCAAGAGAAACCACTAGCAGTGTAAAGAGACAACCCACAATGTGGAAAAAAATTTCACCTTCTGTTCCTCAAAGGTCTACTATCTAGAATCTATAAAGAACTTTAAAAAATCAGACCTCCCAAATTTAAAGACCCAATCCAAAAATGGGCATCTGAAATGAACAGACATTTCTCAGACAGAGAAGTAAAAGCAGCAAATAAACATATGAAAAAATGTTCAACATCACTGGTCATTGGAGAGATGCAGATGAAAACACTGAGATTCCACCTCACCCCACAAAGGATGGCTGTTATCAAGAAATCAATCAGTAGCAAATGCTGGCGGGGGTGTGGGGAAAAAGGAGCCCTGCTCCACTGCTGGTGAGAGTGCAGACTGGTGCAGCCACTGTGGAAATCAGTATGGAGATACCTCAAAGAACTAGGACTGGAAGTCTCATTTGACCCAGCTATTCCCCTGCTGGGGATCTTCCTCAAGAATTAAAAGAATCATACCACAGCAATATATGTGCACCTATGTTTATAGTGGCACAGTTTGCAATAGCTAAAACTTGGAAGCAGCCCAATTGCCAATCAACTGGAGACTGGATAAAGAAAATGTGTTTTTTAAAAATATAAAATGGAATGCTACTCAGCCATAAAAGATGAGAAATTAGAGACGTTTATTGCTGAATGGATGCACATTGAGGCGATACGCTTAAGTGAAATAAATAGGACACATGTGCAAATACTGAAGTTTCTCGAGTGTGAGAAAGTGAAAGTGTAAATAAGGACTAAAAGGCATAATAGATAATGTGAAATAGGAAGAAAAGGGGCAAAGGGGAAGGGGAAGTGAGACAGGGAGGGGAAAGGAAAGAAGGGAATGGAATTAATATGAGAAAATGAGAAAATGGAAACAAAGTCTTTGTAAATAGGGAGGGATGGAGGGGTTGAAGGGAGGGCAGGGGAATGGGGAAAAACAAGAACCAAGAGAGATTACGTAAAGGTGCAAATTTCCAATGATGAATGTCATTATATTGTATACCTAAAATGTACCAATAAAATTAACTTTTTAAAAAAGAATGAAATCTGCTTCTCAGGGCCTTTTCGGGCATTGCAGGGTGTCCTTCTGGTAACAACTGGGTCACATGTCCATCAGGAATCCACGATGTTAGGGGACAGTCTCAAAGCCTACTATAATCATGCATGAAGGAAGATTTCCTTGCTTTCATGACTGGTAAACACTCAACTAAAAAAGTTAAATTCATCTCTTAGCTACGGAACTGCTCAAATATATTTATACTAAAGCACACTTTTCACTTACTAGGAAGAGTACTTTGTCTCCTGGAATTATTTTCCACCAAATAAAATTTGGAAAAGACAACACAAATGCATACAGTGACTAAAGGCATAGTCATTAAAATGAAAAAAATGAGTTTATTGTATTTTATCAGTATATGTTTGTAATTTATGCCGTTTATAGTCACATCAGAGAGTGTTTACATGTGCAGAATACAGCTTGTTTGTTTTATCCCCTTCCCCTTCTGTCCCTGCCCCCTTTCCTCCTCTGATTTCCTAATCACCCTTTTTGTACTTGTTGATTCTGTTTGTCTTAGCACATGTTATAGCTTATAATATTTACACTGATCAGGGTGATTAGGTTCCTGTACATGGCATGTCCTTATACCGTGAATTACAAACATGTACTAATAAAATAAAATAAACAAGAAAAAAAGAGTTCAGGGAAAATATCATAATGAAATTTTGTAATCATCGTCTGAATGATATCATATTGCATTAAAATAAGAGTATTTTCCAAGCAAAACCTGATAAAATATCCCTATTACCGCAACTATTATTTAACATTAATCTATTAGTGAGTGCAATTAAGTAGGAGCTCTGCCCCCTTTGAAATTGTGCAATTAGTACCTCTTTCCCCTGGTTATCCTGCCTAGTCCTATTTTTTTTAATGTTTCCTTAATGTACTGAAAGATTTAGATCAAATTTATTAGAGTTAAATTATTGGGTTTTCATATTATGTCTTCTCTTTCAAGAAGTAGCCACTGTATTTGCATTTTTATAGTTATATTTACAATATTAATTTTAACTTAAAGTTTGGATTTGGATGCTTTCTGATTCTCAGAATCAGTCCCTTTCTACCATGTTTTCCCCCATTTTTGAACTCTTTATTTTAGTCCATCTCCCAGTGGGCTGATGTGCACTTTAAATAATTTCTTTAGAAAGGGTGACAGATTTTATGCTTTTTGAGCTCATGCATAGCTGATTTATATCCTGTTGCCTTTGTAGATGAATTGTAACCATGCTAGGTGTCAATTTCTTTAGTAAAAACCCTTTCCCCTAAAAACTCAGTGATATCTCTCTGTTGTTTTCTGATTTGAAGATGTCAAGGGCAAGTCTGGGAAAAAGGTTGATCCACTTTTTATATAAAGATGTTTGCAGAATTTTGCCTTTAGTTTTTTAAAATTTTAAATGCATCGATCATCAAGCTATGTCTAAGTGTAGACATCTTTTTTATTATGTTACCTGATTATCAATAAGCCTTGTAGATCGGGAAAGGTAAATTTTCAGGAAAAAAAATTTAAATCTATTACATTTCAGATTATTGCTTCTGTTCCACTTCTTCATGGCTCATTAGAAATAACAATTTTTCATGTATCTCTATTCTGAGTTCTTTATATTTATCATCTCTTCTCATCTCATTTTACCCCTAAATCCCTTTTACTGTATGACAGAACTAATGATATTTATTTTTGCCATCTGTATCATGAGTCCATTTTCTCAACTATAAAACTTGCTCTTTATTGCTTCTCTTGTTTCTCCTGTGGCATTACAGGATTTGAAAAACATTATTTCTTCTGTATTAACTAGCTTTCTCCTAATCAGCAAATGCCATGTACATATGAATACCATAGGAAGCACAAAGCAATTGCTATATCAAGTTTACTTTTATTTCCTACAAGTATTTTTCAAAAGTTTGTTTTCTTCAGTCTCCAAGGTGGATCTCTTGTAATTTGTATACCTTAAATCCCTTCCTCTGTTTCAAACATTGTGCAAAACCCTTGTTTTGCATAAAGAGAAGTAAATAATGGAATAAACTTTCCATTAAATAGGATGACATTGGCACAGTGGCACATGCTTGTAACCCCAGCACTCTGAGAGGGTAAGGCAGGAAGATCACAAGTTCAAGCCCAGCCTGGACAACTTAGTGATTTAGTGCAATCCTGTCTCAAAATAAAAAAGAGCTGGGAATGCAGCTCAATGTGAAGGCCCTGGGTTCGATCCCCAGCACTGAATAAACAACAGATGAGCCTCAGTAAGGCAGGAATATGGGGCACATTAGGGGACATCCATCTCTGTTTGACTGCTTCTCCAGGAAGACGAAGCTTGGGACCTTGAGTCAGTTTTCCTACCCTTGCTTTCTGTTGGACCTGATTTCACACCAGACCCAGGTCCACCTGCATGGCCTTTACCCTTGTGCTGCTCCCTGGTTCTGTAATGTAGCTGTTCTTGCCCTTGCAAGTTCCAAGTATGTGTCAATGTTGCACAACAAACGATGCCAAACTCAGTGCCATATCCCAAGGAGCATTTATACTGATGTTTATGGATCTGCAAATTGGCTGAGATGGAGTTGATGTAGGCTGGGCTCACCTGGGAGGCTCTGCTCGTTTTCTAGGTTGGATGGGACCAGCTTTGTGTATTCATTCCAGGCCCAGGCAGCAGAAGGCTCAGGGAAATTTTGTCTCATTGAGATGTCTTTGTTGCATTGTTGCATTGTTCATGCCGCATGTGCTGGGTTACCTAGCCAAGCCTAAACCCAGTAGGGCAAGAATATACTCCAGAGAGAGGGGAGTAAACACTTGCTTTGCAGTATTTCAAATCATGATTCCTGGCTGTTCCTAAATGTAATGATTCCAAATGGCAAAAGAACTTTGAATGGAAGGCCCTTGGTCTATCCCATTGCTGCTCTAATGTCCTCACGGGGCCAAATCTGGTGGGGTTGGTGAGTTTCTCCCAGAATTTCCTTCACTTTCACTCCTAACTCCCTAGATATGGTCTCAACCATCCTTTTTAAGTGCTGAGATGGGGACTGGTGATTTTATGGCCTTCATTATCTTATTTTTATAATGTGTTTGCTTTTCTTTAGCTAATTAAAATTTCATTGGCAACAAATAAAATTTAAAAAGATGAGGCCAGGACGTATAATTGAATCCAGTAAATGCAGCATTGTACCACTTAGCTGTGTGCTCAATTAATGATCTGAGAGGCAGTGCCACCTGCCATATTTGTGATCTCTTTATTAAAAGGGAAAAGTGATGGTGTGGCCACAGTCTGAGTGTGTGGTCTGGTGCCTAAAATGGAAAGTTCTGTCACTTACCCACATGCCGTGTTTGTGATCTGGTTCCTAAAACACAGGGTTGTGATTCCTAACCACATGCTTTACTTACGATTTGGCAAAGCAAGCAGAAGGAAATGTGATTTACCCAAGTGCCATCTTTGTGATCTGGTTCCTAAGCAGAGGACCATACAGCTCAGCCACATGTTGTATTTGGGACCAGTTACTACAACAGAAGGCCGGTCTGGGCTTACTCGAGGGCCATGTTTGTGATCTGGTTCTTAACACAGAGCACTGTACCACATTCCCATACACCATATTTATGTCCCCGGTTATTAAAACAAAGGGGCATATGGTGTAAACACAGTGTACATTTGTGTTCTTGTTGATAACCAGAGAGCCATGGAGAACTTTAGGCCCCAGTCTGGTTGTTTCCTGGAGGAAGAAGGAGGTGACTGAATTGTGTGGGGTTTCATTTGAGAACCAAAATTGGGTCAAGGACATTCTAACTAATTTTGTGTTCTAAAAAAAAATAACTAAAAAATATCACTATAAATGATGCATTGGGATTAATCACCCTCAAAATATTTCCATGTGTTTCAAACACATCTATCCCATTGTTCTTGCTACTTTCTGAAGCAGTTCTGAAAGTCCTCTTTCATGTTTTTTGTTGCATCGTCATGGCTGCTGTGACATTCTGAATCAATTCAAAATGTTTATTTACCTTTCATCGTCATTTTGTCTTTGGAGAAGAGTCAGAAGTCACATGGTGCCAGATTCAGTGAATAAAGTGGGTAAAGATGCACTATAATATTTCTATGAGCCTACCTCTCCGTTGGATGGTACTCAGCAGCAGCACTCACCATAATTTTTATTACATCTCAAAAAGACACTCATGAAAGAGGACTTCCAGAACTGCTTCAGAAAGTGGCAGGAACGATGGGATAAGTGTGCTCTAAGTGAAGGAGAACACTTTGAAAGGGATTAATTGCAATGTGTCTTTTATTCTAATACATATTTTAAAATTTAAACATTCACCATGTATTTCAATCAGACCACATAGTTTCACTGTTCAAGCTCAGAACCAAGAATGTTGATTTCTAATTTTTAACAAAGAATGGTAGCATATCTGAAGCATAGCCCTACATTGCCATTTCTTTCTGTCACTTCTATGTACTCATTTCCTTTCCATTTTGCATTCAGCCTAGACTCGTTTCATTTTGTTCCTCTGATGCTTTATCCTCTATTTGGTCACCTCTTTTTTTCTTCATGCATTTTACTTCCCATATTTTCCTCATAATTATCTCTAGATTTGATTCAACTCCTCTTCTTGCCTTCATGTCCCAAAGTAATCAGGGCTCATTTTGTTGGATATTTCCATTCACCACATTTTGCCTTTGTAAATGGGGATGCTCCTCAATGCATTGTTTGCTTTACCCATTTTCCAAGACAATGCACACTTGCTCTTCTATTCAGCAAATACTGATCCAAGGCTAACTTTGGCTAGGTAGGATGGAGGTCAAACTGTCAACAGAACATTATCACTCTCGTCAAGGGTCTTGTAGTCTAACAGGCAAAACAAAAAGTCCAGGAGGCAATTTTCACATACTGTTCCAGATGCTGTAATAGATTTAGGTATGGAACATTGGTATGGAGTAGCATGCAAAGGGAGGCAGAGCAAACTCCTACTCAGATAAATCTAAAAGTCTTGCCAGGGAAATGGCAGAGAAGTGGAAGACTAAAGGCAGATTGGTCTGGAGGAGGACACAGGTCTGAGAATGATGTTCTGGGTGCAGGGAATAGACAAACGCTTGATGCATATGGCTGCTGCTGAGTAGCTCAGGGTGGTCAGACCACGGAAGATCCAGATGTCAGGGTATGTCTTATTCATTGCCTTTTAACTAGGACAAAATACCCAATTCATGCAGCTCTTAAAGGAGGAGAGGTTTAATTTGGTTCATGGTTTTTTAAAGATTCTGACCATTAGAAAAAATAAGAAAGATTCTAACAGTGGTTGATTGGCTGCAAGGCAGAAATGATACGGCAGAGGAGTCTGGGGAGGGAAAGCTATTCAACCCTGGGCAGCAGGAAGCAGAGAACAAAAGGAGGAGGTGGGAACAAGGATCCACCCTTCCAGGTCATGCCCTCAGTGACCACCTCCAACCACGCCCCACTTCCTGACAGCATGTTCAGCTATGAACTCATCCATCGATGAATCCATGATCCAATCACCTTCCACACACACAAGACTTCTGGGGGATGAGGCAGGACTAAGTAGCAAAGCTGTCTGATCAAAGCATGTGGAAAGCTGCCTTCAGGAGTTTGGACTCTACCATGAAAGAATTTGGCATCACGGAAGGCTTGTCAACAGATCACCTTGGCTTTTGGACCTTTCTAGTGTCCACATCTAGAAAGTTCACAGTCCTTGTAGTCAAGATAAGTCTAAACCTCATTCACTGGATAAGCCCAAACAAATGTCTACTTTTCCTTATTTAGATTTGGGATTGGTTGCTGTTTTGTGACCGTGCTCCCCTGGGGACCATATCAGAAATGGCTCCCTCTGTATCTGAAGAAACTCAGTAGAATTATTTATCAAGGGTCATGGGGGGTGGGAAAAGGAATGAGACAAGAAACACAGTGACAATCCCATCCTGTTTCTTTGCTGAATGCCAGATGGAAGCTGTCGAGAGAAGCTTGAAAGCGTAAATGACATTCTTTAAATGAGGAAAAAAAGCAGGTGTGTTTTAGCCATGAGGAGCTTAAAATTCACTGTTCTCAGACAGAATTATACATTGAGTAACTCTGCCTGCAGCCTGGAGCAGAGATGGCTACCATGAGCCTAATTAAAGAGATGAAATAAATTGGCTATCACATCACTGACTGGCCTATCAAAATTATGTCTTGTATTTATACTGCTTTCCATTTTTATTCAAGAAATTTAACACTTCTTATTTCATTTAATCCTCGAAAAATCTCCAGGTGGTGAATAAGGCAGGAATTCTTATTGTTTTTATTATCTTATTACTACTATTATTATTCATTTTATTATTCTAATTGTCTGTTAAGTGGATGGGGATCCAGATTCCAAGCTATTAATAACCTATCTAAGGATACTCAGCTAGTTAGTGGCAAAACCTGTCCTAGATTATGAGTCTCTTGGCCCCTGAACACAGGACATTTCTATCAGCCACCTGCTCAAGTACCCTCACCGGGTCTGCATTCATCAGCACAAGGAGGCAGAGGATGCAGCTAATTCTTCTCTTCCGGAATTGCTGCAGTTGCCAACTAAGTTGTCATGAACAAACTCTGGGCATAGAATCGGAACATCAGTTGGTTCTTGCCTCCGTGAGAACTAACTGAATGACTTTAGTTCCTTTAATTTTTCATGTGTGGGCCACAACACAGTGAAGAGCCGGGGAGCCAAAAGGTATAAAGTACAAGAAGCTTTGTATGTTAGAATAAAAAGAGTTCTATCCACAAACAGTCTCTCTCTCTGATAGATAGATAGATAGATAGATAGATAGATAGATAGATAGAAACTTTCAGTGGGTTCACACACCATGTGATACTCTGAACCAAGAAGCCAAATTCATGGACCTTTTTTCAATTTTTATACCGTGCCCAGCTGCAAAGGAGAATTTTCTATGTTATCTAGTCTCAAAAGTTGCTAGTTGCCATTAGGAAATGAATTTTTTCTTTTCCTCTTCCTGTTTGTTTCTCATTTCCCCCTGTCCTTGTCCTCAGATACTATGGACTCAGAAAACAGCTCCCTGGTGTGGGACAGAGAGGTCCTCCATTAGGACCCCTCACCCTGTGTTCCATAGGAACTAGCTCAGCTGGTTGTGCACAATTCACCCCAAACTGGGCATCTCATAGCCAAACGCACAGGTTCTCCTGTGTTCAAACTCTCAAGATGAGATGAGCTCTTTCCAGAGACTGTGAGCTCTTGGCAAAATCAGTAAATAGCCTTTACTCTGCCAACAAAAGCCAAAAGAAACCTCTCCGTGGGTCCTATTGCTGCTGTAACAAATTATCAGAAGCTTGGTGATATAAAACAACACAAATTCACTCTCCTACATTTCTGAGATCAGCGGTCCATAGTTAGTGTCACTGGGCTAAAATTCAGGTGCCCCTTCTAGATGTTCCAAGGGGAGAATCCAGGCCCTGGTCAGCTTCTGCTGCCTGCCTGGCTCCTGTGCCTCCTGCCTCTGTTCCCATCTTCACGTGCATCCCTCTGGCCTCTGCCACCTCCCTCACACTGTCTTCTCCTCTTTGATCAAAGCTTAAGGCTGATCCAGGAAATCCAGGTTAATCTTCCCACTTAAGGCCCTTAACTGATCACAGGAGGTGGGATCAAAAATATGGTGAATGGTTGTTTTAATGTATTACACTAAAAGATACCTCGCCATTAATCTCCCTCAAAGTCCTCCCCCTTCCTTCAAACACACTCATCCCAGCGTTCTTGCCATTTTCTGAAACAGTTCTGGAAGTTCTCTCAGGTGTGTCTTTAGCTGTGCGGTTGTGCCTGTCTCCATGTCCTGAATCAATTCAAACTGTTTCCCTTTCATGGTCATTTTGACGTTGGGGAAGAGCCAGAAGTCACACGGTGCCAGATCCAGTGAATAGGTGGATGAGGACACGCCACAATGTTTTCATTTGAAAGAAATTGCCCATCAATGTTTTCAACCAATTTAGGACATCAAGGCAGCCATGATGGCACAACTAAAGACCCTCAGGAAAGAGGACTTCAGAACTGCTTCAGAAAGTGGCAAGAACAATGGGATCAGAGTGTTTGAAACCAGGGGGAATATTTTGAGGAGGATTAGTGGCACTGTGACTTTCACTGTTCTAAGTTTTTAAAGTTATTTAAACATTTGCTGTAATTTTCTTTTGCACCCGTGTATCTGTGAAGACCTTTTTACCGGCTAAGACCACACATTTTCAGGTTTCCACAATTAGGATGTGGATCTTTTTGGGGCCATAATTCAGCCTCCTACAAAACTCACTTCTAGGAGGGCAGAAATAGCTGTATTCTCTGGAGTTTTTGCATGCTTCACACAGCAGTGAGACAGATTTCACTGGTGTGAAAGGCTGAGGCAAGAGTGAATTATTATTTTAGTCAAAGTCTCCCTTCACAGTGGCAGTTGAAATTGGGAGCAGAGAGCTGCTAATGGGCCTCTCCTTTGACCTGTGCTCCAAACCCATACCTATAATTTTACGCAAAGGAAGGCACTTCCGCGCAGTGATTATCTCTTTTAAAAGGAAAAACATTTTCTGATCTTACAGTGTTACATATTCATTATGGAAGTGGGTGTCCTTTGCCCCTTAGCAGCCCCATCACCCAGAACACTAAGCCTACTTCTTCCCCTCCTTCCTCCTTCCTTTTGTTCCATACTACACTGCACCAACTGCTGTGCCACTTTGCATGTTTCTGTGCATATTTTTCCATCTTGTTCTCTCATGTACCCTCAGGGCCTAGCATGTAGTAGGTGCTCAATATATGCAGCAGTTCCTCAGAATTCTCAAGGTACCCCTCAAGGGTACCAAATTGTGCAACAAAGTCCCTCATATAAGATATCATATTTGTATATAAGCTGTGCATATCCTCCTGTATGCTTTAAATCATCTCTAGATCAATTACAATGCCTCCACAATGTAAATGCTGTGGGAAGAGGTCCTGGATCCAGTCCCCAGGAAGAACAAAGGACAGCAGTGGTCAAGCTGACCCTGGATTCTGGCCGCACCGTGTCATATCATGGTCAAATTTCTTCCAGACTGTGGGAGGCCACTGTCTTCTCCTGAGGGCTCATTGTTGGGGGTGGCCTGTGTGCATTCAGAGTTGTACTTTAGAAGAAATCTGGATCTCCAGAAACCACAGTGATCCTGCGGGAAACAAGCAAAGGTAGGGATGACAAATTCACCCTGGCTTCCTTGGGGACCAGGTGGGCAGTGAGGCCACTACAGTGTTTCCTCCAGTGGGCCCTATGTCGATCTATTGATTGTCTTTGAAGAAGGAAGGAGGATCACATGCCAGGAGGAGCTGGGCCTGGGCCTCTTCAGCAGGGGACACAGAGGGGGCGGGTTCCCCGCCAGGGTGTCAGCTGGCCAGGTGGACATACCTCCTTGCTTCTCATGCCAGGAATCTTTCGATGTCAGCTGAGATCCTGACCCACACATCTGCTTCCTAGGTTCTGCAGTGAGTGGAAATTTTTCTGCAGCCTGTGGCAGTAAATAGGTGCTCAATCTTAGTTTCTTTGTGATTGCAGGTTTTCATAGCCGCCGCTGTGTTCCAGGGGGAGCATGCAAAGGCCGGGCTGTGTGCTGCAGCCCTGTTCTGAGCTGATTCCTTGCAGAGCTCAAGAGCACAGCATGTCCCATCGCTCCCTCCCCTGTGTCTCCCCACACCAGGTGATGGAAAGACGTACACAAGTCCTCAGGGACCCACCCCACAGCCTAGCACCTGCTTTTGTTTGTTTTCTGCTTTGATTTTTTAGTTTTCCAAGTACCTTTACCAAACTTCCACTCCTTTCACCCCACCAACTCATATGGCCCAGCAATCTTTTCCACAGGCTCCAGGAGTGTCCGGGAGGGTCTGTGCTCTTGGCAGGGCAGGGTCTCCCGATGCCTGGCGTTTCAGTCTCACTGTTAATTCTCCACGTGGGGAAGACCTTGGAGCCAGGAAGTCTCCTGGAAGCCTCTGGGTACACTGAGGCTTCCTGACTTCCCGTGTGGGCCCCGCCACTGGCAGATGGCAGGGCCCACTGTTTAGGGACAGGGTTGCTTAGTAGGTAGGAGACACTGCACTGTTCATGGGGTGGGACCAAGGACACAGGGGAAAGTTCTAGAAGGAAACCATGCAGACCGATGACCTTGCTTGGCCCTGTCATATTGGCACTCAGGGTATCCTCAGAAACTGGCTGTATTTTTGTGCTACACCAAGATAAACTGTGAGATCTCCAGACCGTCCAGGTGAGTGGGACTCTGGCTACTCCAGATCCTGTCTGGAGTATGGTGCCATGGTGGTGAACTGCAACCAGCAGAAGCTCCTGGGTTCAGCAGTTCTGATCTCAGCTCTCTCTTTCCAGAGCACAGTGCGTTTTGTAGAGGAGCAGAGGAAAGAACAGGATAGGGGTGTGATAGGTTCCAGCGCTTATGTGGCCCATCCTCCCTGCACAAGGGAAAGAGCTGCACCATCAAATTAATTCCACACCTTCTGTGAAAATTGAAATGAATTTGGATTCACCTAAAATCTGGTCAGGAAGATGTTGCCCCCCAGCTGTGCAGGCTTCAGTAGGAGTCACGGACAAAGAATGAGGGCAGAGGCCTCACAGGGCGGCAGTCAGCCCTGTCCTTTCAGTGGCCTGGCTTTTCATCTTACCAGGAATTCAACACTTCACTGGGGACTAGGCCCTCCTGAGGTTCCTGGCACAGCAGGAAAACAAGTTCAATTACTGCGCTCTGCCACTGTGAAAGGGCAGAGAATCTGAACACTGCCAGCCAGTCTCCTCCAGAGGGCGCTCTCCCCGGCCTTCTGCTGGATTCCAGAAGGACTTTGGGGAGGGAAGGCAGGCAGATAGGGTTAGTAGGGTAGCTGTGCTCTGGAACAAAGGGCTCATTGCTGGGAATCAGAGGCCGACACGTAAACAAACAAAAATAACTCCCAGTGGGAAAAGCAGTGACAGAAGTTTGGTGGCAGACATCAGGAAGAGCAGGGCACTGACACTGACTCCAGAAAAGTCCCCCCTGAGCTGGAAGATGGAGGTGGCACAAGAGGCATGGGCTTGTAGAGTAGGACAGAGGACCCCGAAAGGCAGGGGAATCCTTCCACTGCTTCCCGAGGAAAGCAGTCAGTCCTGAGAGGCAGGTCTTTGCTTAAGAGCCACCCTGCTCCCTGTCCCGATATGACAGCAACCCCTGCCCTTCTGGTCCTACTTCCCACAGATCAGGCCTGGGATGCTTTGTCCCCGGGGCAGCGTGAGCTAGGAGAGTCTCCTTTATATATGACTACCTTGTGTAGCTTTGTACAAACTTTTTAATTAAAAGAAAAAAATGTTTTTGTACTGGGGATCAAACCAAGGGCCTTCTCACTGAGCTATAGTTTAAATTTTTTAAATTTTGAGACAAGGTCTCCCTGAGTCACTAAATTGCCCAGGCTGGGTTCAAACTTCTGATCCTCCTGACTCAGGCTCCCAGAGTGCTGGGATTATAGGCATGCATAAAAAATAATTTAACTGACACATAAAAATGACACATACTTCTGGAGTACAGGAGGTTTCAATGTATATGTACGTTACGTAAAGATTGGCCTATCTATCCCTGACCTTGCTTCTTTGTGGTTAGAGTATTCCAACACTTCTAGCTATTTTGAAATATACAATATTGTTCACTATAGTCACTCTTCTGTGCTGCACAACACCAGAACTTATTCCCCCACCTACTTGTATTTTTGTCCATGTGAAGTGTCCTACTTAATCTTACTGTGTTAAGAGACGCCTGGAGAGGTGATTGGATCATGAGGATGCTACACTCATCACTAGATTAATGCACTGCTGTTCATAGTTGAAGATGGGGCCCACTTAGAGGAAGTGGGGTCCTGGGGACGTGACTTTGGAGGGTGTATCCCTCCCTGGCACTCTTCCCTTATGTTCTGCTTCCCGGCCACCAGGAAGTTAGCAGCTTTGCTTCTCTGTGATCTTCCATCATGATGTTCCTACCTTGGTGCCTTAGTCATTTTCCTTGTTGCTGAGACACAATACCTGTCATCCACAAATTAAAGGAGGAGTTATTTTAGCTCACAGTTATAGTGCATGGTCAGCTGGCTCCAAGGCAGAAAAGACATGATAGAGGGATATGGGGGAAGAAAACTCTTCACATCATAGTGGCCAGGGGAAGAGCTGAGGAGGGACATACTCTACATCTTTTCAGGTCATGCCCCCAGGGACCGAACTCTTCCAACCAGGCCCCACCTCCCAACAGCACACTCAGGCTCTGAGCTCAGTAGTGGGTGGATCCACTGATGAGTACAGTGCCTTGTGATCCAATTCCCTTACAAAAGTTCCACCTCTGAGCTATCTCATGACAGTTTTCAGGTTCCTTCTCACTCTAAACCATAACATTTGGAACCAGCTCACCATGAACTGAACCCTCTGAAACCTTCTTAAATCTCTCCTCCTTTAAGGGTGGATGTTGGATATTTTGTTCCATCAACAGCAAAACCAATCAGTACGTTAACCGATCTCTCCCTACATTTCCTTCAAATTTGAGTGGGCACCAGAATCTGCTGGAGTCAAGTGAAGGTTTCTGGGACCCACTGGAGTCTCTGAGTCAGGAAATCTTGCGGGGGCGGGTGGAGAAATTGCATTTCTAACCAGCTCCCAGGTGCTGCTGCTCCGGGGAACACACTCTGAGAACCATTGTGCTGGGTACATCAAGGATGAACAGCAATCTTCCTTCCATGCTTCCTGAACAAGGGGTATTGTCTGCCAACAGAGCAGTCCCCAAGGACTGCCCTCAGCAACTGCTGTGCGCTTGCAGATACAGACAGCTCTTGAGCCTCAGGCACAAATTACCCACAGCCAGTGGGGCCCGAGAATGGTCTGCCCGCTCTCTCTTTCAGCCAGCTTGGCACTGGGCTTGCCATTTCTTGCTTATGTACAAGTAAGCAGAGATAACAGCTTTAACACTGGATTAATTAAAACTTAGAATAGCCCAAGGATCGGGGGCCCCGAGGAGGAATGTGCTCCAGAAATTGAATTAGGTGAAAATTGGAGCAGATGCCTATATGACATCCCTTAATATTTTAATCTATAAAGATGATGCCAGAGATTTTGGATCTATTAGAAAAGGAAAAACAGCAACCATTACAGTCTGAGCACAGGACCGAAATGACAAGTATTGCAAGGAGTGGACAGAATGGAGCCACCAAGTCACCATATCTGCTGGGATCAGAAGTAGGAGTCACCATGCAGGAAAAAAATCAGTATTATGGTTCAAATGGAGAACATCCTCCAAAGACCTCATAAGCTCACAGATGGGGCTTTTAGAAGGTGACTGGGTTATGGAGGTGCTGGTGGGAAGAGGTGGGTCACTGGGTGTGGCCTGGAAGGGTGCATCTCCCTCCCCTGCTCCCCCTTCGGCTTCCTGGCCACCATGATGTGAGCAGCTCCCCTCCACAGACCCTTCCACCGCACCATTTCTGCCTTGGAGCCAGCAGATAGGAACTGAATCCTCTAAAACCTGTGAGCCAAAGTAAACCTCTCCTCTTTTATGTTGTAGATGTTAGATATTTTGTCCCAACAGTGAGAAAATGGCTAAGACAAACAGTGACACTAAATCCAAAAACAGAGATGGAACCTATTAGAGAAGAGATGAAATATACAGTGGATCCTTGACTTACAAACTCTATCAGTTCCCAAGGGCTGGTTGTAACTCAAGTTGGTTGTAAGTCAATACAGCTGAGATCTGACTGTTTACCTGGGTACATGCTATAGATAACAAGAGGCAGAGGAATCTTCCATTATCCTGATTAACCCAAGTTGTTTGTATGTCAGGCTGGTTGTAACTTGAGGATCCACTGTATAGAAACAAAGAAGAAACATCTAATTAAGAGTAATTTGTGTTTCAGAGGAAAGAACTTCTTAGGACAGAGGAAAGACAGTAATGAAAAGGGGCTGTAAGAAGCATTTGGGAGGCAGAAAATGAGACTGGTGTGAAAGTGAAAAGTCCCCACTGAGCTCTACCCATGAAAGATGCAAAAGCCTTGGCCATACGCAAAGTTCATATCCCTGGACAGAGCATGGGAAACCGTATTTTTAATCCCGAGGTTAATGAAATACTCCTACTATCTTTGAAGAAGACATGACTGATCCTCAAGCCGAGTGTCATGGTGCACGCCTGTCATCCCAGCACTCTGAAGGTGAGGGCAGGGGGATTGAAAGTTCCCTCGCAGCTTGGGCAACTTAAGGACTTAGGAAGAACCTGGCTCAAAATTTACAAAACAATTTAAAAATAAAAGGCTGGGAATGTAGCTCAGTGGAAAAGCCTTGGATTCAGTCCCCAGTAAAGGAAGGCAGGCAGGCAGGCAGGCAGGCAGGCAGGGAGGAAGGGAGGGAAGGACCTTCAGAGGAAAAAACCTGAGCTACCAGTCAACCCCCAACCCCTTGGCTCAAGGGTGAGGAGGGAATTTGTGCCATTATAGTATTTTATACCAAACTAAGTTGTCTGTCACGAAAGAAGTGGAAAATGCATTATTAGCATTATAAGAACTCAGAAAATGTAATTTCACAAATGCTTCATTATCAACTATTTTTAAAAGTTCTCTATCAGATAACTGATGACAATTAGGCATACCAAGTTGGGGCAGTCATAGAAAAATGGAAGTGAGAGTCAAAATCAATTAAATATAATGAAGTAGCAGCAGCCGTTACACATTTTGTGCCAAAGTTAAATGGAGAAGCTAAATACTAATCCAAAAAAAGATACAAAGAGTAGAAAATGTGTCATAATAAATCTCAAATTAAACTTATGAAGACTGAAATGTGTGAGGTAAGAAGTAGGAAACTAAAAGGTATAGAACTTTTCTTATCACACACAAGGAAAGATGAGAAGACACAGTTAGTTTTCTGAATTTCATAATTTAAGAAATGGTGGCTTGGGTAATGGAGTTGATAAATGGAAAGACATTCCCCAGAAATCCATAGATTCTTTATACAAAAGGCTAAGGAAAATAGAATGACCAGAAAGATCCAAAAGTAGAAAATAAAATAACAAAATACAGCCAAACATGTTTTTAATCATAAACAAAGAAAATGGAATCAATTTCCACTATGGGACAGGAAAGATTCTCAAATGTGATTTTTTAAAAAAATTCAAATTTATTCTCCTTGAAAGAGATAGGCCTCTAAAAATATAACACAAAAAAAGAGACAAACATTTAACAGAAGAATTCATACAGAAGGAAAACAAGCATGGCTATACTGATGCAAAACAGGATTTTTTTTCAAAAGGCATTAAAAGAGCAACTAAACATTTTTTAAACGACTGTGTGTATCAATAAAGGCCCATTCCATGATGGAGGCCATTCACATGTTCATCTTGATGTCCTCGAAATGCTTTTCTTGGAGTGTTCCATAATCCACATATGCTCCCCCAGCAATACAGCCTTCTGATGACTTTTATGACCATCTGTAGGTAAATGACCTCCAAATCTGCACATCAGCCCCATTGATACAACTCTTGCATCCTGGCAGTTCTGGCTGGCTCAGCATCATGAACTTCTGGTGAACATTTCCACAATTTAACTTGTCACCTTTGTTTTTAAGCCTGTTATTTCTCTGTCCCTTTCAGCCAGACATAAATCCCAGGTGTCATCCAGAGTGGCCCATTCTCCTTCACATGCCAGTCATAGTGAACCATCAAGTCTTGTCAGCCTCTCTCCTGCATGGCTCTTCAATTCTCCCATCACCTTCTGTGGTCTTTTCTCATGTTATTTCAGTAGCCTCCGGTATGGTCATCTTGTCCCTTGTACCACCAAAGAGTAATTTTTCTCAAGCTCAAACTTGACCAAGTAATGTCTGCTGAAAATCTTTTAGTGATACCCCATTTTACCCAAAAGATAA
The DNA here is from genome assembly GCF_053883595.1 of Heterocephalus glaber. Lineage (NCBI taxonomy): Eukaryota > Metazoa > Chordata > Mammalia > Rodentia > Bathyergidae > Heterocephalus > Heterocephalus glaber. Next base: position 17,157,127 of record NW_028258381.1, read on the forward strand.
AACTAAGCTACATTATTCAAAAAATTAAACATAGAATCACCATATGATTCAGCAATTCCATTTCTAGTTATATACCCAAAAGAAATAAAAGTAATGGCAAGAACAGATATGTATACACCTATGTTCATAGCAACTTTAGACAGAAGCAACACAATGTGCACTGTTGAATGAGTGGATAAACATAATGTGATATACACAGACAATGGAATATTACTCAGCCTTAAAAAGGAAGGAAAATGTGGTACATTCAACAACAAGAATGAACCTTGAAGATGTTATGTTAAGTGAAATAAGACAGTCACAAAAGGACAAGTACTGTAATGGCTCTACCTAAATGCTGTACCCGAATAGTCAAATTTATCCAAATAGAAAGAATGGTGGTTGCCAGGGGCTGCAGTGAGGGAGAGGTGGGGAGATGGTGCTTATTGGGTATTTTAGTTTGGGAAGATAAAAAAGACCTCTGGGGATGGATGATGGTAATGGTTACACAACAATATGAATTTTCTAGGGCTGGGGATTCAGCTCAGTGGCACTACACCTGCCTTGCAAGCTCAAGGTCCTGAGTTCGATCCCTGGTACCAAAACAACAAACAAAACAAAACAACAATATGAATTTTCTTAACAGCACAGAACTTAAATATGGACAAAATAGTAAATTTTATTTTGTATGTAGTATTTTAACACCATGAAAAAGGAAAAACAAAAACAAAACCAAGCTCTTCATCATGCCACAGAGGCCTTTACTGGACCCACCCCATTCCCTACCACCTCTCCGGATTTCACCAAGTACTCAGAGACCTCAGGATTTGTCACTTGTGTTAGTCCACTTTCCATTACTGTAACAAATACCTGAGGCAGTAAGCTTCTAGAGAGAAAAGGGCTCTTTTGGCTTACAGTTTTGAAGGTTGCAGTCCATGGTTGGTTGGCCCCATGCTCTTAGGTCTGTGGGGAGGGGGTCAGCACACTATGGTGGGAAGTACATTGTAGAACAAAGTGCTTGCCTCAGATAGGGACATGAGTGAGATGAAGAAGAGACCAGAGTCCCATAGTCCCCTTAGATAGAGGGCATGGTGTCCCCCGTGAGCAGAGACCCCACTAAGACACACACTAAGTCCCTTCTCTTAAAGAGTTCACCGCATCCCGACTGTACTACAGGCTGGGGACCAAGCCATGAACACATGGGGTTTTCAGGGATAGTCCAGACACAGGGCCCTGAGTTCCATCCCCAGCACTGCAAAAAGAAGCAGATCCAAACTACACACCTTCAGTGAACGTGTGAGCATGGGTACTGTTAGGCCTGGGTAGGTCTGTTCCCCAGCTGTCCTGCCCTTTGCATCCCTGCCTCATTCTACTCGTACCTCACCCCCGTGACTTGTCAAACTCCACTTCTTTTTCTCCTGATGTTCAATTGTATGGAAGTTCTCCAGGAAGCCTTCTGTGACCAAGTCCCTGCTTCCTCGAGTGTTACAAAACTCTCCTCCACTTCCCTTGTTTGAACATGTACCATGCTGAGTTAGTCACTCATCCGCTTGTCTTCCACAGGCAACTTCTATGGCTCACTCATCTTTACATCTTCATGGTGCAGAATTCTCCTCAGTAACTCTTTCTTGTATTAGTTTATAAATGTTTTGCAATAAAGAATAGCTCAAATGTGAAAGGGGTCAAGGAATGGAGGGGAGAGGGTGGGAGGGGAGGGAAAGGGGATAAAACAACTAGTTAAAATGTGTTATGTACATGCTCCAACTCCACACAAGGAATGTAAACACCATGTACCACAAACATACTAAAAATAATAACTTATTTAAAAGCTATTAAGACTATAAAAACAATTTATGGACAGATAATTTTTTTCACAGCCTCATGGTCTTTGACAAGTCAAGTTAAAAATTAAGGTTACAGAAAGATTACAAGTATAAGGTCACACAATATAATTAATAACAGTAAATGTATTAGTATGACTCAATCTTACACAGATTTCATTATAATGGAAAGTTTCTTAGTTTTTAAAAACAGCAGATATATGGGCCACGTTTTCTATGATCCAGTAAAAACAGGGGGAAAGAAAGACAAAAAGTAAAACTAGAAAAAAGAACCACAAATGAAATGATAAGAAATGGGATATATTTATAGGCTAATAATAATGAAAACATTGTAGCTGGTTTTTGAAAATAAGTTCCAAAAGTGACTCAAAAAATGTTTCAAAGCTAAATGGACCAATAATCATGGAAGAAAGCTTGGCACTGTGTTCATGTTTTACAATGATTTCTTTCAGACTTTTAAGGAGCAGCTATTCTGACAATGTAGAAGACATATGGACTGTTGCTTAAATAATTTTGTTCAGATATCCAAATCCCAAGAGGAAAACATGACCCAAAGAGCCAACACTGTAGATTTCTGTAATCTGTACCTTTTCCTCTCTTCTCACAGGCTCTGGCCAATCTTTTTGCCTAATTTCAGAGTTAGAGCAAGCTCTCCATTGTTTTGAGATTTTCTAGGAGCTCCAGCTCTTTGATTGGTCTTCCAGGAAATGGATGCTCATTTTCTCGAAGGGTCTCTTATATCTTAACACTCTCCATGTTTGCTCATGGCTGGGGCAATCAGTTTTCTTATCTCTGAATCACTACTCTTTGTATTTTGCCAGCCTTCTCCCTACAACCAGACTCACACTTAGCTATATTTATTTATATTTATATTTATGCATATATTGGAGATTGCCCTATGGATTAATTGTACCTCAGTGTGTGTCAAAATTTACTTGCATGGCCATTAAACTGTAATGCAGAAAGCAAATCTACTTTATACCTCCTCTTCAGTTGCTCTTAGTCATATTAGTGGCTTTGAACTTGAATCTTTTAGATTTTCCAGCAAGTTTCAGTAACCCAGTTTAATTTCTTAGAACAAGATGCATACTCAAAGCAAGGAAGGAATTGATTATGAAGAAAGCAGGAAAATAAAAATGTCTCAGATTTTCTTTCATCATCTTCCAGAATAACTTACAACCATTGATTTCTGTGTTCATCCTTGGCTATGCTATACTAAAGAAAGACCGAAGTCTTAGTGGCTAACAGCAGGGGTTTATCTCTCATTCAAATCTTTGTAGACTGGCCAAGAGTCTGCTTGTGTAATAGTTAATCAAAGACTTAGGATGGAGGGGGTGGCCCCTATATGGTATAACTGTTTTGTGGTAGAAGAAAAAAAAAAGGCAAAATACACAGTGGCTGTGAAGCATCTCTTCAGACTCTCATTGATTTCCTATCTCATGTTTAATGGGCCAAAGCCTGGTGTCAATAAGAAGGGAGATGTGATTTAAAAAATATGGTCAGTCTTAAATTTTGTTAAATATATGAGAGTAAAAGACACATTGCTATTAATCTCTCTCAAAATACTTCCCCTCACTTTGAACACACTTATCCCATCTTTCTTGACACTTACTGGAGCAGCTCTGGAAGTCCTCTTTTGTGAGTGTCTTTAGTTGCACTGTCATGGCTGCCTCAACATCCTGAATCCATTCAAAATCTTTCCCTTTCATAATTCTTTTGACTTTGGGGAAGAGCCAGAATTCACAAGGTACCAGATCTGGCGAATAAGGTTGATGGAGACACACAGTCGAATTTTTAGGAGCCCACCTTTCTGTTGAATGGCACTTGGTAGTAGCATTCACCATATTTTTTTATCATACCTTATAAAGACACTCAGGAGAGAAGACTTCCAGAACTGCTTCAGAATGTGGCAAGAATGATGGGGTAAGTGTGTTCCAAGCCTGTGAGAATATTTGGAGGGGGATTAATGATGTCTTACTGTCATCCAGTTTTAATTTAAACATTCACTGTATTTTTATACTCCTTTCACAGGGAAATGAAACAAATAACTGGAAATAATACAGCCTGTTACAGTCCACACTCTGGCTCATAAATGAATTTCTCTCTGTATTAGTACACGTCACTTAACAAAATACTTAGGCCTAGGTACTTAGAAGAGATTTATTTAACTCACAATTTTGGAGGCTGGAAGTCCTGGATCAGGTCATTTTACCTGCTCAGCCTCTGGTGAGGGCCCACTGGGCTGGATCACAACATGGTAGAGAAATGGAAAGGAAACTGGCCACAGGCAGAAGGGGCCAAGCATGTGGCATTCCTTGCTTAGTAACAGGCTGCCTCCATGAGAGCTAACTCACAGGGTGAGACCAGCATTAACCCCTTCCAAGGGCAGTGTGCGTACAACCTAATTGCCTTGCACTAAGCCCCAGCTCTTAAAGGTTTCTTCACCAATCAGAATTGCCACGGTGGGGGTGAAGCTTCCAGCACATAAAGTCCAGAGGCCCAACTACATGGGAACCACAGCACCTTCTCTTAGCCACAAAATACTCTTATCCTCCCCCAAAGGGAGATACCCCAAAAGGCCCCTAACAGCATCAGATTCAAGAACTCATAAGACATCAAACTGAAGTGTGATGCCTCTCTACTTGGAGACACAGGAACTAAAAGGACAAAGTATCTACTCCCAAACACACACTCACACACACACTCAAAATATGGTGGTGGGCAAGGGTTAAGTAAAAAATGCCTAAAATATTCCTGTCCAGAAAGCAAAAGGTGGGGGGACACTTAACAGTCAGAGCCTCAGAGCAATTCTGAAATCCCAGTGGACAGTCTTTGGCATGGAGAGTTTTCCTTGGTTAGGTCCTAGTTTTGCTTTCTGGAATTTGCACTTGATTTTTATTGGTCGCCATGATTCCTGCCCCCCACACAGGGAGATTGGTTCTTTCCCACTCTTCTTCTTATATTTATCTGAGAAGGGCATTGGGAAATATGCCCTTCTTGGGACCAGTGTAGCTTAGCCTCATATTTGCTTGTGCCTATAGGCTGGGAAGTCCAAAGATCATTTTAATTCATTGTTGCTGTTTTGGGGATTTGTTGTTGTTGTTGTTAGTGGTACTTGGCATTGAACCCAGGGCCTCCACACTGAACTATACCTCTAACCTTTTTATTTATTTTTATTTTGAGACAGGGTCTCACTAAGTCACTCTGTAGCCCAGGTTGGCCTAGAATTTATGATCCTCCTGCTTCAGCCTCCCAGAGTGCGGGGATTTTAGACGTGTGCCATCACACTGGGCTCACTCTTACTTCTGAATGCTGTCGTTGTATCTTTTCATCCAGAGCTGTTGGCTCCTGGTCACCACAGCTCTCTCAAGAATGTAGTTATATCTTTATCTGACTCCAGTCAGTTTATGCCAATGACCACATCCACAATCTATTTTGAATCCTACATCTCTCTGAATATAAGAATGGCTTAACATATCCAGAAGTTTTGACAAGGGACATTTTGTTTTAATAAACAATATTGTCATTTTAAAAATTTGTTGGTTTTATCTCTTACTACTGGAATATGAGAAATACTTCTTTCAACCCCACAGGACCAGGAATTTCTGGGTTGTCTTTATTACTAGCTTGCCAACCAACCAGTTCTTTCCTGAGCTCATCTCAGATGCTCCAAGATGCAATAGTTATGGATGCAAATAATTGCAACCACAACATGCTAGTTCCCAAATTTTTTACTCAAAACCACAAGCTCACAATCAAGATATCTGTCCTCCAAGTTATCATAGGCAGCAGTTTTAACATAAGCTCTCCCATCTTTCCAGCCTCCAGTAACATTTTGTTGTTGTTTCCACTGCATGGCCAAGCATCAGATTACAGAATTTTTGCTGTGGTATTTTACTTTAATGTACCAATTTCTGTCTTGTTGACTTCATCCGAGGACTAAGTTATGCTGCAGTAGCAAACAGGCCCCCAACTTCTGTTGATAATAACAATAAAGGGCACTTCTTATTCATAATCTTTGTCTTTTATGGGATGGCTGTGTTTCTACTATACTTTATTGCCATTCTGAGACGTAGTCTGAAAGAATAGTCTCTCTCTTTGGGACATGTTATTCTCCCAGCAGAGCAAAAAGAACAAATGATAGAACCACACAATGACTCTTAAAGCTTTTAATTGGATATGGCTTGTGTGATTTCCACTTACATATCACCAGCTGAGTGGGTGACATCTCCAGACCTGATTTAAATGGAGTGAGAAAGCATAATCCTATCCCTGAGAGAGACCAGATAGAATAGAGAATTCCACACCTCCTCTTCACTGCTTTTGTTCAGAAACATGGCCTTGAACTTGGGTTTTAACTGATAAGGGTATTGGAACAAAACACATACTTCGATACTATGTCAGTCCATTTTCCATTGCTATAACAAAATACCCAAGGCTGGATATTTTGTGAAGAAAAGAGATTCACTTAGCTCATGATTCTGGAGGTGAAAGAGCTTGGAGCCGGCTTCTGCTATACCCTGGTGAGGGCTCCATGGCAGATGTCATAACAGTGGTCCAAGTGCATGCAGCAGAAATGACATGGGGGGACAGGAGAGCAGGGGTCAGGCTCACACTTCTGTACAAACTCCCACTCGCAACCACTAAGTGGAGTCCCGTGAGAACTGCTTAGTCACTTCCAGGGGCAGGACCCTCAATGACCTCACCACCATCCCCTAAGCCTCACCTCTCAGAAGTTCTGCCACCTCCCAATATGGGCAAGCTAAGCACCAAGCCTCCAACACAGGAAGCCCTAGGGGACCAAACCCCCAACCATACAGCACCTCGATACTTCAGACAAGACAGAAAGTGCTGATTTCTTGGAAGATGATAAAATTTTGAGAAACATATGCATTGTCTGAAGTGTGACACAACTCTGAAGTCCATGAGACGTGGAGGGTTGACAGCAGATGGCCGGATGAGTAGAAAACCAAACGAGCAGGTGGCATTTTTGCTCCAAGAGTCTAAATTGAGGGGGCTATGTTCCACTCACTGTATTCCCAATATGGCCCTCCAAGTTCGCAAATATGCTCCGAGCTGAACAGGATGGAAACTGCTCATCTGATACCCTAAAAAGCAGATCCCAGTCTCCTGGGAGGTGCTCTAGGGCTTGCCGGTCATGCCCGAGCTGAGTGTCCACACTGCTGTTCCTGTGGTCCTCTCACTCTTCTTTCTCTCCACAGTTCGACATGCAGAGGATAACGCTGGAAGAGCTGAAGCACATTCTCTACCATGCCTTCCGGGATCATTTAACAATGAAGGACATTGAGAACATCATCATCAACGAGGAGGAGAGCCTGAATGAAACCTCGGGGAACTGCCAAACAGAGTTCGAAGGAGGTAGGTGCCCCGTGTCCTGGGCAGGGACGGAGACAGGCCCGTGCCTCCGCTGGCTGGGGTGGAGAATGTGTTTACAGTCTCCTGTGTGGAAACAGGTTTGCACTAAAGCCAAAAATCCGGGACTGAGCTAAAAGGTCTCTTCTGCCAAGATTCAGTGGATTTCTTTTATTCTTTTTTTTTTCTCCCATACTCTGCATTATTGCAGAATTCCCACTGACCCTGAACTTCCTCTAATGACTCCAGGGTCAGAGATTGGCTGTGGTCTTTGGCTGCATGCTGCGGAAGTGGAGGCTGGCAGTGCAGGGTGGTGGAAGGAGTCTGTGGAGGCTGTCAGCAAATTTGGAGCAAGTCCACTGGCTAATTGTGTGACCTTAGCCAAGAGGGGGACCTACCCCGTGCCTCCTCATCTGCAAGCACCAGGATAATTACACTGATGCCACAGACTCTTTGGGAGTGGATAACCTCTGGGCTCTCTGAATGCACAGACTGAAAAGGGCCCAGGGATGAAGTCCTTTCATGAACTTAACCAAGTAGTTACAGAGAGAAATAAGTTTCTACTGAGGTCAAAAAAGAGACTCATGAAAGGCCAGTTTTCTTGGGATTATGGAAGAAAACTAAAAAGGACAAAAGTCTACCTTCTGTCCTAATCAATTGAGAGTCCCCAGGAAGCTAAATAATTTAATCCTTCTTCCCACCCTTGAAAATCAGAGTTGGTTTAACAGCTCTGATGGATAGGGACAAATTTTTTTTTATATAATCACATTAAAACATCATAACAGGCTGTGGGCAATTTTTATCCTGGTTCAATGCTGAGACTTTACTTAAAGAGATAAAACTATTCTTTTCTTTTCTTTTTTTATGAACACTTAAACAAGTCAGGAGACACAGTGGAGACACTGTCCCAGAGAGGGCAGATGGCATTTGGTCACTTGATCCTGAGCTCCTGCGTAAGACCCAGCCAAGTGCCATGGCAGGGAGGCAGCGAAGTGCTGAGCTCATCCAGGGGCCCCACTGCCACCTAGGCTCATTCGGGCTCCCTTGGGAGCCACTTGGGCAGGACAGTGACTGCATCAGGGCCGTGACATCAGATGAAACCCAGTTGAATTCTAGAAGCTGCTCGGCTCTCCCTGCCGAGGCACCTGGGCTGTAGCACCCATGTGTTTGGAGTTGAAGCCTTAAATGTCCTGCAAGGGCAGGGTCAGAGTGTCACAGCAGACACCATCTGTGGCTGGACATCAGGGGGTGTGGGAGGAAGAGGGGGTGAAGAGGGCGGGGCTTAGAGGAAACCTTGGGAAAGCACCAGGCCTGGCTCCCGATTCCTGATGGAATGCGTGCTCCTGCGTCAAGGGCATTTGGGGCTGTAGCTTCCCACAATCTGAGATGGAAGGGGCGGGTTTCTGGGCATCTTGTTTTCCACAAGAGCCTTTGTTTGTGGATCAGTGTTTCCTTCAGAGAAATGTCACCCGCCTTAGTAATCTGGGAAAGGTCACGCTACACAGGAAAGTAATCTAAATTCCAAGCTGTGCCTTTTTATTACTCAGAAACTCATATATTAATACAATAAAATCCTGACAAAGGGACTTCCTAAGAGAAGTCTTACTGGGTCTGCTTTATTGGTTAGTACTTAAGACAATGGCAATACCTGCCATTTGCGGGGTGAGAAGTAAATGCCAAAAGTCATTTTCTGATTCAGTGAAAGGTACATTATTTTGTAGTTAGCTCACTATTTTTTCTCATGACCACTTTTGCATATTTTCATGTCAGAGAAATGTTTTCTTTAATCTCAATTAACTTACATTTATTTATTTTTATCGGTATGTATTTGCAATGGATAATATATATATTATTTGGGGATATATATATTTTTATACTTTCCCCTCTCTCTTTTTCCCCTGATCCCCTTTCCCTACTCCAACAAAATCAGCCTTTATTTTACTCTTTAAATTATTTATAATTGGGTTTTTCATGTGAGAGAAACCATGCAATATTTAACTTTCTGCGTCTGACTTATTTCATTAACGTTATGGTCTCAAGATCCATCTGTTTTCCTCCAAATGACTTGAATTCATCCTTCTGTATAATGTCAGAGAAATTAAAAAAAAAATTACATCAGCACAGTTTGGACCCAAACACAAGCTGTTTGGTTCACGTTTAGGCTTAAGAATGTCAGTTCTTGGATATGATCAATGTCATGGGTGCATGGACTTAGTAGCCAGGCCCCCTCTGCATTCAAGAAAGGACCTTGAGGTGGTGTTCTGGGCAGAGCTGTTCAGGAAGGGATGACTACGTGGCCCTGTCCCTCGCACCTAAGGACTGACGGAGCCATGCAAGACCTTGTGCCTGACAACAAGCCATCTTGCTCCCACACAAGCAGGGCCCTCCTAGGGACTGGAACCCTCCACTCCCCCCATCCCACCCTAACTGCGGTTGCACCTTCCTTGCCTCCTAAGTCCTCTCTCTTCCTCTCAGCCTGGAATCCTTGAGGGCTTCCCATCCCCCAAGCCATCAACTCCTTCCTCCCTCTCTCCCCCTTCCCAAGCTGCAGGCCGTGTCCACCACCCTGGCCATGCCCTCTGCCACACACACCTTCTCTGCCTTCTGTACCCCAGGTTTCAGCAAATCCAGCATCTAATTCTGAAGGGACAGGCGTTTGCCTTTATAGTTGTCAAGTAGGAAACTCTTTTGTCTTCAAATCAAATCCTCCCAAACCCAGATGACTGAGGAGAGAGAAGGGAGAATCTAATACTTTTGTCCAAAAGTGTTCAGATTCTGTTCACGAAGGGGGAAAATATCCAAATTCCTTCTACATGCATGGAAGAATAAAGAATAGAGGAATAAAACAGACCACGAGTCCATAGGCTGTGATAATTTTGATGGGAACCATTTTTGTTTTGAAGTCCACCTTTTAGTTTTTGTTTTGGTTTCAATTTTTTATCCTTGTTTTTTTTAGGTCAACACACACACAGAGGCCGTTACGTATTTCCTTGCCTTTACATAGTTTTTCTGTCTCTCCCAAGGAAAGGACAGGAGGAAGTGGAGTGAAATTCCCAGCCAGAAGGAAGGCACACCTTCCTGGCTTCCTCTGAAATCCTCACTCAGAGGCCCATATTCCTTGTAGAACCTATTTTTCTAGAGCCCTAAAAGACAACCCCTCCAGAAATCCATATGGAGGCAGGGAGGAGACCAAAAGACCCTAAACCAGGGTTCTCATTGCTACCTGGAAGCCAGGCAGGAAATCATTCCGATTCAATCAGGTGCTAACACTGTGCTGGGCTTCATTCCACTGAACCCAAGGACTCTGATACCACCTATGAGTTAGGAACCTGTAAATATGTGCCAACCATGAGAGTATGTGCCTCACAGCTACTGCTCACCCATGAAGAAGGAAATGTTTGGGACATTTGTAACAAAAGGGATGCACTCTGAGACCATAACACTAAGTGAAATAAAGCAGACACAGAAAGTTAAATATCACATGGACTCTCTTATATGAAAAACCCAAAGTATAAGTAATTCAGAAGACAAAAGAAAAGACAGGTGATAGAAAACAGGGAGGAAGGCTTTGTGGAGGTGGGAAGGGATGAGAGGGAGGGGAGAAGGGGAAGTAAAAAAGGACCACGATGTATTAGGCATATACACCAATCCTCCACCATGAATATGTTTATTATGTATCACAAACATATACTAATAAAAATTTTTTTATGAAAGTTTGACTCTCAGAAACTTCCAGCCCCTCAGATCTTTCTGAATTTAAAAAAAAATGAATTGTGCTCAATCTACTTTAACATTCATTGCAAATTTTTATGTCCTAATTATTTGGAAAAATAAAGCAGTGTTCACCATAATGGGTCAGGCACTAGACTATGTGTGTACCCGCAATATCTACTCACCATCCACATTCAGTAGGACAGTTTAACATCACTTTCAGTCACCAGATATTTTGTTTTTGGAGAACATCAGTTCAATGTACTGGCAGGCAAATTTGTATTTTATTATTGGGTTCCAGTTGCTTGTATATATGGACCGAGGGGGTCATGTGGTTGAACCACCGGATCCATCCGTTACTGGATCCCTATTAAGTGTTCTTATGACAGAATGTACTACACATTAAGCTTGGGACTGCTTGCTTCAAATGTGGCTTTTGCTTTTCCTTACACTCCAGGAGAAAAGGCTAGAAAAAACTGTCCAGGATGCCTGTCAGGGTTGGTCATTTGTTAACACGTAGGACTGACTCTTCAGCCCTGTCTTTTCTCTATGTCTCTCTCTGTCTCTCTGGTCTCTCTCTCTGCCTCTGCCTCTTTCTCCCTAGTACTGGAAATAGAACTTAGAGCCTGTGCACTCAGTTACATTCCCAACTCTTTTTAAATTTTTTATTTTGAGACAGGGTTCCTCTAAACTGCTAATTTGCACAGGCCAGGCTCAAACTTGCAATCTCCTGACTCAGCCTCCCAGAGAGCTGGGATTACAGGGATGCAACACCACATCCAGCTAATCCCTGTCTTGAGGGACAAATTCTGCTGCCCTGGTGGTTACAGAAGAGCAAACTGAGGTTCAGCAGGATGCAGTGTGTCAAAAGTCAGATCACAGTTAAAGACCTGGGCCCAGGTCTATCAGACCAAGCCCTACTCGGACCTCTTCATTTGTCAGCATGGTCATTGGCTTGGGCTTAGGCATTTTAGGGTCTCCATACGAGGTGGCATTTCACCGCCCTTACTTGTTTTTTATTTTGTTGCCAATGAAGTCATATTATATTTGGAAGTTAAGGCGAACTGTAAGACTGTGTGAGAGAGCCCTCTGGAGACACAGCCCCCCAGTGTTGTCCCTAAATGGAATGCCAGCTGTCAGATCTTTCTACACATTCTGACAACTTGCACAGGAGGAGGAAGTAAAGCAAAATCATCACCCAGGGAATAAATAGTTTCCATGAAAGCCGTGGTGGAGCTATTCCATGCTACTCGGTGGCTGTATGTGATGAACAAAAGAAACAAACATCCAGGGAGTAACATGGGCCAGGACCAGAAAGATGTCTGTACAGTGTGTGCATCTCATCCCAGCTCTGTGCCCTCTGGCTGTGTGACCCGGCAGATGTTATTTCACCTCTCTGAGCCCTATTTTTCTTATGTAACCAGTGCAAAGGTTAGACAGTGATGGTCACATCTAAGTGCTAAAACTTCTGAGCTCAGGGAAGGTCAGAAAGAATTCTGAGGCCACATCCAAGGTCCCCAGTTCAGGCATCCCCGCTGATGTCACTGCATTCCCGTCAGGAAACCAGGTGCACACTTGGATGGCAAGATCTGTCCTGTCACCTGACCATGCACCCTGGGCATCTCATGCCCATCCAAATGAGAAGGGCGCAATATGTCACCTGAGCCATCTGCTCCCAGCTCACCTGTGCTGTGACTTTCCTGAAATACACCCATCCCCTTGGGTAAATGTGAGAGGTGAAGGAGCAGCTAAGGCCAGTGGCCAGTGGGACACAGGAGACCATTTTTGAGGAGATTTGGGATGTCAGCCAAAAAAAGAATGTTCTTCTTCTAGAAATTCTTCACTGCAAACAGGAAGGAAAGTTGTCTGAGGGGTGAGTAGATTCTAACCCACCAGGGAGAGGCCAGAGAGCTGTTGTTGATCAATACGCAGAAGCAGAGTTGAGCAAGGACCAGCCTGGCTTAATGTTCTGTGCCACTCTGTCCACTTGCATAAGGCACTGCCATAATGAAAGGCTCATTTCTTCATCTCTAAACAACATGAGCTGCCCCGCAGGGCTGTTATGAGGATTAAATGAGGTCACACAGGCAAATATGTCTTACAAAGCTCTACATACCAGTCAGCACTCAAAACTAAGGAAAAACAAAGTCCAGCTAGTCCCAAGCTGGCCTTTTATTTTTGACTCAGAAACCCTGTCCTTGAGTACATACCGCGGGAAATCTAGGCTTCTGGGCCAGGGTCCAAACACAAACCCAGAGGGATGAGCCTTCCTCTTCATACCTTCACTCCTGAAGTCAAATCACTGTCACCATTGGGGTGACCAAGGGAATTCATCAGGGGTCTTCTGGTTACATGAAAGAGAAAGCAAACCTAGACTCCTGAAACTAAAAAGCCCAGGCTCAAATAATAGGGGAAGTCAAAAGGATGTACTTCCGGGAGAGCTCAAGAACATATACATATGCTCTCTCTCCCTCCCTCTCCCTCTCCCTCTTCCTCTCCCTCTTTTGCTTCCTTTCTTACTCTGACTGCCCTTCTTTTCTCTCTGTTGGCTTCATTCTTGGACAACTTTAAGAGGTAATAGGATTCTCTTTCCCAGGATTCATCCCTATCCCTAGAAGGGCTCTAATAGCACAGGCCTGGCTCCTGTGCCTACCCCAGAGAAGCCAAGAGCTGAGGAGACTCTTCCTGGCCACTCTGGCTTATGGTGGTGGAAAAGGTCAAGTCTTGGATTGAGAGTCCTGCTAGATGAAGAGCTCCAGATCCCAAAAACAAAGAGGCTTTTTGTTATGAGAAGGACACAAAAGGCAAGGCCTGCCCCTACACCACAGGTCTGCAAAGCACAGCTGTGTGATGTCCTGCAAACCTGAAGCAAGGGACATGAGATTTTGTTATGGAAAAGGGACAGGCTCCCCTACCGGACAGGTGAAATGGCCCCTCTTCCTCTTAACAAGAGCATCATAAAAGACACCAACCTCACTCTATACCTTTAGAGGTCACATCCTCCATTTCTACCTTCAGGTCTTCCTTGGGCACTTTTGAGTCCATTGAGATACAGAAAATTTCATTTCAAAGGCTCTTAATTCCATTTATACTATGTAAATAGCCAAATTCATAGATCTATACAATGTTAGGCCTGGGAGGAGCATAGAACGACAATCCCTCCCAAAGCCGGTAGCTCTGGCTTATTGTGAGAATCACCTGAGCTGACACTACTACTGAAATTTTGTTGTTTTTTAACATTCTTGTGCCCTGAAATTCCTGCCAAAAATATCACTTCACTAGATCTGTAGTGGGGCATCAAATCAGAATTGTTAGGGTTCTGATTTGCCTCCTTGGGAAGCCAGTGCTCCCCAAGACCTACAGCCCAGAGTGCAAATATCTAGATTGAGGCTGGAGAGATTCTGATCCATGGTGTTCAGGTTACCCGGCTGTGGCCAAGTCTGTGCATCTCCAGGAGTAAATCCAAGAGCCACTGCCTGTCACTTCCGAGCGGAGCAGTGCGAATTGCTGTTAAAATAAGAAGGGGAAAGGCAGTCTGTCACTAGAGCTACACACCCAGGGCCTGCCAAGGCAGCCACAGGACCTAACAAGATTTCTGGAATTTTTAGGAAAACAGAAGGCCCCACTTCACTGTCTTCCTGCGTCAGCCTCCCCAGTCACATTCTCCCCAAATTCTTTCGGGGACCCATCTGTCAAGACCTGTGCTAGAAAGAGGGCTCCATTCAACTCAAGACCTGATGGGAAGATGGACATACCAGGTGTGATCAGGAACTACAGTTAATGTTTATATATTTTTTCAATGTATTACAGTAAAAAACACATCACCATTAATTCTCAAATTGCTGTCAAACACATTCATCTCATTGTTCTCGTCATTTTCTGAAGCAGTTCTGGAAGTCCTCCTTCATGTCTTTAGTTGCACTGTTGTGGAATCTATTTAAAACATTTACCATTCCTGGTCATTATGACTTTAGGGAAGAGCCAGAAGTCATGCAGTGCCAGATCTGGTGAATAAGGTGGATAAGAACTGCCATGTTTTTACAATCCTGCCTTTCCACTGGATGGCACTCAGCAGCAGATTCACTGTGTTTTTGATCACATCTCTTAAAGACACTCAGGAAAGAGGACTTCCAGAACTGCTTTGGAAAGTGGCAAGAACAATGGGACAAGTGTGTTCAAAGCGAACAGGAGTATTTGGGGGTGGGGGGGCAGGGGGGTTCACGGCAATGTGTCTTTTAGTGTATAAATTTTTAAAATTTAAACATTTACTATATTGTTTGATCAGGCCTCATAGACAGAATCACCAGCAGCATAGTGTTCAATAAGACCCACAAAGGACTCAGCTTTTCCAAAGGTTAGACGTAGTTTTCATATGGCCCAACAATTTGACTCATAGGATTATACCCCAAAGAATTTAAAACATGTATCTACACAAAAAACTTATACGTGAATGTTCATAACAGCATCATAGTAGCCAAAACATGGAAACAAGCCAAATGTCTACAAACTGATAAATGGATAAATAAATGTGATCCATCCATACTCTATGGAGTATTATTTATCAACACAAAGAAAGAAAATGCTGGTGCATGCTAAGATGTGAATGAACCTCAGAAACATTCAGCTAAGTGAAAGTAGCCAGACACAAAACCTCATGTTATATGATGCCGTTCTTATGGCATCTCACAAAAGATAAATCCATAGAATCAGAAAATAGATGAGTGAACTGGGTGTAGTTGCAGGTAGCTGTATCCCCAGCACTCTGGGAGGCTGAGGTAGGAGGATCTAAAGTCCAAGCTCAAGCTGGGCAACTTACACATTTAGCAGGATCTGGTCTCAAAAAAGGGCTGAGGATATAGTTCACTAGGAAGGCCCTTGGTTCAGTTCTCAGTGAGAAAAGGAGGGGAGAGGTAGGGAATGAGAGAGAGAGAGGTGATGGTTATACAAACTTACAAGTATACTCAATACTCCTAAATTATACACTGTAAAAGGATGAAAGTGCGAACTTCATCTCAGTTAAAAGTAAGTAAATATTAAGAGTTACAAAAATAAATTAAAAATTAATTAATTTTTAAAAATAAAAATAGGTGCCAGGGGTATAGCTTGGGGGTAGTTGTGTGCTTTGTGTGCATGAGCCCCTGTATTCAATCCTCAGCACCAAAATATCCTGTCCTTTTGAGGACAGGATATGGGAAGAAACTTCACGGGGAAGTGGAGGCTGGTCTGGACACTGAAGAAAAGAGAAGCTCAGAGGGCATATCCAGCAGAGAAGGATGGGAAGGGTGACCACGGACAGTGCTCCATGTGGTGGGCTCTTGTGCAGAGCACAGGCAGGGACCTGCAGGCCTGGAGCAGAGGTGACCTGGAGAGGCGAGCCGGGTGGGCCAGGAACAGAGGAGAGAAGTGATCAGTGGGAGCGGAGGCCCTGCTGTGTCACTTGGGAGCTGGAGCACCCCGGGCAGGGATGCAGGATGTGGTGACACACACCAAGCAGTGCTCTGAAAGGTGAGTTTCACTGCTGTAGCTCCACATGAATTGATGGGAGAAAGAAAGGCTGGGGGTTGAGTGACTACAGCAGCTCAGCACTGGGCTAAAAGCTGCAGCACACAGGGAGGAAAAATGATCAGCATCTCCTCCTGCCCTTAGGAGATGCAAGCTTGAACCTGGCGCTTCTCTAGCGATTTCCAGTGGGTATGGCTTTCCCTTGGGTTGGATCACTTGGATTGATCTCTGAAATCATTCCAAGAAAACCAGTTGTCATTAATTAGCCCCTTTTACAGAGCCACAGAGACTGACGTATAGAGTCCATTTAGAGTCCATTTCAGAGCTGTCAAGCCCAAGTAATGAGCTAGCAGCTTCCTCCTGTTTCCAGGCCCTGGGTCTGGATTCTCCAAGCACTGCCTGCTTCTATCTCTCCCTTCCCACTGCTTTGAAGGATTTTTAGATCAAAGGCACAGTCATTCTCCTGGGGGATAATCCTATTGCTTGTAACCTTGTTTCCTGAGTGTCCTTCACAAAGAAGGGCTTCAGCCGAAACTTTCTCCCTCAGCCCAGGCACACAATTTTCTTTTTTTGACCCTTCCCAGCAGCCCTTGGGATGGGATGGTACTGAACCACTTTCGGAAGCATTTCTATCCAGGCGAGCTGCCCAGAACCATTAGCCAGTCCTCAGAAAGTGTTATTATGATCTGTCACTTCCACATCCTCATCTCATTTTCTGCCTCATCCTTTCCTTCTTAAACACCATCTCCTTTTTCCTTCCTGGGAGTTGGCATCTTTTTCTATTTACCCACTCCTCTGAGAGGCCCATCTCTGCACTGAGGAAATTTTCTTCCTCCAGTTAAGAACTTAATACTCACACCTAATCAGCAAGTTCAGAATTGCACCACAGAATACTTTAAATCCCCCAAGGGAAGTGAAAGTCCAGTGGATCCAGAGGATTAAAGATAACAAGACAAGACTTACAGATGATGGCAGACATAGCTAACAGGTCTTGCAGAGGGAGCTGGAGCTGTGGCTGGGGGGCTGGCTCTCTGAAGTGTGGCTTTCTGGGAGAGCCTTCCAGTGTATGCAGTTTTTAGAGATTGCTTGAAAAGGATTTGGGCCTCTCTAAGGGAAAGCTTTGGAAATAAGGCCAGCTTCCTACTTCTTCCGGTTATTTCCAAGGGGGTGGTTTAGAGGAGCCTCTAAATGACAAGGAAGAGAGGGACTTGAGCTTGAACATTTTTGTACTTTCCAAACCGTGTGGATCTACCTTGACTTTTTCTTTTGTCAGACCTCTTTAATAGCTGAATTGAAAGAATCGGGCCAGGGATTTAGCTCAGTGGTTCCACCACCTGCCTCGCAAGCACAAGGTCCAGAGTTCAATCCCTGGTACCAAAAACAAAAAAAAGAAAGAAAGAATCAATCATCTTCCCCATCACCCTAACACCCTCCCACACACACACACACACACAATGTGATAAAAAAAAATACAATGGATGTTTAAATTTTTAAAAAATTATTATAGTAAAAGACATATTGCCATTAACCCCCTTCTAAATACTCCACCTTAATTTGAGCACACTTATCCCATCATTCTTGCTACTTTTGGAAGCAGTTCTGATGTCCTCTTTCCTGAATGTCTTTAATTGTACAGTGAGTCCCTGACTCATGAATGAGTTCCATTCCAGGAGAATTGCTTCTAAGTCTGATTCGTTCGTAAGCTAACAAAGTGTCTCATACAGTACATCTGTGAGGCTTCACAATTCGAATGTTCATAAGTCGGGCACCTACTGTACTGTCCTGGCTGTCTCAATGACCTGAATCAGTTCAAAATGTTTGATTTTCATGGTTATTTTGACTTTGGGGAAGAGACAGAAGTTGCACAGTGCCAGGTCCAGTGAATAAGGTGGATGAGGACAAAGGATAATGATTTTATGAGCCTGCTTTTCCACTGAATGACACCGGCCACCAGCATTCACCACATATTGATCACACCTTGTAAAAATACTCACAACACAAGACTTCCAAAATTGCTTTGGAAAGCAGCAATAAGTTTGAAGCTGGCGGGGGGCGGGTATTTTGAGAGAGATTCATGGCAATGCATCTTTTACTGCAACGAATTATTTTAAATCTTTATAGTATATTTCAATCACACCACACACACACACACACACACACACACACACACACACTCCTCTCTTGCCCCCAGCAACTCAAACTCCACCAGGCTTACTGAATTAAAACCTCTGGAAATCGCCTAATTCCCTGAAGAGCTTATTAAAATACAAATGCAGGGCCTCTGTCCCAGAGATCATCTTCAGTGATTCTGCAGCAGAACTGAGACGTCCGTTTGTGCCAAACTCCAGCCAGTCCTGGTACTGTAGGTCCAGTGAGGACTGTGGGTATAAACAGCTTCAATGCCACCTTCCCCCAAGGCACAAATACACAAGCTATGCCCTAGACAGTGACAGCGAACCTTTTAGAGCTTTCAGTGATACACACAGCCCACTGTGGCATGCATGCCATAGGTTTGCCAGGGGGAGGCAGTGAAGGAACAGAAATTCTGACATAGGAGTTGAGCTTCTGAGAGGCAAGGCCTAGAAAAGAGACCTTCATAACCATCTCTCTTCTTTATTATTTCCCTTTCCTGGTTTCTGGCCCCAATTACTAACCCGCTAGTGAATGTCTTTGGATGGAGACCTCTGAATGATTTCTCAGGAGCTTTATAAAACTGATGGTGCTACTGATCATTCTTTTCTTACCACAGAAAGAATGATCATCATCAGGAAATCAAATAGTAAAAAATGCTGGTGAGGCTGTGGGGGAAAAGGAACCCTTCTACACTGTTGGTGAGAATGTAAACTAGTAGAGTCCCTGTGGAAGTCAGTATGGAGATTCCTCAAAACCCTGAAACTAGAAATTCCATTTGACCCAGCTGTTCTCTTTTTAGGTATCTTCCCAAAAGAGTTAAAGAGATCATATTCCTGTGATCCATGCACACTCATGTTTATAGCAACACAATTCGTAATAGCTAAATCTTGGAAGTGGCCTATATGTCCATCAACAGATGAATGGATAAAGATAATGTAGTATTTACAATGGAATACTACTCTGCCATAAAGAAGGATAAACTTGAGTTATTCATAAGAAAATGGATAAACCTCTAGACCATATGTTAAGTGAAATAAATCAGACACATAAGCCTAAGTATCACATGATTTCTCTTACATGAGAAACCCAGAGTAAAAGTAAAGAGCAAAATAAAAGATAACAGGAAATAGGGAGATAGATCTTTCTCAAAGGGGAAGAGAGTCAAGCGATGGAGGAACAAGGGAAGGATAGGGGATTAAAAAAGGAACCAGGATGTCTTAGGTACATGTAGCAACTCCACACAAGGAATGCAAACATTATGTACTGAAGCAGGACTTGAAGGAAAACAAGTTTTTCCAGCCTTGGCCAGCTTATTCCCACCCCCAGCTATAACTCCTTGTTCTGGTACAGATAAAATTGGCAACTATGTTCTGTAAACAAAGTCTATGTCAGCTTGTTCTCACAAGATTCACAAGGCTCTGTTTTCTTTCAAGGCTAAATTACAAAACTGTCCTGCTTCTGTAAACTCGCTTGCTACATCACTAAAAAGACCAACCCCTTGGACGGAATGTTTAAAACTGGAACCTGTCCTTTGTTCTCAGCTCCTCCTTTGGATTCAACTCCGCTGAGCTGGTGTTCACCTAAAACCTATAATAAGATTTTCCTGTTTCCCAGTGGTCTCTCCAATCTCTTAAATCCTGCAACAGTACTACACATATGTACTAGTAAACTAAACTAAAATTTAAAAATCAAAACCAACTAAGAAAAATGATCATGCTGGAAATAGTGTCATAGAAAGATTAAGAGAAGGAATCTCAGGGAAGTTCAAGATCAGACCATTTGGGCCACTGCACCTAGGGGATCCATCTTTTCCTGGGCCCTGTGTGTAGTCCATGGTCACCACTTTCGCTGGAGGGCTCGTTAAACCCAGCTCCCAGGGACCCATCCCCAGAGCCTTGGACACAGTGGCTCAGGTTAGATTCTGCTTTTTTCCTAAATTCCTGGTGCTGGGTCAGCTGCTGGCCCAGAGAGCCAGCTCTAGAGGCATTGTGTGTGCATCTAAAATGTCAGAAGTCATCCAGGAGTGGTGGTGCTTGCCTATAATCTCAGTACTCTGGGAAGCTGAGGCAGGAGGATCACAAGTTCAAGTCCAGCCTGGGCAAGTTAGCAACTTAGTGACACCTTGGCTCAAAATAAAAAGGGCTGGGGATGTAGCTCAATGTGAAGGCCCTGGGTTCAATTCCCAGTACTTAAAAAAAAGTCGCTTAGCATCACTTGGACTAGCATGCCAGGTACCCAAGGATGACTCCGGGAAAGGTAAGCTGCTCCCAGCTGGGCACAAAGATGTGAAGGATCATCAAGTCTGTCCACACTGGCTGCCCAAACAAACCCAACAAGGCCTGGATGATACCAGGTACAAAAGTCATTCTGGAGTGTTACAGATTTTCTGTCCCCATTCATCACTCTAGCTTTACCGTACCTGGAAGTTTGTCCCACACTGTCGGGCTGTCTGTGAGAGAGCTTCTGCCCTGTCACACAGTTTGCCTAGGATGTCATGCTCAGTCCCTTGAGGAAGCCATGTCTCACCCTGTTCTCTCTCTCTTCTCTTTCCTTTCTCCCTGCCTCCACGTCCCCTTGTCCTCTGCCTCACCCCGCCCCCAGTGCATTCCCAGAAGCAGAACAGACAGACCTGCGTCCGGAAGAGCCTCATATGCGCCTTCGCCATGGCCTTCATCATAAGCGTGATGCTGATCGCAGCCAATCAGATCCTGCGGAGCGGCATGGAGTAGCCTCCTCCTCCAGCTGGCCCGCTGTTGCCAGCTCACCGCGCATGTGCATGGCCCGCGGGCAGACTGTTCCTCCTCGCGCAGCCGATCTGGACCTAGGGACTGATGCAGACCTGGTACAGCTCAGCAAGGAACCCAAAGTTGCAGTGCAGCCGGGATTGCGCCATTCAAATTCATCTCCTTGGCAGGGACACCAAAGGGCTGTCTTCAACGCTTTAATGGTTTTGTTTCCTAATGCAATAAATAGCCAGGAGTTCCAAATTTTTGCTTCAACCGGCAGTAGTAACTTTGAAGAAGAACTACATTTTCACCTTGGAATTCCAGTGGCCATCCAGGGGTAACGGTGGTATCAGAGAGGGTACCGAAGAGAGCGTGAACAACATTCACCTCCATCCACACCCCGTTCTTCAACCCAGGGGTCCAGAGACTCCCCGCTGCGGTCGACCCTCAGATCCTAGAGGCTGCCTTCTAGGTTGCCACAGAAGAGGGAAATATCCATCTCACCCTGGCTTCCTTCCTCCACCCAGTGGAGGACCCCCCCCCCCAAGGCATGAGGGGAAAGCCATTAAACTGGGTGCAGCCCCTGGCTGTCTGAAGCTGCACCCTATCGCTTCCGTTCTTATTGCCTTTTCTACAGGATTCATGTTGGTAGAGTCGGGGCGCTCTCAGTTGGTTCCTGTGGCACTTGGTTTTCTGTTCCTAGAGCCCATCCCGCACCAGCATTTTTGGGAATCTGCAAAGAGCTTCCCTCCCTGAGCTTTGCCCCCTGTGCTGCCATTTGAGACAAGGGAACCATGGTCATGGGCATCTTATAACACAGAGACATAGACAAAGAGACCTGGCTTCTTCGTGCGTGACATCTCCTTCTCTAAACGCTTACTCTGAATATAAGCTTGTCCTCCCTCCCACACTCATCCCTGCTTCTTTGGGGCAGAGGGTGAGGCAGACTGGGAGAGGGGAGGAGACTGAACTAGGGGGTGAGGAGGTGTTGGCCACCCATACCCCAGGCATCCAGAGTCCAGGAGCCCCCACCAATCCATACCAGACGACCCCTGTAAGTTAAGGTCCATGTGCATCTCCCCTCCCCTCATCCTGTAGATTGCTTTGCTAGTTAGTCTTTCCCAGCTCAAAAGAGAAACTTACTCCAAAGCAGAAAGATGGAAAGATCAAACTACTGTCTTTTACATATCCTCTGGCATTCAGATCCTGTAACTGACTCATATGAAGAAGGACAAAAAAAAGATAAGCCAACGTGACAGGTAATTTACCTTCAGAATACTTCTGTTGGGTAAGGGAACTGAATCCAGTGGTCTGTTTTCAAACCATAACCAAGTCTCTCATTTCCTGACTTTTCCTAGATGCCACATCGGCCACCTGTATTAATTCCAGCTTGCATAGTAAGATTAGCCAGTAATCTCTAGATGTGCTATTCCTCTTTGTACTTTTCTGAGCTCAGGTCTTTATTTCAGTAATGGAATGATCTCGCTCCCCTGTCTTTCGATTGTATCCTAAAGCTACACGCTTCTCCCCCAGACTTCCCCCGCTTTCTTTCAGTATTGAGGCAACAGAATCTTTTCTCTCCCAAAGGAGTGGGTCGGAATTTTGGTGCAATGTGTGACCCCCAGCCAGCCCTCAAGCCCTCCTTTTCCCTGCTTCTCCCTCACTGCTTTCTTAGACGTGGAGCACCGAGATCTCCATTTAGGGTCTTCTTCTAGTTCACCTCTGCAAGCCCTCCCTGCAGCACAGCATGGGGACAGCTGCAGAAACTTTCCCACCATGGGAAAGTGCAAATATTCACCATGAGCACAAGTTAAACTAGGGTTTGAGCCATAGTATGGAAAGGGAGCAGATCTAAGTTCCCAAGAGTCCAGGGGGTGAAGAGTTCCTCTAAGAGCCACCTGAAGTCTGGTGCATGCAGGCCAGACCAAGGGAGGCAGTAGCCTGCCAGGCCAAGGGAGGGCAAGGGAGGCAATAGCCTGCCTTTGCCCCTTGCCTGCCCTGCCCTGCCACCTTGCTCATAACACACCTGCCCTTTCTGTCTCTCCCTTTGACTGAGTCTCCATAGTGCCCTTAGGATCAGAATCTTAGTCTAGAACAGATGCAAGACCCATTAGATGACTTCCTCTTTAGTTTCTTCCCAGGACAGCTTGTCCTCTCCCTGCTGGAGGTGGGGGAAGACACAGCAAACCCTGCAGGGAAATGCTTCTCTACCTGTTGCTGACCCTTGAACCTCTAAACCACATCCTTCTGGGGACAAGGGTGAAAGATCGTGAGTAGACTGCGTAGACGACCAAGGACGAGTCCTTAAGGGCCCCTGCTCCCTGAGAGGGAACTGAGGCTGCCTATCAGGGCAGAAAATAAGTATTTCAAAGGCTTCTTTTTTGCAAGTCCCTCTGCCTCTCACTGAAGATGTTGACCCCAAAGGGTGCTGCCAGGGTGTGGGTAGGTTTCTCCATCAGTGAGATGAGCCGCTGTGCAGGGGTGGGGATTAAGAGACATTCTGGAAGGGCACCAACAGCCTGTTCCATACCGAGGCACGAGTATCCTTTCCCTTAAAAGAAGCCCTTTCCTCTTCCCCAGTGACCTGGAAAGTCAGGCCAGGAGCTGATCCAGGAGAACACATTCTCCTAGTGGATATTTCTGGGGAGCTAGGGCACAATGGAAGCCACAGCGTTCTCTCTGATGGCCTAGAAGTTAGCCTCCCGCCATGGTAGCTTCACACAAGGCACCCGGTGGCTGAAAGATACAGTGTGTGGAGACAGGCTAAGCTAGAGAGCCATTCCAGACTTTCAGGGCTGAGCCTGTCCCTGTGACGTGTGCCTTAGCTGCTGTGCTTGGAAGAGCTGTCTTAGATGTCACTAGAGAGTCAGGCAGCCCCATCCCCAGCCATGTTCACAGATCCCATGCTAGGGCTCTGCACATCACCATCCTTGTCACAGTGTCTGTGAGGCTCAGGGAATCAAGGTTCCAGAAGGTTCTGGCCCTGCATAACCAAGGAGGGCCACCAGGCTGCAGCTGGAGGTGACCTGCAGGAACTGGGAGAGAGACATCCAACCTTCACTGTCCTGCCAGTGACCAGACTGGATTCAGTGACCAGGGCTGGCAGCCATCAGGTGGCCGAGGGATTGGCAAAGCAAGCTCACCTTGTTCTTGTTGTAAGAGCAGGTGTTCCCCTCCCCCTTCTCGCAGACCACACCAGTGATGATCAAGAAGATGTTTAATGTTTGAGAAAAAGAGAAGCAGACCCTAGTTCTCTTAAACATTACAAAAAAAAATCTAGTTCCTACCAGTCCAGGTGCAGGCAGAGCCCCCATACAAGACCCAACATCCAAAGTCTTAGCAGTGGCTTCCAGAACATGCGTGGGTCCCACGTGACCCATCTGTAAGAAGGAGGAAAAAAGAAGATCACCATGGCAACCATTGCATTCCACCCTGAGTTTGCCAAGGCACACAAAAATAGGGAACATTTTCTTAAAGAACACTTGGGCTCTGCCTGATTGTCACCTGACTTCCTGCATCCATATCCTGCTGGGAGGGGAAATCATCCTGTGAGATTCTGGGTGGCTTCTCTGCCTTTTCCTCATGTGTTGGAACTTGTCCTTCAATTTACCCAGGAGAAAAAGCTACCTGTAAGCCTGGTAGCACCCTCCCCACTCCTACCCTCCACCCAACCTCCCAGATCAAGAATCCCCAAATCTAAGCAAAAAGGCCAAAAAAAAAAGTCATCTGTAAGGCCAAAAATATTTTAAGCCTCCAATCTTTAAAAGCATCTGTTTGCTGGTTGAGAAGCCAGAAATGTGAACTTAAGTGAACTGAGGTTTCCTTGTGGTCTTAGGCAAGCATGGTGGTAGCCAAAGTTTCTCTCTGGGTGTTTTATTTGCAGAGAGCAAGATGTGCACTTGGAGGCTTCTGGCTCCATACCTGTTCCTGTCTCAGATTTCACATGACAAATGGCCCACTTTCTTGTGATTATCCAAAGATGGGCAGCTCGTTTTGACAAGAACTCTCCACCCCATCTCCCAGCTGCTTAATGATAAAGTGATAGACCTAAGTGTTGGATCTAAGATACATGTACTAGGCTTAAGTCCAGACTCAGGTCATAAATCAAAGAGAGTTTTGCACAATGTTCTTAACTGGAAGCTAGTAGCTCTGGGGAAGGGACAATAGAAGGGCATGGCCAGAAGAAGGGTATGGCCTCCCTGGGTTGGGCTGGGCTGGCCTCAGCAGCTGCATCCCCTGGAGTCCTTTTCTGCTGTGTCCTTTGTCACTATTCTTGAAGAAGCTGCTGAGCTTGGCTCCTCCCTGGATGCCTCAAACCATATTGGGTCATTTTACTGCACTGACTGTTTCTCCCAAGAACCACAGTAGTTATATTATTTTACTTTGCAAGGCATGGTCCATTTTTATATAATGTTATGATGATGCAGACAAACTGAGACTAAGCTTTGAGACTTTGGCACATGCTGGTCCTATTGCTAGGAGGACTGCAGAAAGGTATACTCTGGAGAACATCTGTCTGAAACGACCTTTCTCATTGGCCTCTTCAGTGATGTCCATGAGGCTGAGAATCTGAACTCTAAAGGCCTTGCTGTAGCCATCCTCCCTCACAGCTGGCTGCCCAGCTCCCACAAAGGGAAAGATCCATCAGAAATAGACAACAGGCATTATTCAGCAGCAAAGTTTTCAATTTGAATTATTTATAGTGATGGCAAAATAGAGGGGGATTTGGGCTGTCTCTTACGGACCCTGTCTCCATGATAATTTAAGTGTCAGAACTGTTCAGCTTCATTTTGTACTTGCTTTGACTTAGTCACTCAGGGGACTGTCCTCGGTGATGTGGCCTTGCCAGAGACAGTTGGTTTGGAGGAATAAGGTCAAGTGTACCAACTAGCTAAGTATTTCTCTTAGTATCCTATGCTCATTACAGATGTGCATTTTACCAGTGATGATTATACTTAATATTGGTTTGGGATCCACTTCATATGGCCTCAAGGGATATGAAGATAATGCTCAAAGTTTTCAAGACAAAATTAATTTGGTTCAGTTGTCTTGAAAGGTGCCAGCAAGAATGAGCTTTTTCCAGTCCCTCAGAGACATTTCTCTATACCTGAGCAAAGCTTATCCAGCCTGTTTCTGCAACCCCTACCTAGAGTAGAGTCTCATTCACCTCTGGTGAGATGACTTGGCTCTCAAATCAGTGCTTCTCACACTGTCAGTAGTTATTGTCCAAGTAGAAAAGAGGCAGTGGCTGGAAATTTCCAGTGGGATAGCAGAGCAGGCTAATTAGGAAGGAATATTCCAGGGAATGCAAAATTCAACTGTGATGTTCCTCCATCCCTGGACCTGAGAGAGCAAAAGAAAGTTTTAAGAAGTTGCAGTTGCTGGCCTTGGAATATCTGCCCTGTGTATCTGGCCTGCTTTGGAAGCATACAGGGGATAGAGTGCCACAGGGCTGCCCATCAACCTGCTGCCAATGACATGCTCTGTGAATTTCAAGAGGAAGCTCATGGCTTCTCTTTCCTGGGAAGATGATGATACCTGCCAAGACCAGAAAGGCTTTTCCAGGTCTCTGAGATCTGCTGAACGTTGGCCAGGAAAGCCGAGCAGAGAAACTGAATAGTAGTGCTGTCACTTAGGGAGGACCCAGGCACCAGGACCCTCCAGCAAATGCTAGGCTATGTCAAGTGGCTTCTCTCTGTGGCCTCAGATTTCCCATCTCTGGAGCCTGAGGAAAGGTAAACTAGAGGCGCTCTCCCATTGTGACATTCGGCTTGGTACAAAAGTCAGAGCAAGTGTCCACTGTTCAGACAGCCTTGAGGTCCCCCATGAATTGCAATCCGGGCTGGCACCTTCTTTTTTAATACAAGTCTCAAGAGGGCAGCAGCTGTGATAAAGGATCCCTTTTGGTGTCCATTGTCTGTATACAAAACACCCACTGGTTTATGTCAAACATGTCATGTCACGCAGGCGAGAGGTTTTGCTTATTCCCCGAGGACTTGCTGATTTGAGGCAGCACCAAAAATGGGCTTTGTGTCCTTGTCTTAGCCACCACAGGCCACATGAATCCGAATTCATGAGTAAGTAGAGGGAAACAAAGCCAGTTTCCAAGAAAAGAGGCTTGGTTTCTCCATCTGGGGATGCCTGACTGGAAGCTACTGAATAAAGAGCACAATTTCCAGTCATCTCTTTCCTTTTTTTTTTTTTTTTTTTTCTTTTCTGGTCACCAGAACAGCAGTTCCAGTAGATGTGATAGAGGTTTGTAATTATGTGTAGCACTGGAGAAGGAAGAAATTCGTGACCTCTGGTGATTGTCAGGAATTAGACTAACAGCTGCTGTGCTGGTCCTCTGGGGGCTAAGTGGCTCTAAGCACAGGTGCCTGCTTTAGTTGGGACCCGACTATGGACAGAGAGCAGGAATGGAGCAGCTGCATGACCACAAGATGGCGTCTCCGGCCCCTCTGCCCCATGTCAATAGCAAACCCTAAGTCCCTCTTCCTAAAGTAGGCCAAGGTCCCAGTCGTTTATACAGCAAGTCTTGCTATTCTTCCCTGGAAAGACAAGATGGACCCAGGAAAGGACCCTCCTAGTTCCCAGTGGAAATTCACACAAGTCCTCTCTCTCGACTTTCCCCAGGGAAAATTGAAGAATACTCTTTCTTCTATGAATATAAGATTTTAGGGGTCCTTGAGTGGCTTCTTGGTGGGAGTTGATTTTCTTTCCCAATTCTGAATTTAGGAAGAAGCTGTCTCTCCAAGGACTAACCAAAGAGAGTGACTGGTCAGAAGTCTGGTCAGTGGGGGTTGGCAAGCTGTCCTCTCTCAGGGGAGTGGGGAGGGAAAGTCACTGTGAACACAGAGGTTATTGGACTGGCGACATGAGTGGTTTCTCAAAGCACAGTAGTAAACAACTGGAATCCTAACCACCAACATGTGGTGTAAATAGAAGCACAGATGAGGACTACCTACGATGACCAGGATGTCGGAGCTTGGTGGCTCTGATATCCAGAATGGGCCACGAAGACTGAAATCACGGATCACAATCTTCCCATTTACCTCATTCACGTTCTTTTTTTTTATTATTTTAATTCAGTATTCATTGATGATTTCTGCTATTAAGTGATGAGAGTCAGCAGATTGATAAGTCAAAAAGAAATCTTTATATAAAATGTAAATATTAATATAAATGAACTTGGCATGCGACTTACGGATCAAATGAAGTATATATTATTAATATGTTATCTTAGTGTATAAAGGAACACTGACTGCCATATTTACCAGATGTTTTCTCTAACCAAACTTGTCTGTAAATATATAATCTGTATAAAAAAAGAGTCTAATTTACCATTATTTATGCAATAGAAAAAAAATAAAAGTTTTTTCTTTTCTTTTGATGAGAGATTCAGTTCATTATATGTGGTTTGATTTGCCAGTGGGCCATGAAGCGCATTCCTGAGGCCCGACAGGACAACCAGGTCTATTAGGTGACAGTTCCACATCATGGGGAAGCTGTAGGTGAGAAGCAGCCAGGGAGCCTGGTGTGAGAGGGACTTTGAAGGGGAATGATTGACAGAGGGCAAACAAGCAGGCAGTAGAGCATATGGTGAGAAATAGGAATCATCTTCTGGCTGGGGAGCAGATGTGGTAATTAAGAAAACTTTGCAGATACCCAAGCTAATGGTGTCATCCTTTTGGGAGTCCATTTGCCAAATTCTTCCCAACATTAGCATTCAGCCACTGCCTAACTTTCACTTAAGCTTTTGGAATTGTTAATGTTATCTGAGCTTCCTGGAGAATGAAAAGGACACCACTCCCTTATATGGAGAAGGAAACCAAAGGCACTAAAAAGTGGGGTAAGCTGGGCCTGGTGGTGCACACCTGCAACCACAACACTCAGGAGGATCACAGGTTCATGCCTGGGTAACTTAGCAACTTAGTGAGACCCTGTCTCAAAATAAAAAGAGGACTGGGGAAGTGCAAAGGTCCTGTGTTCAGTCAATGGTGCCATCACCACCAGAAAGGAAAAACAAGCAAAATGACTTAATGAAAGCAGCTAGCTGAACCCCTGCCTGAATTTACGTCAAGACTTTGGCTTCCCGTCGTCAAGCACCATGAGAGCTCTCATATTTTCTTCCCTTCTCAAAAATATTTCTTCATTTTTTTCTGAATGTCTTGTCCTTAGCCAAAACTCTGTTCCCAATTAGGTAAGGTCTCCCAGGGTCTCCTAGAGGACCCTGCTTTAAAATTGAGCTTTGTAAACCTTCTCAGAGGTGGACTCCATAAGTATTTGTTATTGATTTAAAATTCTAAAAATAGAATATTCTGGGCATAAAGCACATTTTTCTTTATGTTTTGCTGTCTGTTAAAGGGATCTCTGGCAAATCCCAGTGAGATAATGACTTAGATTTTATCCTCTCTGATCTACATCTTAAGATTTTTTTTTATTATAACCAAGCACTTAGTCATGAATATTCATTCTCCTGGGCGACTTACCCAGGAGCTTTCTGCACAACAAACAGCTCACAGAGGACTGTCACCGACCCCTGGCACACAGAGATGGTCACAATGAAACTTGAACCCTCGTAGCTCAACATAATCCCAAACTGGAATTAATATACAAGATTAAAAAAAAACTTTCAAGGTGTAAATGTACCTTTGCATCTTATTGGAATTTTTCTTCTAGATAAAGGTTTGAAATGCCACAATTAGAACACTGTGCTTGTGACTTCTGCCTAATCTGGAAGATCTACCTGTACCAAAGAGCATAGATTTATGTGGCCTGGGCTATGGGGAAGACCTGAGGCCAGGTGCCAGGCCTGTCTTCCACCCCCTGGGCTTCGATCGCTGGGCAATGACCTCAGCAGAGGAAAGAGCTCTGCTCCAGCCTCCGTGGCACTCACCTCGGGGCCTGGCACTGAGCCTTGGAGCCATGGCCCAGCCCCCAAGCTAAGTTCCTGTGTGACCAGAGGCACTTCTGGCTGAGTGGTCTCCACAATGAGTCCTGTGGCTGACTCATGCCTGGCTCATATTTGTGCATTTCCTAGGACCAGGGAGAAAGGTGCTAACTACAGGGATCTCCAAGGCTGTGCTGAGCTGACATATGTCCCAGACCCTTCGGGCCTCAGCCCCTGACCCTGGCTCTTGTATCCTCTGTCTTCCACTCCTTCCCCATCTTTTGTCCTCTGCTTTCCAGATAGTTTAAAGACCTCTCCAAGGGAGTGATTTTCAGACTATGGAAGTTGCTTGGGGAGATTTAAAAACTACCAATGTCTTGGTCCCTTCCTTGGGTATTCCACTGCTCTGTGATGAATCCATTGGCCTGTAGTATGGTTTAGATTTAAAATCATCCCCATAGTCTCATGTGTTTAGAAGGTGATTGGATTATGGGCCTTACAGCTGACTTCCTGTTGGGAGGCCGGGTCTGATTGAGGAGACTGCTCACTGGAGGTGTGGCTTGAAGTGGTTTATCTCCCTCCCCAGCTCCTCTCTCGGCCCTCTACTTCCTGTCTGCCATGCCATCAGCAGCTGTCCTCCATCAAGCCCCTTTACCAGGCTGTCCTGCATTGGAATCGGCTGACTACAGACTGAAACCTCTACTAACTGTGAGCCAAAATAAATCACTTCTCCTTTTAGTTGCGAGTGTCCTAGTGATGAGAAAGTGACTAAGATAGTCTGGGATGCAGTCTGAGCAGAGAGATTTTAGAAGCTTACCAGATGATTCTCATTGCAGACAGGGCTAAAAACTGGAGCAGAGAGCTTCTATTCTTCCCAACTTGTACAATTTCCAGGGAGGCAGGCCAATCCTGTAGCAAAACAGTTCTCCAAGTCTGGTCCCTCACCTCATTAGAAATGCATATTCTAGGCCATGCAACCAGAAACTCTGAAGCTGGGCACAGCTGTAAGAGCCCAATGATTCTGATGTACCCCAAGTTTGTTCGCCCCTGGCTTAGTCACACTTTTCTCAGAACAGTGGACATCAGAATCAACATGGAATTCTGGTTATTATCTGAATCACCGGATGCTTTGTAAATATAAAGATGCCTGGGGCCCACCTCAGACTTATGGAAGGGTTTCTTCTTTTTCAGCATCACTCCAGAGCCAGCCCCTTTCCCTCTACCAGTATTCTCCATTAAAGATGGAGTGTCAAGTGTAGGACAGAGAATGTGAGTGGGGGGGAGACACTGGAGGTGTCTGCATTGCCATCATGCAAGAGAGGACACAGCACCATGTTGTGCAGGATGAGGATGGGTTATGTACTCCAGGTCACCTGCAACCATGGATGGAGGAATACGGCCTCAGCCATGTGATGTAAATAAGCTTCTTTAGCAACTCATCAGCTAACTTTGCTCAGCATTGTATTCCCAGCACCAGGCATTGTGTCAAGCACACAGTAGGTACTTAATAAAGATTTACTAAATAAATAAATAAAGCAGGACACCTCAGATTGTCCTGATATCCAGATTCTCTGGTGATGCAGGACTCCCAGCGCCCCCTTTTTTCTCACTCTCTACCACATGACCCCACCCCAATCTTCATGCTCCCGGTTCTCATGGCTTTGTCAAAATCAGGTGTGTTCTGTGTATATACATTTGTTTCTTTTTGTCTTAGTTCCTCTGGCCCATCCAGGAATTTTTTATCCTCTCTGATAAACCAGGCTGGGCACTGTCTTAGCCAATTTCCTGTCACTGAGACACAATACTCCACAATACTCAATACTCACAACTTCAAAGAGGAGAGTTTGGCTCATAGTATCAGTCCATTGTTGGCTGGCTCCAAGGCAGAAAGTGCATGGTAGAGGGGTATGGGAGAGGAAGGCTGCTCAAGCCAGGGCAGCTAAGAAGCAGAGAGAAGAGAGGAGCTGGAGACAAGAATACACTCTTTGGGGTCACACCCCCATGACCCACCTCCAGCCAGGCCCCATCTCCTAGCAGCACATTTAGCTATGAACTCATCAATGGATGAGTCCACTAACAAGTACGTGGTCCAATCACCTTCAACCCACATGAGACTTTTGGGGGCCATTCTAGATCTAAATCATAATGGGGCTGTTCTTCAGCCTCTTCAGCTTCTCCCGGAAAGGCCGCTGTCATCAGGTGGCATGGAGCTGGCTCCTCTGTCTGATAGATCAGCCCGTCATTCTCTCTGATGAGAAACAGTCACTCCCCTGGACTTGGCCCAAGGTCTTCAGAACCTCAACATGTTGCCTTCCCAGGCTGGGAGAGGTGAGTTTTGCCAAATTCTCTGTACAACTTCCTCCTCTCATCTCTGCAGGTTTCAGCCAGTACCTGTCAACCGCCAATGCCACAAAGTGGCACCAGATCACTGTACAGCAGGTGCTTTAGAAAGTCATTCCAGTAACCAGCAAATGTCTGCCAGGGACCGATCATACATGGATAGAGACATAAACAAGACACAGGGAGTTTATAGTTTAGCAGGATGAAGAGACAAGAAAACCTACAATGATAGCTCTGGCCAGGAGCCCTGGAAAAGGAGTTAATACAGAAGGTTATGGAGATGCAAAGGAGGGTGTATTGCTCATTTTGAAATACTTTAAAAATTTTAAAGTATTTCAAGCACATGTAAAAATAAAACAACAGACAGCAGTATGCATATCATCTAAGACAGGAACATTTTGGTTGAGATCACTCACTCTTGCTCTCTCTTTAAAGAAATAAAACTTTAGAGATTCTTTCAATGCCTGATATAGCCGCTAACATTGATTCTATAGTAGTCAAGGTTCTTTGGAGAAAAAACCCAAGAGTATATATGAGGTATGATCAAAAAATATGGTTAATGCTTAAATTTTTAAAAATTATTACAGTAAAAGACACATTGATACCAATCACCCCCCAGAATACTCCTCTCACTTTGAGCACTCATCCCATCGTTCTTGCCACTTTCAGAAGCAGTTCTGGAAGTCCTCTTTCATGTGTGTCTATTTAGTTCTGCTGTCATGGCTGCCTTGATGTTCTGAATGGATTAAAAAAAATTGGTCTTTCATGGTCATTTTGACTTTGGGGAAGTTACATGGTGCCAGAGCCAGTGAATCAGATGAATGTGGAAACACTGTGATGTATTTCCGACACTTCCTTTCCACTGGATGGCACACAGCAGCAGCACTCACCATATTACTGATCACACCTTATAAAGGAGACTTATTAGGTGAATTGGCTCCACACTTGTGGAGGCCAAGTCGTTCCATGACCTGCTGCCTGTAAGCTGGAGACCCAGGAAAGCCAGGGATGTTAATTTCAGTCTGAGTCCGAAGGCCAGAGCACCAGATGATAGTGGAAGTCCCAGTGCAAGGACCAGGTGTGAGATGTTTCAGCTCAGCAGGGCGGGCAGGAAAACATAGGGGTGACTTCCTCCTACCTCTGCCTATTTGTTCTGTTCAGCCCCTCAGTGGATTGGCTGATGCCCACTGTCTTAATTACTTTGCTTGTTGCTGAGACAAAGTACCTGATACCCAAAGTTAAATGAGGAAAGGTTTTTTTGGCTCACAGTTTGCAGAGGCTTCAGTTCACAGTTGTCTGGCTCCAAGGCTGGGTGGCATGGCAGAGGGGGCATCACAGAGGAGAAACGGTTCATGGAGCACAGAAGGCAGCATAATAGTGAAGTAGCAAAGAAGCAGCATCAAGCAGCAAGGAACAAAAAATGCCCTGTTCTGTCCCTTACATTCTACCTAGGCCATGGGCCCTTAGGGTGGGGAGCACTCACACCTGGGGTGGGGCTTCCATTACCCACACCCAGAGCCATGCCAGACCAATCAGTGGGCTGATTTAGCAATTGCACACCCTTGATCCCAGCATCATGCACTTAACCACTGTGTCACACACTGTAGATCTGGCCACCTCTGAAAAGCCCCCCTAGGACCGCATGAGGCTTTGGGGGACACCTTGCCCCGAGCTATAACAGCCTCCCACATTGAGGAGAGCCTTCTGCTTCACTGAGTCCACCGACTCAAATGCTCATGTCATCTGGAAACACTAAGGGACAGCCCCAGAAATCATGTTAAATCGGAGCCTAGTCAAGTTGACATAGAAAGCTAACTATGGCAGATCCCACCCACAGACACGCTTCTGAGGAGAGGAAGGCGGGCAGCAGAGGGACGGTGTATTCCACGCAGAAGGGTGAGCATGTACAGAGGTCCAGAGGCATGGCACACTTGGCCCAGGGACTTTGCATTAATCCAGGGGAGAAATAACAGTGGCCTGAATTCAGAAAGTGACAATGAACTGAAGAGAAGACCCACCAAAGAGAAACTGAGCAAGGATTCAGGAGGGCCTGGTGATGGACTTGGCGTGTGGCTTGATGGGGGGGGGGGGCTGTTTTGTGAATAAGTGGGGAACACTGGGTTTTATTTAAGGGCATCCAAGCGATATCGGGTAGGCAGCTAGAGGAGGCCCTGGACTGGGCTTCATGGCTTTCGTGCAGGAAATAAGTGGCCAGTGGATCTGTCTACCCTTCTGAAAACTAGAGGAAAAGGCTATCAGGGAACTTTGCGATCAGATCTCTCCCCTCCACTTCTTTCTTCCTTCTCCACCTGGTGGCAAAAGAGAAAACTGCAGCCTGTCGTCAGTAGTTGTCACTATTCAAATGTTGAGAGGCACCCAGTTTCAGTAAAGGGCTCTGTTTCCTTCGTGCTCTTTGACATCAGTTAGACCCAGCAGCAGCCTGGCTCTGCAGCAGCTGGGCAAATGAAGGGATTTCGTGCCAATGGTACCCTGGAAGGTGGTAATAAAATCAAAGCCACCACAAGAGGGTAGAAAGGCTGGTGTCTTAGAGGCAAAGCAGAGCTTCCACTGCCTGTGGCTGATGTTATTGTTCCTTCTGTATCCACTGATTTCCCAAAGAAATTAAGGAAAAGCTCTGTATGGTTTCCTTAGGGTCCAGAGAGGCCATAGCTATGTGACCAGAGCTGCATCCTAAGAGCCTTGCTCTGCCCAGCTAGGTGTCATGGGCCTTCTACAGATTCATTTTAAGTCCCTTTAACAATGTACACATCTATGCAGTGTGAACAATCATGCTCTCAACCACAATGCCAAAACTATCCCCCATACACACATTGCTAACTTTGACCTCGAGGCTATTATTTAACAGATTCATCGCCAAACCTGGGTTTTCATAAATGATTTCCAGGAAATGTGAGGGTTGAAATCAAGTTGAACTCCTGTGGTTTTGCTCTTGCACTAAGCTTTCTCTGTGATTTCTGGAAGGTTTTGCAGCTCTGACTTCAGCAACCTCTGCTGGTTGCTTGTTTTGATTCAGGGAAGCTCCAAGGTAATCTATCCTATTAAACCCCAATAGAATGTTGGCAAGCGCAGGCCTCAGCATCAGCCCACACAAAGAATAGTTTCTTCTGCCTGAGAAGTAGAACATCGAATATCCATATCATTGGAGGGAATTGTCTTTGGTTGGCTTTTGGAATGAAATATGCTTTGAACTTCCTTCCCAGAAACTGAAGAAAAAGAAAAAAGCAATGCCTTTAGTTGAGTCCCTTTGGCAAGCTCACTGCCCCTGCCTTCTCTCAGTAAGTTTTAAGGTTTCTACATGTTTATGGGAGATGCTGAGAGATGAACTGTTTCCCATGTCTTTGTTATAACCACATTTTAATGCCCATCACCACCATGGTGGATGTGAGAATTAGTTCACACATACTTGTTATTATAAAAACCCTTAGCGTAAAAACTGATGTGGAGTACAAGACCTTCACAACACAAACTGACTATTAGAATGACTACTGGCTTTAGTTTCCCAGTATATTTTAGCTCAACTGTGTGAGATTTATATACCCATAAGGATTAGTACCAGCCCTTCCCTATGAGCCTCCCATCTGCCATTCCATGAAGCAATGAAGAATAATTCTTGAGGGCCATCTGTTATTACCTATCAGTGGTCATTTTTTCCATGCTTTTTCTCACTTTATTGTTTATCTCTGGTATAAAAGCCACTCAAGAATATATAAGCAATGTGAAAAGATATTGCTGCATTTTACATCTCCCACTTCCACTAAAATAATTATGAAGATGTACAAATAAATCTGGAGGGGATTTAACACTGGAAATAAAAGATAAGAGTTTATGGAGAAATTTCTAATAAGCATAGACCCAATAAGAAGGGAGAAATGCAATAAATAAACATCTCACATGTTGCCTTCTGACCTATGACCACCCTGCCAAGCTATGAAGAAAGGGTTGGGAGCCTATAACCAGCTCAGATAGAACAGCCTACACCACTCCTTTTGGTCCTTCTCTCTGTTACTTCCCATGGCTGTGGTCTTGGGGAGTCAGTATCTCTCCATCCTGGGGACATCTTCCCTCCTGGAACTCTTCTAGGGTACATAGATTAAAGTCTGACAGCTGTTTCTCATGAGAAACCCTGGAGATCAATAGCTACTGGAATTATATATTCAAAGCACTGAAGGGAAAACAAACAAAAACTGTCAATGCTATGATTTGGATTGGGAATGTCTCCAAAGGACCATGTATTAAAAGGGCTTGGTCACCAGATTGACACTATTAGGAAGTGATATAAACTTGAACAGATGGGATCTAGTGGGAGATTTTAGGTCATGCTGAGAGTGAGTACCCTGGATGGGGAGTGTGGGACCACACCACACCCCTTCCTCTTTCTCTTTTGTGCACCCAGCTGCCATGAGGTAAACAGATCTTCTCCACCACACGCTCCTGCCATGATATACTATGGTATGGTATATCACAGACCCCAAGCAACAGGACCAATTGGTTCTGGACTGAACCCTCCAAAACAGTGAGTCAAAATAAACTTTTCTACTTTTTAAGCTTATTGATCTCAGGTATTTGTTACAATAATGAAAAACTGACTAACACAGAAAATTGTTACCAAGAAGTGACATCTTTGCCATTACTATATACCTGAGATGATGTGGAAGAGTCTTTGTAATGGTTTGTGGAAAGAGTTTGGAAAAGTTTGGAGAAGTAAGCTACAGAAACCTAAGAATTCTATAAGCAGGACTTGGCACATGCTTCTGGTGGAAGCATGGTGAAGACCAGAATATGGATTAAAATATGGAGAGTAAGGCTTATGCTCATGAGGTTTCAAATGGAAATAAGGACTCTAGTAGGAGTTGGAATAGAGGCCACCTGCGAAACACCATGGCAAAGATTTTGACTCCAGAGGAAGTTGCAAGGCAGCACAGCATTCAGGATGTGGCATGGATGTCTTAGTCACTTTCCCATTGCTGGGAAAAAATACCTAACATTCACAATTTAAAGGAAGAGAGGTTTATTTTGACACATGTCTTTAGGCCATGGTCAGGTGGCTCCAAGGCAAAAATGGCGCGGTGAAAGAGCCTGGGAGAGAAAAGCTGTTCAACCTATGGCAGGCAGGAAGCAAAGAGCAAAGAGAGGAGCTGAGGGTGCCCCTTGACGGGACAATCCATCATGCTATTCGAGTGAAGCCAAAGCTGCAGTGGCGACCTAGGAAGACAGAGATGCCTGTTGAAGGAAGCTGCAGGAGGCAGGCAAAACCTGCCCAGAAAAGAGCCGGTGTGACTACAGCAAGCAAGGTTACAGGAGCAGTGTTGTCCAAACCCTTGAGAGCCCATATCCTGCCCCAGAGTATCCTGAATCTGAACACACTACTGTAGGGTTTAATGTCTGCTATACTGGGCTTTGTTCTGATTCTTCCTTTTTATTCCCCTATTCATCTCTTTTAGAATGGGAATGTTTACACTGGGCCACTGTATCTTGGGAATATGTAAATTCTTTTTTATTCTTACGGAAGCTTTCAGATAAGTTTGCCTTGCGTCTCATAGGTGGCTTTGGACTTGAACTTGTGAGCAATGCTAGGACTGTTAGGAACTTTGATGGTGCTTACGGATGGACTGATTCCATTTGCAATGTGAAATAGGCATGCGACTTCAGGGATCAGGAGCGAAAGACTGCTTTAGAGCCAGAATGTCTTAAAGGCTTAGTCCTCAGCTTGGCACAATTAATAAGTGGTAAAAATTTTAATAGGCGAGTTCTGGTGGGTATGTGCTCTTAAGAAGTATTGTGAGACTCTGTCCCTTCCTCTTTCTGTATTTTTCACACCTGGTTGACATGAGATGAATAAGCCTCCTCTGCCACCTACTACCCACCATCATGTGCTGCCTCAACACAGGCCCAAGAACAATGGGGTCAGCAGACCATGGAATGAAACCTGCAAAACTGTGAGCCAGAATACACCTTTCTTCTTTTAAAGTTGATTTATCTTAGATATTTGTTACAGTCATGGAAAGCTGACCAACACAGTCAACCATGAATTTTAGGTCCAGCAAAACTGAAGACAATATAAATGTATCTTTGTTTGTCATACTTTTTTATATGTGTCTCATTTAAAAGATAATTTCATAAAGTAAGAATTATAATTTTATGTCAATGAGCACACAAAATGTAAAGGCATAATAGGAGAAGTGGAGATATCTGAAGACATATAAAAGCACAAAGTTTTTATATGCTATTAAAATTAAGTTGGTATTAATACAAACTAGAGTGTTACAAATTACGGTATTAATTTCAGCACACATGGGAACCACTAAAAATAATTCAAAAGAAATATAACAAATGTCAAGGAATTAAAATGGCTCACAGTCTGCCCTCTACTGTCTCCACATATATAGATTCAATGAACTACAGATCAAAAAATTCTTTTTTTTTTCCTTTCCTGTTTTGGGGATTGAACCCAGGATCTCTGCACTGAACTACAATCCCAGGTCGTTTAAACTTATTTTTTTAGACAAGGTCTTGTAAATCACCAAGTTGAGCTGGTTGGGCTCAAGTTTGTGATCCTCCAGCCTCAGCTTCCAGAGTTCTGGGATTATAGGTATGTGCCAATGTGTCTGTCTGGCTCACCAATCTTTGAGAAAAAAAATCATCTGTATTTAAAATGTATATTCTTTCTTATGTAATTCCCTAAATGATACAGTATATTTACCTAGCATTTACATTGTTTTAGCTATTAAAAGCAATCTAAGGAGGACTTAAATATGTGGTAAGATGTGTGTAGGTTATATGCAAATATATAAGGCATTCCAGCACCAAGCATTTTGATATTCATGTAGGATCTTCAAACCAATCCCCTAAGGATTGTGAAAGGTGACTGTATTGGAAAACCACTAAGACAGAATAAGGCAAAAATGGAGGACTTAGAAATAAAAGAGATGTATAGATTCTGGTTCCCCTCACAAGGAATTTAGGAACTGCCCCTCAATCTTAACTAAGTAAAGCCAAAACCAAAAAATCAACAACTCTTCTTAGGTCTCCAGGAGAAATGAGGTCATAGGGCAAGCTGTTGCCCCCCAAACTGGAGACAAACAAAGGCAGATAAGGAGAATCACCATTGTAGGAGCAGAAAATCCACTAGCAGCAAGCTCCACAGGTTCCATTGCTGGGGCAGGAAAACCTGACACATAATTGAACTGTTGGAGGCTTGATATGGATAGTAAGGAGGGTAAATATCAAACATGCTTCCACGGCCACACACACATGCACTACACCTAGGCCCACAATATTCAAACTACTGGAAATGAAAGAAAGAGAAAATTCTGAGTGAATCCAAAAGAAAAACACTTTATTGTATGAGAAGCAAAGAATAAGAATTATATCCAACTTCTCCATAGATACCATACAAGAAAGAAGCTTATGGGTTGAAATATTTGAAGTACAGTATTGAGAGAAAAATATCACCTACAGGATGAAAAATTATCATTCTAAAATAAAGGAAAAATAAAGGATTTCTCACCAAGCAAAAATTGAAAGAATTTGTTGCCACTCAAACTGCCTTGTGAGAAATGTCAAAAGAAGTTTAGAGAGAAGGAAAATAACAAAGGTCAGAAATTTGGATGTACATTAGGAAAGGAAAAATATTGAAATAGGAATAAGTAGAGGTAATATTATTATTTTTATTCTTGATTGAATTATAATATATAATTGATATATAATATAATTGATATATAAATATAATTGATTATAATATTTTTACTATTGATCTAACAGATAACATTTGTTCAAAATAATAATGTGTGTGCTTGTTGTGTACATAGATATATGCACATTTATATCACATTATTTGAAAATACACTAGGATTAGTTATACACATATATTGAAAACTCTAAGAACAACCACTTTTAAAACATTTTAAAAGAAATGTAATATAGGCTAGGATATAAAAGAAATACAGTGCTACAAAGTAATCAGTCAAAACAACAGAAGGCAGAAAAAGTGTATAAGATAAAAACAGAAACATAGAACAAAGGCAAGAAATAGAAAATAGTAACAAACATGGTAGATATTAATCCAGCAATGCAATTAATCATATCAATCACCAATAGTCTAAATACACTACTTGAAAGACAGATTGTCATACTGGATCACAAACCAAGATCCAACCACATGTTGTCTACAAGCAACCATTTTAAATATAAAGACTCATAGAGAGTAAAAGTAAATGAATAGAAAAATCTATACCATGCCTATACTGACCAAAGGAAAGTGGAAACAGCTGTTCTAATTAAAGACAGCACTGATTTCTAAAGAAGGAAAGTTCTCAGGGATATAAAGGGCCATTATGTAACAATAAAGAGATCAGTTCTCTAAGAAGATATAACAGTCCTTCACATGTATGAGTCTCAAAACAGAGCTTCATTCTCTGTGAGGCATAAAATCACAGAACTGCAGGAGAAATAGATCAATCCATTGTTATAGCTGGAGACTTTAACACTCCTCAGTCAAAAACTGGGAGATCCAGTAAGCAGGAAGTCAGTAAGAACCTAGTTGAACAACACACACAACTGGCTATCATTGACATCTGAGACTACTTTATCCAACAATAGGATGCACATGCTTCTGAAGGTTGTCTGAAACATCCCAAGATAGACCTTGTTGTAGTCAGGATTTGCAAGGGAAATAGATTTAATACAGGACACATACTTTATAGGATCATTTTATAATAGTCACCCAAAAAGTGAAATGCAGAAGAATGCAAGAGATTAGCCACACACTAGAGACCCAAAGAATCCATCCAAGGGTCTGGAGCCCACAGAAATGTTCTACACAAGACCAGCTGAAGTCCTAGAGTCCAAGGCAATGTCCTCCATGAGTCCAGCCAGTGGCCTGGAGCCCACAGCAGTGTCTCATGCTTGTCTGTATCAAGGATCTTCACTGGGAAGGCCCAAAGGGCAGTGGTGGAAGCCAGAAAACCTACACCAGTGGGATGAAGGATTTGTGCCACCAGACTGAGGGATCCACACTGGAGCCAGGAAGTGATGCTCGCTGTGAAGATCAGAGCTCCCCTGAGGAGAACAGCAGCCCTTCCCAGTGACAGTGAGGCCCTGAGCTCCTCCTCCAAGAACAGCCAAGTTCACTTCAGGAAAATCATCTGCAGCAAGCAGTCAACAGCCAATGATCTTCTTCTCCATTTCTCTTTTTATGGCTGTTGGAAACAATCCTCAGGTGAGTCTTCCACGCCCAGACCACACTGATTCAGTTCAGCTGGGCGTTCCAGTTGACCATTGGTTGATCCACCACAGACCTCATTCTAGGCCTTAAAACACATCTTAGCAAATTTAAAATAATAAAAATCATATAATAACTCCTCTCAGGTCACAGTAGAATTTAAATAGAAATCAATAACAGAAAGTAAATAGAAAGTTCCAAAATATATGGCTATTAAGCCATACAGTTCTAAATAACATATGGGTCAAAGATGGAATCTTTGGAATTTAAAAAGTATTTGGAGCTAAATGAAAATGAAAATATAGCAAACTTATCAAAATGTGTAAGATTCAGCAAAAAATAATGTCTATAGGGAAATGTATATATCCCTGAATGCATACATTAAGAAAAAGAAAGTTACAAAATCAATAACCTGTGTTTCTGCCTTAGGAATCTAGAAAAAAGTAAAACAAAAGTAGAAAGAGAAAAGAAACAATAATAAAACTGAAAACAGGAAATCAATAGAGAACATCAATGGAATCAAGAGCTGAAAAGATAGATTAAAAAGTTACTTGAAAAGATAAATAAAATTGATATCATATTCCTCTAGCTAGGCTAAATAAGATGCATAGGGGAAACAGCACAAACTGCTGTCTTTGTGAAAATGAAATACAAACATTAACCTAGACCCCCTTGGACATTAAAAGGATAATAAAGGGATACTATGAACAACTTCATGTCCACAAATTTGAATGGACCTTGAAAGACACAATCTGCCAAAACTCACACAAGAAATAGACAACCTGAATGAACTTCTATCTATTAAGAAAATTGAATCAATAATTCCCAACCTCCCAAAGCAGAACGTGTCAGGTTCAGATGCATTCACTGGTAAATTCTTCCAAACATTTAAAGAAGAAATTATACCACTTCTAAAATCTCTTTCAGAAAATAGAAGCATTCTTCCCAATTCATTCTATGAGTGTTCTTCCTAATTCATTCTACGAGGCCAGCATCTCCTTAATAACATAATGACAAAGTCATTATGAGAAAAAACTACATACCTACATATCCCATAAATATGAATGTAAAAATTCTTAACAGAAATTAGCCAATTAAATCCAGCAATGTATAAAAAGAATTATACTACAATCAAATAGGGTTTATTCCAGTTATGTAAGACTGATTCAATGTTCAAAAATTCATTAATGTAACATCACATCAACATACTAAAGAATTATATGATCATATCACGGAAGACACAGAGAAAGTTTTTGACAAAATACAACAGCCATTCATGATAAAAACTGTCCATAACTAGGAATAGAAGTAAGCTTCAGCTTTATAAAGAATATCTACAGAACACTTACAGATAACATTTTACTTAATGGTGATACATCAGAAGCTTTGTCAGTAAGATCAGAAACAAAGCAAATATGTGCTCTCCCAAGACTCACTTTCAATACTATAGTACTAGAAGTTCTACACTTACCACATGATCTAGCAATCAGTCTCTGGTATTTACTTGAAAGAGTTCACATTTCTATCTACTCCAAAATCTGCACACAGATATTTAGAGCAGCATTGTACATAATTGCTAAAACTTGGAAATAACCAAGATGTATCTCAATAATAAATAAGCTGTGGTACACCTGGACACTAGAGTATTATTCACTGCTAAAAAGAAATGGGGTCTTAATTCATGAAAAGACACGGAGGGCACTGAAATGTATATTACCAAGTGAAACTAAACTAGTGTGAGAAGTTTACATACAACATGATTTTAACTATATGATATTCCAGAAAAAGCAAAAGCACAGAGATAGAAAAAATAAAAGACAATATGTTCCAAGAATTGTAGGGATAGAGGAATACATAGGCAGAGCAAAGAGTATTTTTGGAGAAGTATACATAAGCAGAAAGTTTAAATAAATAATGGTGGAAAAACATACCAAATCTTGAGAGGAATATTGACTTCCACCTTCATGAAGCTGAAAAGTCCTCATACTGGACCAACTCAAAACAAATTGCATTGAAATACTTCCTGGAATTATCAAAAATCAAAGACAAGGAATTTTGAAAGCAGTAAGACAAAAGTGACTAATCACATGCAAGGTAATCTCTATAAAGCTATTAATGACTTTCTCAGAAGAAGTGATGCAGGCCAGGGGAGAGTGGGATGATATTATCAAAGTGTGAAAAGAAAAATACTGCTAAGGATACTCTGTCTGCAAAGCTGTCCTTCAGAAATGGAGAGATAAATACTTTCCCAGACCACAACAGTTGAGGGAGTTCATCACCATTAGACTTGCCACACAAGAAATGCTGAAGGGCGTTCTTTATGTTCAAATGAAAGGACAGTAATTAGTAACCTAAAAACATATGAATGCATAAAACTCACTGATAAATGTAAATAAGTAGTCAGATAATAATATAGTAAAGACCTAATTATATAAAGTAAAAGACCAAATATATAAAGAAAATGTTACCAGAACTGAAAAGAGAAATAGCCACACAGGAATCATAGGGCATTTTAGGTTTAGACCTAAAATCTCCCCCAAAAGTCTCAAGTGTTCAGTGGTGGGGCCTGATGGGAAGAGGAGGGGTCGTTGAGGGTATGACCTGGAAAGTATATTCTTGTCCCTGGCTCCTCCCTCTTCTCTCTGCTTCTTGTCCATCATTGGGTGAGCAGCTGTCCTCTACTACCCTCTTGCACTGTGC
This sequence comes from Heterocephalus glaber, assembly GCF_053883595.1. Taxonomy (NCBI): domain Eukaryota; kingdom Metazoa; phylum Chordata; class Mammalia; order Rodentia; family Bathyergidae; genus Heterocephalus; species Heterocephalus glaber. The sequence goes on from NW_028258381.1 coordinate 17,201,563, forward strand.
TTTTTTTTTTTTTTTTTTTGTGCCTTGGAGCCAACCATAAAAACCCACTGGAACTATGAGCCAAAATTAACTTCGTTAAGTTACAGCTGTTTGGCATTTCGTCCCAGTGATGGAAAAATGACTAACACAGATTTCATTATCCTTGTTTCTTTTTATATTAGTATATGTGTGCAGTACATGCAGTTTACAATCATTCTGGGGAGTGGGTACATGTACGTAATACAGCTTGTTTCTTTTCTTAATCCCCTACAGTCCCATCTCCCTCCTTTCTCCTCTAAACCCCCTTCCCCATTTTCTTTCTTGTTGATATTATTGGTCTTATCTCATATTTGTGACATACAATATTTACATTCATTGAAGTTATTAAGTTGCTGTATGTAACATATCTTTATTCTGCTTATTTCTCCTTCCCCTCTCCTTCTCTCCTCCCCTTGGTCTCCTAGACCCCTTCCCACTTGGAAGAAATATATCCCCTTGTCTCCTTCTATCCATCATTTATTGTGCTCTTTGTACTTCGCCTTACTCAAGTGAGAGATACTATATGCTATTTAAGCTTGTGTGTGTCTGGTTTATTTCACTCAACATTATATTTTCCAGGTTCATCCATTTTCATAAAAATGCCTCCAATTTGCCCACTTTATAGCCAAATGGTACTCAATTATGTTTAGATACCATATTTTCTTTATCCATTCAGCTGTTGATGGGCATACAGGCTGCTTCCAGGATTTAGCTATTATGAACTGTGCTGCTATAAACTTTGGTATTTATGTATCACTGTAATATGATGTCTTTAGCTACTTGGAAGATGCCTAGAAGGGGGATAGCTGGATCATATGGAATTTCTAATTTTAGCTCTTTAAGAAATCTCCATACTGATTTCCATAATGGTTGTCCATACTCTTATTGCAATGATAGGTTGCTCATCCGGACAGGAAATTAATGAGGAAATAGTGGTCTTAAACAACAAATGGATCTACCAGACATATACAGAACATTCTATTCAAGGCAACAGAATATACGTTCTTCTCAGGCCTACACAGAACATTCTCCATGATAGAACATATATTGAAGCACAAACTAAGTCTCAAAAATTTAAAGAATATTCAAATCGGCCGGGGATTTAGCTCAGTGGTTTCACCACCTGCTGTGCAAGCACAAGGACCTGAGTTCGATCCCTGGTACCAAAAAAAGAATATTCAAATCATATCAAGATATTTTTCTCCAAACTTCATGTTAGAACACTAGAAATCAATAACAACATAACACACTTAGACCAATTAATGGGTCAAAAATAAATCAAAAGTAAAATTTCAAAAGAACTTGAGATGAATAAAAATGGAACCACTACATACAAAAACATATGGATGTGGCAAAAGCTATTCTAAGAGAAAATTTTATAGCAATAAATGTCCATATGTAAGTCTCAAATAATCTAACTATAGGACCCAAATAGCCATGATCAGAAAAGAACCTCTCCACATATTACAGGCAAGGTTCCAAAAGTCCACCACAAGGGCAGAATCTTAAAAGCTATCAGGGAAAAACAATAAATCACTTATAAAGGTAAACCCATTAAAATTAGAGCAGACTTCTCAACATGAAATTTAAAGGCCAGAAAAGCTTTGAGTGAAGTGTTTCAAGCCATAAAAGAACACAGCTTCCACCCCAGATTGACATATCCTGCAAAACTATTTCAAAACTGATGAAGATATAAGATATTTCTATGATACAGAGCACTTAAAGAAATTCATGACCACTAGCACTCAAAAAAATTCTCAAGGATCTCCTAGAAAGAGAAAATAAAACTAACTATGCCAAAAGTTCCAATAGAATGGATGCAGCAGCTAAAGTGATCAATTTAGTAGAAGGGAAGGAAAAGGAAACAGCAACAGAAAAAAAAAATGCAATGACAGGAATAAGCCAATACCTTTCAGTACTGTCAATTTGACTAGTCTCAATTCCCCAGTCAACACACAGATTGGCCCTATTAACCAAGAAAGGAAATCCGATGGTATGCTGTATATAAGAAACACATTTAGCCCCAAAAGAATTTCATAAACTAAAATTCAAAGGATGAAAACAATATTCCATGCAACAAGAACCAGAAAACAAGCAGTAGTAGTCATCCTATTTTCAGACAAAGTAGATTTCAAGCCAAAACTAATCAGAAAAGGCAAAGAGAAAAATTCAATGGGAAGGTAACAATTATGAACATATATGCACTGAACACTTGTACTCCCAACTTCATAAAACAAACAATACTGGACACAAAAGACCAGATAAACAGCAACACAATTATAGTGGGGGACCTCCATACCCCATGGCCACAAATAGATCAACTAGGCAAAAACAAAACAAAACAATGAAATATCAGACTTGAACCAAACCTTCAATCAAAGGGATTTAATAGATAGATATCTACAGAGTGTTCTGCCCAACAACAACAAAATACACATTCTTCTCAGCAGCACATGGAACTTTCTCCAAAATAGACTACATACTAGCCAACAAAGTATGCTTAAGTAAATGCAAAAGAATCAAAATTATCTCATCCATGTTATCAGATCATAGCACAAAGAAACTAGAAAGCAATGGCAAAAGAAACCACAGAAATTATGCAAATGCATGGAAATTAAAGATTATACTCTTGAATAATCAATAGGTAACAGAAGAAATCAAGGAAGAAATTAGAGTTCCTAGAGTCAGACAAGAATGCCAATACAACATGCCCAAAGTACCTAGGGGACATGATGAAAGCAGTCCCAGCAAGAGGATCAGAAGTTTGAGCCCAACCTGGGCAACTTAGTGATTTAGTGAGGCTCTGTCTCAAATTTAAAAATGGGTTTGGGGGAAAGGGAAGAGTATAACACCCTGGGTTTAAGCCTCAGAGCCACAAACAAAACAAAGACCAGAAAAGAAAAAACTTTCAATCTAGAGGGTTTTTTTCCCAATGAAAATAACTTCTTCTTAAAGAACTGCCAAGTAAGAGTTGTTAGATGTACAAAAGTTGGAAGAATTCATCACCAGGCCCTCCGCTACAAGAGATGTTAATGTTGTCCTTGAAGCAGAAGCAAATAATAAAGATCAGAAGGAAAATAAATGAAAAAGAAAACAGAAAAGCAATAGAGAAAATTAATGAGACCCAAAGCTGGTTCTCGGAGAAGATTAATAAAGGAAAAAAGAGAGAAGACATACATTTCTAATAACAGGAATGAGTTAGGTGATTCACTACAGATTCTGTAGGCACTAAAAGATGATATTTTCACCAATAATGTTCTCACAAAAGACTACAGCCCCAGATGGCTTCCAGAGTAAATTTTACCAAATAGTTAAATAAGCATTAATAACAAATGTACACAAATTATTTCAGAATGTTAAAAGGAATACAATAATTCCCAATGTTTTCTATGATACCAGCATTGCTCAATACTCAAATCAGAAAAGGGCATTAAAAAAAGCCTACAGACCAGTATCCTTCATTAACTTATATGCAAAAACTTTAACAAAACATTAAGAAATACAATCCAATAACATATAAAAATAATACCACATCATAACCAGTGGAAGTTCAGCCCAGGAATATGTGTTTGTGATGGCATTTTGTTTTTGTCTTTGTTTTGTTTTTTTGAGACAGGGTCTTACTATGTAGTTCAGGCTGGCCTTGAACATAGTGACGTAGCCAAGGCTGGCCTTGAACTCATGGTGATTCTCCTGCCTCAGCCTCCTGAGTGCTGGGATTACAGGCATGCATCACCATGCCTGGCTAATGATGACATTTGAAAATCAGTGTAATTTACTGTAGTAACAAACTAATGATGAAAAATTACATAATCATTTAAACAGAGAGAAAAGAAATGTGACAAAATCCAATATCTATTTCTGATGAAGAGTTTAGCAAAGTAGGGACAGAAGGAAGGAAACTCTCTCAACATGATCAAAGTCAGCTACAAAAAGCAGCAGCTAACTTCACACTTGGTGGGGGAGGACAGGATGCTTTGTGCTAAGATAAGGAATAAGAGAAGGATGCTTGTTCTCCTGAGTTCTATTTAACCATGGATGGGAGATTTAGCCATTGCAGTAAGGCAAGAAAAAGAAATAAAATTCCTCCACATTGAAGAGGAAGAAGTGTAAATGTAAATTGTGTCTCTATAGATTCAGAGCAAACCATTGGAGGTTGGAATTAAAACAGCATCAAAAGTGTGAAATAGGAATGAACTTGACAAATAACGTGTATGCTATAAACTGAAAACTACAAAACACTGCTGAGAGAAATTAAAGGAGAGCGAAGGAAAGAGCTAGACCATGTTCTTGTGTTGGAAGGCATGACATTACTATGACACCAACTGTGCACAAATTGATCTATAGATTCAATGCAATCTCAAGAAAGAAAGGCTAGTAGGGTTGTTTGGTTGTTTTGTTTTGTTTGTGGTACTGGGGATTAAACCAAAGGCCTTCCCATTGAGCTGCATCCCCAGGCTATTATTATTATTATTATTATTATTATTATTATTATTATTATCTTGAGACAGGGTCTCTCTAAATTGCTAAGTTGTCCAGGCTGGGCTCCAACTTTCAATCCTTCTGCTTCACCCTCCAAGAGTTCTGAGAGTACCAGCATGCAGCACTGCATCCACTTGCTGATTTGGTTTTGTTTTACAGAAATTGACAAACTGATTCTGAAACTTATACAGAAATACAAAAGAAAAGCAGTTTTGGAAAAACAGTAGTTAAAGGATTGACATCAAGGCTTACTGTAAAGTTATAGTAATCAAGACAGTGCAGTTTTGAAACAAAGACAGACTGATGAATAGAAGAAGCCAAAAATAGACCCACACATATGGACAGCTGAATTTTGCAAAAGCAATTCACTGAAGAAAAGATTGTCTTTGCAACAAATGGTACAGTTTTTATATTTGTATGCAAAAATGAACTTAGACCCATGTATCACATAATATGCAAAAGTAACTCAAAGTGTATTGAAGATTTAAATGTAAAACCCAAACCATAGAATTTCTAGAAGAAACATAAAAGAAAATGTTTGTGACAATGAGTCAGGCAAATAATTTCTTAAAATGTTGCCAAAAGTAAGATTCATCTAAGAAAAAATAATTCATTAAACCTCATCAAAATTGAAATCTGCTCTGCAAAAGACACTATTAAGATAGTTAAAATATAAGTCACAGACCAGAACAACATTATCACAGAGCATATATAGCGTTAGTGGCTTTTATTCAAATTATATTTAAAATGTGCAAAATGGAAAGCAAAAGATTTGAACGGACATTTCATGGAAGAAGAGCTACAGCTAACAAATAAGCACAGCAAAAAAATGTTCAACATCAGTAACCATTAGAAAACTGCAAACTAGTATTGCTACTTGCATATAAGAATGACTAAAATAAAATGACTGATCATATACCTACCTTGTTGACAGTGTGAAGATACTGGATCTCTCATATTGTCAGTGGAAATTTAAATGGTACAACCACTTTAGAGAACAGTTTTTCAGTTTCTTAAAAGATTAAAAATATATTCAGCTTAAGATTTACTCATTCTACTCCTAGAAAAATCAAAGAATATACCTATACTAAAACTGGTACACAAATGTTCATAACAACTTTTCTTTTTAGTAACAGCCAGAATCTGGAAACCACAGAAGAGTCAAACAGGTAAATGGATAACAAATTGCAATCGATCCATATGGTGGAATATTACTCTGCAATTAAAAAAGAAAGGAAGTATTGGCACAAACAACACCAGGGATAAATCTCAAATTATCCTGAGTTAAATAAGACAAGCAAGAGCACACTCTGATTCCATTCGCAAAATTTTCTAGGAAATGTAAATGAAAGAACTGTGTAGCGAGAGAATGCATATCAGTGGTTGCCTAGAGATGGAGAGAAAAGGAATAAGAGAAGGGTAGGAAGGAGGGACTCCCAAGGGTCACAATGGATGTGTTCACTAACTAGATTCTGATGATGGTTCCAGAAGAGCATGTGTACTTGTATGCCAAAACATATTGTGTTGTACACTTGAAACATGTGTAACTTGCTGTGTGACAATTAAACTTCAACAGAGCTGTTTAAAAAATACTTGTAAGCTAGGTGTGACAGCCTAATCCCAGCATTCTGGGAGGCTGAGGCAGGAGGATTTCACATTCAAGCCCAGCCTGGGTGACTTAAGCAACTTAGCAAGACCATGTCTCAAAATAAGTATTATTATTCTCTAATTACTTTGTTATGTTTCTAATTGTTTTGCTTTATTTTTTATAGAAGAAGAATGCTTTTTAGCATTTTCTTTATTAATAGCTACATGTATAATGCTCACTTTGGCAGTGCATGTACTAAATTAATATCTACATGTATTAATTTAAATATTTTTAAAAACCACAGAAAAAGGGTTGGGGATGTAGCTCAATGTGAAGTCCCTGGATGCAATCCTTAGTACTGAAGAAAAAAAAAGTTGCATTTGAAAACCAAATACAGTAAGTAAATGCCAATCATTATTTATAAGTAAACGTGTTGTTAATGAAGCAAACCCAAAACAAGCATGTGCGTCAACTCTACTGGTTGAACTCTATGTGCCTTTGCCTCATGCACTCCTCTCACACGATTTCTTCTCTCCTCCTCTCTTCCTGTTACATCCTCAGTATAGACCACAGACCCGCCTCTCCCCAGCCCAGCCCTCCTTCCCACACCATATGTCCACTCTGAATTCTCTAGCTTGTTCAGTGCTGTCTTCTGTGCCTGGAGCTCCCACTGTACCTCTGCCTCCCTCGCTCAACCTCACCCTGTGCATGAGCAGCTCCTCTGCCTCATCTGTGGGCTCCTCACAGCTCTGTTCCTGGCATGTCATGGTTTGTCCCTGTGGTCCTTAATTGTAAGATGTCAGTTTGACTTGACTAGAGACCACTTAGATTAGTAAATCTCTGGGTGTGTTTGTGCATGACTGACAGGCTGCAAACTGTGGACGAAGTACCACCCTGGATGTGGGTGGCACCAACCAATAGGCTTGTAGCCTGGAAGGAATAAAAAGGGAAAGAAACAGGAAGTTTTCCCCTTTCTTTCCCAGGAGCTCTGGTCTTCACCATCACCTTTAGACACTGGTCTCCAGTTCCTTCATGCTCCCAGCAGACTCTTCAGCTTTCTAACACAGACACACTGGTGATTCTGCAGTGAGCTTCCAGACTTTCAAACTTGGTCTACTCCTGGGTCCTCTGGCTCTCCAGGGTGCAGAGGACCATTGTGGATTCTTCTGCCTCTTGAGCCCTCAGGTGGCCACTGTGACTCTTCCCCTCCCTAAATCCTTTTCATTATTATATGTATATTTTATATTGATTCTGTTCCCTAACTAAAACACTCCCCCACTAGGACACTCAGGGTGCAGGAGGAGCCTGCACACCTTATGCTGAGTGTCTTCTACACTGCCAGCTCCCAAGGGGAGGGACATTATTGAGTTTACTGTCATCTTCCCAGCACCTACAACAGTCCCTGGCACATAAGAGGTACTCAACTTCTATGGAATAAATCACCATTTCAGCTCCTGTCCTTTGTCATAACATGTTTTCCCTCTCTGGACCTAGGATGAACTTCATAGGGTCACAGAAGTCACACCATATCAGCCCTGAAAGGAATGCCAGAGAGCCCCTCATCATACAGAACTCAATGGAAACCCAGAGGAAAGTGCTTGGCTCAAGCTGATACACTGCATTAGTTGGGTTCTCTACAGGAATAGAACCAGTAGAAAATATATGTATAATTATGCAAGGGAATTCATTAGACAGACTTAAAAGATCAAAGGCAAGAGAGTCCACAATAGCTGTCTATATCCTGGACAGCCGGAGGATCCAGTAGCTGCTCAGCCCAAGAAGATGGAAGCTACAGGACAAGAGGGATCAAGGCCACAGCACTGGTCCAAGCTGAAGGCCTGGAAGCTTTCTGGAGAGTTGCTGGTGTGAGTCTGCATAGCAAGGCTGAAGAAACTGGAGATCTGGAGTCCGATGTCCACTCAGGAAGACTAGAGCTCCTCAAAAATGGTCACATTTCCTTCCCTTTTTTATTCTATCTAGACTGCAAGCCTATTGGTTGGTCCACTCACAAAAAGGTGGGTGTTCTCCCTTCAGTTGCTGGCCTCCATGTCAATCATCCACAGACACACCCAGAACTGTGCCTTTGTAAAGTGTTTGCTAGGTGTTTCTTACATCAGTCAAGCTGGCAAACCATGCTGAATGGCCACTTGAAGCAAGGAGTTAATAGCAGAGCTGGGACAGGAACCAGGTTCTCCAAGTCCTGGCCCTGCCACGTCCACCATGCCTCCCACCTCCTCTCTCTCTAACAGGATCTCACAGTTCCCAGAGTGGGTCTGACCCTGGCTTCAGCCCGGGCAATTCGGATGCTGTGTCATAGTTAGGGATTGGATTGTCCCTTCCCCGGGACTCACTCCTCCCAGCTCCTACCCCACAGGGTTCAGCAGTAGGGTCCTGAGGACCGAGAGGGACCTTGTCTTGGAGAAGAAAGGTCCTTAAAATCAGCAACAAAACACCAAAGTAGGGGAGAGAGCTGAAGGAGGAATGCCATTCCACATGGTAGGAGCTGCCACCAAGCAGACAACACAGATGCAGCCGGATTAGGGACAAAGACTTAAGGGCAGAGGGGAGGGGACAACCAGGCCGAAAGCAGTGAGACTGGGAAGGGATTAGAAGCAGGGCCAGACTGAAAGGCCCCTTCTCCTCCTGCTGTGATAATCATTGTCCTCCTGGGCCCTGAACACCCTCCTTGCCCTTGGCCCTGCCTGTTTTGACTCCATTAGAGTCCAGTGGAGATTTCTGTCCCCTTGGGCATCCTGTGAGGATGTAAATAGTTCTTATGGGGAATTAGATGCTAGAGGTTGCTAACCAGGGCTGCACATTAGAGTCATCCGGGGAACTTTTAAAAAATACAGCAGAGCTGCTCCACTGCAGAGCAATTACAGTGGAACAGCAGGGGGAGAGCCGAGGCCATAATGTTCTAAGGCTCCCAGGGGAGTTTTAATCTGAGCCAGGGACAGTTGAGAACCTAGATGATCTGACTATCTGGAATATCAGAGCACAAAAGGACTTTAGAAATCACGGCAGCCTTTTTTGGCAGAAGGGGAAACTGAGGCAAAGAAAGGCTTGGGCTCAGGGAATCCGAAGGTGCCCCCTCTTCCACTAAGACATCTCTGGGAGCTCTGAGACATTCAGAGGTCAAGAGGCGCAGATACGAGGCCCCTGGGGTGGAGACAGGGCACTGAAATGCCAGGGGCTGGCACCAAGAGAAGCTGCCAGGTTCAACACTGGGCTCCCGGTCCTACCACGAAGAGCTGAGCCAGGGTTAGCATTTATTTTAAAATGTATTTATTTTGACTATTCTGGTGACTGAATCCAGGGCCTCTGCACTGAGCTTCATCCCCAGGCCTTTTTTATTTTTTCTTTTGAGACAGGGTGTTGCTAAATTACTAAATTGCCCAGGCTGGACTCAACTTTACAATCCTCCTGCTTCAGCCTCTTGTAGCTTTGGGATTATAAGCAAGCACCACACCCACAGCAGGGTTGGCCTCCCCCCCCCCGCCCCCCCTATTTTCCTGGCTGTCGCTAAATTGCCCAGGCTTCCTCAGCCTCCCAGAGGCTGCACCACCACACCAGGCTCAGGGTTGGATTTTTGGCCTAAGTGTCTCCTTTCCACCGCCCTCCCCCTTCTCCTGTATTTCTCCTTTCTTTCTTCCTTCCCTTTTCTCCCAGATGACCTTTATTCCAAGCTAAGACCTTCTAGATTTTTCCCCCACTGATCCAGAACATCAAGGTCCTAAAACCAAGCGTTTGCAGAGGTCTGAGGCGCGGGGAGGCTGGGTGATCGCCCACGGTGCTTGTCCTGGGTGCACAGCTGGAAGCGCAGCTGGCCTGGGCTTCTGCGAGCACCGCCTCTTTGCCCCGCGGATGGAGCCTGGGCAGACTACACCCCGGGGGGCGCATTCCCTCCTCTGGGCCCCCGAGGGGGCAGAGAGCCCGGGGGCAGTGCGTCCTCATCAGGTCCCCGGTTCGGAGCCCGCCTTACACCGCCCGCCACAGTGGCCGGAGCGGACCCGCAGCCACAGCAGCCCGCAGCCCAGCTCGGCGCACGTGGCTCGGTCTTTCATAGCGCGCGCCCCTGCCGGCCGCGGCTGTCTCTGCACCGTGCGCCCCCTGGCGACGCCGCGCCTACCTGCCGGCTCCGGCCGGTCACTGGGCTGAGCTCTGAACTCCGGGCTGCGGCCTTGGCCTTGGGCTGCCAGTGTAGTCCCACCCCGCATGGGTCTCAGCAGCTCCTTGCAATGCTGTAGCTACTGCTTTTTTTTTTTTTTTTTCCTTTGCTACTGGGGGTCGAACTCAGGACCTTGCGCTTGCGAGGCAGGTGCGGCTCCACTGAGCTACATCCTCGGCATTGCCTTTGATTATTGTGGTTTTTTTCTTCCCCCTTTTTATTAGCATATTTTGGCAATATCGTGGGGACCCAGCTCCCCTTCCCATCTTCCCGTCTTCACAAAGTCTAACGCCCTGTTTCCTGTCGTCCTGTATTTTGCTCTTTCATTATTTACACTGGGTTTCTCATGTGAGAGAAACCATGCGGTATTAAACCTTCTGTGTCTATCTCACTTAGCATGGTGGTCTCAGGGTACTTCTATTTTCCTAACAATGACTCCGATTTATGTGTTGCACTCCAGTGCACCCTAGGCTGGGAAAGATTTTGTTCTCTGAATTTATTAAACGACAAGACTTTTCAGATTTAAAAAACTGGAATTCCAGGTGGAGCATGACCACGGGCACGCCTGCAGGAACTGCTTTGACTTTCTCTCTCTCTCCTTCTCTCTCTCTCTTGTGCTGGGAATTGAACCTGGGGCCTTCACACTGGACTATGTCTCCAGCTCGTCTTTACTTTGAGACTGGCCTCAGAGAGTGCTGGGATCACAGGTGTGCACCACCATGCCAGGCTTGCTTCAATCATTCTTGCAGCCCAGTGCAGGACAGGGTGACCTCTGTCTAGCCTGCGTGGCCTGAAGCCTCCATCCCTGGGGTACTGAGGACACGGTTGTGCCCTCCGCCGTCCAACACAGCCAGCTGCGATGGTCCTCGAGGTGCCGCCCTCCCTCTCCTGCTTCCAGGGACCTCTGTGGCCAGGGTGAGCCCAGACCTGGACCTTGGTCTCTTTTCTCTTGCTCTGGTCTTAATTTCCTTACCAAGGAGCTCACAGTCCTTTCTGCAGTGTCATTCAAACAGCACGTCCAGCTATGCATGATGGTGCAGGCCTGTCATCACAGCACTCTAGGAGGCTGAGGCAGGAGAATTGCAAGATTGAGTCCAACCTGGGTAACTTAGCATCTTGGTGAGACCTTATCTCAAAATAAAGATACAAATAAAAATAAAAGGGGTGGGGACCTTGGTGGTCGCCTGCCTCTGAGCTCCCTGTAGCGCATTCCCCTGAGTGAACTCCTCTCTGATCCGACCTACGTGGAGCATGAGAACCCCCTCCCTGTAGGGGGGGGGTCCTCAAACTCAGAGGAGACTCCACGGTCATGCTTCATCCCAAAGGTTCAACAGCCACTGCCGCAGTTGCTCAGATTAAAAGTGTGCCCCAAAAGCTCACTCACTGGAAACCTGATCTCTTAATGTATATCAGTGGCATCTGGAGGAGGAGCCTCTGGGAGGGAATTAGGATTAGGTAAGGTGAAGATGGTGGAGACCCCATGATGGCATTGGTGCTTTCAGGCAGAGGAAAGGAGGCCTGAGCTAGCAGCCTGCTCTGTCTCCTCTGCTGGTGCTGGCAACTTGCTCCTGGACTCCCAGCCTCACAACCCTCATAAACAATCCAGGCTCAGGTGTTTTGTTACAGTAACAGGAAACAGACTAAGACAGTGGTTCTCCTGCTTGAGCATGCATCAGAGTCCTCAGGAGGATTTGTTAAAACACAGACAGCTGTGCCCGCTGCAGGCAGAGTCTCTGGTTCAGCAGGCCTAGGGTGGAGCCAAGAACCTGGATTTCTACTAAGTTTCTGGGTATTCTGGGATCCCACGAAGCTCACTGTTAGATTCTGAGTCCAGCAACACCTAAGTGAGGAGGGAAATTGGACAGCTCTCCCGAACCTCCACAGTGTGCCTGCTCCAGCCACACTGCATTGCGGTCACACAGGTCATCAACCCCACTCCAGACTCTGAAGGCATCCGAGGGTGCCAAGCCCCCATAAACCCTTTCTAACTTCCACCAGAGCATCAGTGAAGCCTGCAGGCCCCGGGCTCCCCAACAGACAAGGAATAAATAATCAGCACATGAAAGGACGTAAGTGATGGACGCATATGTGCTCATCAGTTTCCCATCACTAAAACAAAATGTCTGAGATAGGCTTCTTATTAAGTGGAAAGGTTGTCTGGGATCACAGTTTTGGAGGTTTCAGAACATGACCCATCGACCCTGTTGTCATTGGCCTGTGCTATGCCATCATGGCTCGAGCACAGGTGGAGCAAAGCTGCTCACCTCATGGCAGCCTGGAAGCAAAAGGAAGGAAGAGGGAGGGGCTGGGTTCCCAGCATCCCCTTCCGGCCATGCCCCCATGGCCAGAAGACTTCCTGATGGGCCCCATCTCTTAGTGTCTCCACCATATCCCAGCAGCGCCAAGGTAAGGACAAAGCTTTTCACACGTGGACCTCTGGGAACATTGAAGATCCAGACCTGTAAGGACGTTAACCCAGGTTGGGCAACGCCTAGAAGCCTGGCTGTGGGATAGAGAGGCTCGGGTGGCATCTCAGGGGCTTAATCCTCAAGGAATCCTCTCGGGGTGCCCATCTGCCACAGGTCAGGGCCAGCACTGAGACACTCAGCTCGTTTCTGTGCCAGAGGTTCCAGCAAAGCATCACAGTATGGAATTTGACAGGCGAAGGTGGCTGGTGTGAGGCTTCTGCCCTATCAGAGGCTCAAGGCATAGATCGCCCCTTCAACACAGCAGTCCAGAACACTTCAGCTCCAGGGATGGGTTTTGTGGAAGACAATTTCTCCATGATGGGAGGCAGTGGGAGGATAGTTTCAGGATGATTCAAGTGCATTCCATTTATCGTGTACTTTACGTCTGTTAATATTCCATCGTGCACTTTCTTTGTACTGTTACTGAAATTACCTTCCAGTCTCCTAAGGAATGGGCAACCTAGATCTCATGCATGCACAGGTCACAGCAGGGTCACGCTTCTGAGTATCTAAGGCTGGCTGATCTGACAGGAGGTGGAGTTCAGGCCGTGATGTAGCGTGGGGGTGGCCGGAAACATAGATGTAGCCTTGCTTTCTTGCTCGCTGCTCACTTCTTGCTATGTGGCCCAGTTCCTAATGGGCTTTAGCACATTTCTTTCAGTGAAAGGGCCACACCCTTCCTCACAGAAGCACGACAGGGCCAGCAGTGAGGTGATCTTTGCTAACTTCTGACCCTGGCAATCCCAGTGTCATCTCTGGAGTGCTCTATACAGCTCAGCCTCCACCCACCTGGTTTGACAGCTGCTGTCGTCACACAGAACTTGTGCCTGGTTTGTCCCTGAGATCTGAAAACCAGAACCATTATAGTCCTCTCCTTACTTAGATCATGAGACTATTAGGCTGTGAGCCAGGTCAAAGTCCCATTAACCATCTAAGCAGCGCTCTGTTCTCACGATGCAGGCTGTGGCTCTCAGCACCCTGGTCCTCTTCTCTACAACCCAAGGGCAGCTCCAACAGCCAGGCTGCTGTGTGTCCCTGGATTTTCCTACCAGAAAGACCCCCGCCCCAGCACCCAGGGCTTGGCCTTGCTCGGTCTCTGATGACACAGTTTTCCTATCCTGAATCAGACATCTCAGGGATGCCACAGTACTGACCTGGCAGGAGAAAACTTGTCTTCCTGTGTAATTTCTGCAGTTGGCTTCCTTCGTGACCATGTGCTCCCCCCAATCTCACTTTCCTTGTGTGTGCCATGTTGATAGCAATTCCCACCCTGGCTGCCTGCCCAGTAAAGAGTTTATTCAGCAGACCTGGGTTGCCCAAGCCCCACATATTCCAAAGGTCTTCAAGACTGGCCATTAGCAGCTCCTGAGGGAAAACCTCTGAGCTCTTAGCTATCCTCCCGCATAAGAGGGTCTTTGTACGCCAGAGACCATGCTGAACAGTTTATGTTACCAATATGATTTGTGGGAAATGCCCCTTTCTTGTTTGCTTGCAGTTCTGAACCATGTTGTTTCAGTCTGATCTCTAGGTTGAGGGTGCTGAAGGCTCAGTAGCTAAGGCCAGTCACGTGCACACTTGTGTCTATGTGAACCCAAAAGAACTGCAGACCTCAAGGTTCATGTGAGGCCCCTGGCTGGCAAGACTTCCCACATGCTGTCACACATAACTGCTGTCCCCACAACCACCCTGGGAGAGGACAACTGGACACTCCTACCTGGCTTCTCCTGGACTTTGTCTTATGCATCTTTCTCTCTGCTGATTTATATCAGTATCTGTATTTGTCACTTTCCTGTTGCTGAGACAAAACATATAACACCTGCATCTTAAAGGAGGACAGGTTTATTTTGGCTCAAGGTTTCAGAGGGTTCAGTCCATCAATAGTCTACTGGCTCCAAAACAGAAATGGCATGGAGGGAGGGCATGCCCCAGGAATGCTGCTCAACTCATGGCAGCCAGGAAACAGAGAGTGAGAGAAGAGGAAGTGGGGTAGAATACACTCCTCCAGGCTGCACCCCCAGGGACCACTGCCAACCAAACCCCACTTCCTAAAAGCACAACCAGCTACTGGACTCATCAGTGGATGAATCCGCTGGTGACAACAGCACTAACTTTCAAGGCAGTAGGAGTTGTCACAATACTTAAAATAAAAATGAAACGATGCTGTGTTTTACTCGGTGTAAAAAACATAGGAACATTTGCTTCCATAGAACATGAGTTGTTGGCATTTTCTGAACAATTCCAGATAGTGTTTTGCTAAAAGGATTAAGTAGGAGAAAAAGTTTTTAATGCCAAGGAATTTAATTTGTTTGAAGTGATGACTCATAGAATTACTACTAGTTGAATTTTAAAATACATTTTATGTTACTTTTTACCCTAATCTTCTGTTTTCTACCAAGCCTCGATCTTGCGAATTCTGAGTTTGCTGACAACACCAACTTCAGGTACAGAAACTGGCAAGGGGCATTCAGTTTCCCATCCACATCTCTGGACTGATCCTCTTCTACTCACCAGACTTCCCAATGATCTGGTTTCATTTCTGGACCCAGAGCGATGGGATGCAGGGAAACAAGTGCCTTCTTCTTTGTGAGCTCTGTGACTTGCCCTGAAAACCACAGAGTTGGCCAATTTAGTCCCCAGGGTCCTTGTGATCTCCTTGTGATCTCGTGCTCTAGGGTCAGAGGCTTTCTTGAAAGTTGGCCCAAATCTCCAGCTGCTGGATCAGAATGCACACCTTGGTGCCTTGGCTTTGTCATCTGTAAAATAGGAATAATGATCTTGCACTCTGTGTCACATGGAAATGTTGCAAGAAGATGATTAAAATTAACTTTTATACACTGAAACCATAATGTGCTTTGCAACGTGTAGGCAAATGATCCTGTCAAGTCTAGCCAGATAGAGGCCTTAAAATAGCAGTTCTTAACTTTTTGATAATTTGATATTCTGTGAGTTTGATGAAAGCAATGAACTTTCATCTCCTAAATTGGACACACGTGCAAATTTTTTGCACATATTTTCTTCGGTAAAAACCGGAGTATTTTCACTGCCAAGAAACTATAATTTTTGGTTGTTCTAGATCTCTTTCTCACATAGGGGATGAGAAGGATTCATTGCTTCAAAGAGAAAACAGATGCAGGCTGAAACAAAAGGGTCTTTGCTTAGTTCCATGCTTCAAATTGCACTTTTCAGAGCTAATGGGAAGCCCATCTTGTAGGTTTTGTTAACAGAGGGGCACTGTCAACAGTTTCTTCTTCCCTACAAGGGGAAGAGCCGCCTGTCTCCCTTCCAATTATGGAGTTGTGTGAGAGAGATTTGCAGAGGATGGGAATAGTAAAGGTGCAAAGATGGAAGCAGAAGCCAACACAAACAGGGCTTTGGAATTTAGACTGAGACTTCTCGTAGGACACTCGGTGCCAACGTGTGGCCCTCAGAGTCCATAGCGGAGCAACAGTGGCCCCGCAGTGAGGCAGGAGAGGCGGTGAGCTCCCTGTGGGGGGGCAGGGGCTACGGGAAGCCCAGAAGCTTCTGCAGGCAACAGTGTAGGAGTGCTGGGGTCTGAACAACCAAGGGTACAGAAGGAACCTGCGCACAGGACCAGGTGGCCCCCAGGGGGGGGACCTTTGGCCCCAGAAAGGGCGTCTGGTCATCAGAAGTGGATGTCAGTGCAGCTCACAGTGGCCCTAGAGGGCATTCATGGGCACAGGATGAGGGACACCCCAAGAGTGACCCCCAGGACCTCAGATAAACCAGAGATGCCTGTACCGGTGGGAGGATGTACCAGGGCTGCTCAGAAACTACTGTGTGTGTTTAGATGAAAATATTTCTTACAGTAAAAGACACATAGCGCACATGGGTCCCCCTCAAAATCCTCCCCCTTACTTTGAACCCACTTAGCTCATTGTTCTTGCCGCTCTCTGAAGCATTTCTGCAAGTCCTCTTTCATCAGTGTCTTTCCAAGATGTGATAAAAACAAAGCGAATAGTGCTGCCTTGTGCGATCTAATTGAAAGGCAGGCTCATTGAAAACATGAGTGTGTCCTCATCCACCTTATTCACCACACCTGGCACCATGTGATTTCTGACTCTACCCTAAAGTCAGCATGACTGTGAAAGGGCAATGTTTCGAATCAATTCAGGACATCACAGCAGCCAGGGTAGCACAACTAAAAACACTCATGAAAGAGGACTTGCAGAACTGCTTCCGAAAGTGGCAAGAATGATGGTATGTTCAAAGTGAGGAGGAGGAGGAGAAGGGTATTGAGGGAGATTAATGCCAATGTGTCCCTTTCTGTAATAAATTTTAAATTTGAACATTCACTGAATTTTTTTATCACATTGTGTATATGGTTATGTTTGAAAACACGGCTGAACTTTGAATTAATTTGACTAATTTAAAACATAGCTTTTGAAGGAGAAGAGACCGTGTCCCTGTGAACTGTGAGTTCATTCTCTCCTGCCCACCTGATGTCGGGCTGTGGGCTCCAGAGCAAGAAGAGGACACACGGAGGCAGCGGTGGGCCTCCCTGCACCCCTGAGCCCTACGCTGTGAGTTCATTATGATTTCTAAAACTACAGCGCATTTCTGGACCCCCAGGGACATGTTCTATGAGGACAAGCCTTTGGACAGAACAGCCCCACCTTCCAAAGATCTCAGGCAAATGGGGGGAGATTGAAAACAAGTCTTTGTGAGTCAAATTTTCTGCCAGTCGAAGTCACCCACACCAAACACAGTCATATTTCACTCCTGAAATGTCTCACAGCTGCCTGAGTCACACTTGGCTTACCAAGCACTGACTCAGCCCTCACCACGGCCCAAGACTGCATTTCCCTCTGCTTGGCTTCTAGAGGGTGGGATGGAAAGGAGTCCTCTTGCCCTTTCCTTGTTGGTGATCAGGGAACCCAAAATTGAACAATGAGCTGAAAGAAATACTCTAGAATATCTGAATGTATTAGAAGTGGCTCTAAAAACAACTTTTGTCCTAGTCAGTTTTCTGTTGCTGTAACAGAAAACCTGAGGCTGTGTAATCTATAAAGAAAAAAAGTTTTGCTTAGCTCATGGTTCTGGAGGCTGAGACATTTAAGATCATGCAGTTTTCTTCCAGGGAGGGTTTTGTGCTCCTCAACTCAAGGCAGAGAGAGGAAGGGAAAGTACACAGAGACAAAGTAAGCCAAGTGGGTGCTGTCTGTAGTTTCAGGTACTCAGGAGGCTGAGGCAAGAGCATTGTTGAACTCATAAGTTGAAGACCAGCCTGGGCAACATAGTGAGAGCCTATCTCAAAAGAAAAAACAAAAAGGCAAGACACGAAGGGCTGCCAAATCTCAGTAATTAATCCAGTCCCAGCTGAGCTGAGCACTATTATCCTTGTGGGAAAGGCACCAATCCATTCACAAGGGCTCTGCCCCTGGGACCCACACATCCCACCCTAGGCCTCATCAACTTAAGCTTTGCAGGGAAAAACTGAATTGAAACCATAGAAACTGTCAATCTTCAGAATTTCACTTATGATTGACATGCAAGACTGGGAGTCATGAAAGCCCAAGCTGCTGCCTGTGGGTGATATTTGTTAAGTGAACTGGTTGTCAGGTGGTGCCATAGTACAGGTGTCCCAAGAAGGAGGAGGGTGGCCTGAAGGCCTCCATTTCAAGATGGCAGCCTCTGGGCATGGCAGGAAGCCCTGGAGGAGACCAGGGACGGAACTGAGAAGCAGCCTGGATGTCTGACTACCCTCATTCCACCCAGAATCCCACGAGGATAGTTGGCAAGGGCCAGTCAGTGACATTTGTTCCAGAGCAGCTGGAAGCTGTGTTCCCGATTCTGCAGCACAGGCCTGAGTTGGGCAGAAGAGTGGGGAGGAGGAGCTTGGGGGAGATGGGCACAGGCAGAATGTCTACTCTGGTGGGTGGGGAATGGGAAGAGTGAGGTGCATTCTGGGGGATCGGAGTGGATTAAAGGCACTGGGGAGGGGGCATCAAAAGAGATACATCCAAGAAAAGCTGCACCATTAGCTGGGTGTGGGGGTGCACATCTGTAATCCCAGCACTCTGGGGGCTGAGGCTAGAGGATTGTAACTTTGAGCCCAGCCTGGGACAAGTTAGTGACTTAGCAAGACTCTGTCTCAAAAAAAAAAAAAAAAAAAAGTAAAGGAATATAAAAGGACCAGGGATGTGGCTTACTGCAAAGGCCCGGGGTTGAACCAAAGTGAAGCAGACAAGAGTGGCTTTATTCAAGACTCTTGCAATAGAGGAGCAAGCCTGAACTTAACCCCACTGCACCCAGAGCCCAGAGGGGGTTTAAGCTCTGGGGGCCTTGGTGGGAAAGAATTTGGGAAAGCTTTTCATTTTATTTTTTTCTGGATGGGGATTGAACCCAGGGCTTTTATTTTGAGACAGGGTGTTGCCAAGTTTCTCACTTGGCCAGGCTGTTTTCAAACTTCTGACCCTCCTGCCTCAGCCTCCCAAAGTGCTAGCTTGTGGTTTTTATATTTGAGATTGTGGCCTGAAATGTGTGAAGACAATTCATGAGATACATAACAATGAATTTCATTTAATATGGTTGAATTGGGAACATAAGCACCTAGGTATAAACTTAAAATACCACTTCACCTGGTAACTGCTGAAATGTCAATGGTAGTCACCAACATGGCATAGGAAAGTGGCCAAAAATATTTAACCATATTCCAGAGAGGCTATCCAGACAAATCTCATGTTAACTAACCAAGGAACTGACAAGAGTTATCTGAGTTAAAAATCACTAGTTTATTTTGAAAGCATTAAGATGTTAAGTACTCTAGATGAGTTATGTATTTTTTAAATATAGAAAAGACACGACTCCTGTGATACTACATGTGTAGTTACACCTGGGAGGTGATTTTGTCCTTCACAGGACTGTGACAATACCTGGAAACATTACTTGCTGTTAAACTGGGGCTGGGGGTTCTATGTGACCCAGAGAATAGAGGTCAAAGACTCCATAAAACACAGAATGTATGAGAAAATTCTCTCCACAACCAAGAATTATCTGATCCCAAATTGCAAAAATGTTGAGGCTGAGAAACACCATCTAAATGGTCTAAAATATGATATAATATAGCATGCCAACCAGAAGAGAAACTTGCTGCTAAGTTATTCCATTACCATCCACTGGTTGCAATGCTATTTATCCAGTAACAATAAGTGAGCAAGAAGCCAGGGTGGGTAAAGCATGTCCTGGAAGCCAAGATAATTGGCTTTAGTGTCAAAAATACCTCCAGTGGAGCCCCTCCCAATTCTGACAGGGCCAAGTCTAAGCTAACTGTAAAAATAATGACAGTAATTCCTATTTCTCAGAACTGTTGGGGGGAATATTAAATAATAAAACGTTTCTAAAGAGCTTGAGCTGAGTGTACCGGTGCACACCTGCAATCCCAGCACTTTGGGAGGCTGAGGCAGGAGGATCACACATTTGAAGGCAACTTAGCAAGATCTTCTCTCAAAATAAAAAATTTAAAAGGCTGGGGATGTAGCTCAGTGTGAAGGCCCTGCGTACAATCCCCAGGACCCTGATAAATACACACATACATATTTTTTAAAAAATGTAAAAACAGCTTGGCATAGAGACTGGGACTCAGTAAAATCACATTGAATGATAAATAATAATAATAATAAATGGGATGCAAAGTTTCTTCCAATATGAAATGCAATATTTCACAGAAACTAGACTTCTTACAAAACTAGTGACTTAACTTGCCTGGCCCCATCTTTGGGAAATAACACAGTCCTATTACAAAGCCTGTCTAGTCTAGAGCCAAGCCCACCACCTCTGAGATTTAGAAAATGTCTCTTTTACCTGCTTCACCATTCCCACTGGAACTCTGTGCTGGACCTGTGAGCTCACTGCTACTCTTAGTGGTGTCAATGCCAGACCAGGATGAGGGCCAATAGATTCTCACAGGAGCAAGAACCCTACTGTGAACTGTGCATGCGTGGCATGGAGACTCTAACGTAACAATAATAAAAACAAAGTGCACAATGTAATAGTAATGGAAACAAAGTGCACAATAAATCCAGTGCACTTGAGTAGTCAGAAACCATCCCACAGGCCCCCTTGCCCATGAAAAAAATGTCTTCCACCAGGCCAATCCCTGGTACCGAAAAGGTTGGGGACCCCCACTCTAAAACCTCTTTTGTCTTGGAGCAGCAAGGCACCCTCACGCTGCAACTGGCCGCAGTGACAAGTTGTCAAGTAAGTGCTCGTAAGTGCTCAAAGGAAAGGGAGGACAAGAGGCAAAAGCCAGGAAGCAGCCTGTCCAAACCCATTGGGGCTGACGCTTAGCCAGCTGCCTCCATTGACCCCAAAGCCTGGGATTCCGCTTCTTCTGGCAGGATGCTCTCCGGTGTGACACCGACTTTGGCCACTAGATGGCGGTACCGCAGTGCTTGCGCCTAGGATCTTCGGGCATAGGAAAGGAAGCCATTCCCAGGCAGCATCTTTGACGCAAGTTTGGAGACTTAAGGGTCTTTAAGGGCTGGACCCTGGGCTCCTCTGGGTGGTCCCCGACGGGCCTCGGATGCCATTTTCTAAGTCTCAGGGTTTCCCTTAAGCTCATTCCCCTATTCTAGCTGCGGTTTTACACAGGTTTGGGGTTTCCAGGCCATCCCTGCCTATGAGACGCAGGGCCTGTGGCGGGCCTGGCCTGGAAATGTGTATGTATCGCACTAAATTGCCCAGGCTGGGCTCAAATGAGTGATCCTCCTGCCTCAGCCTCCCGGAGTGCTGGAATTCCAGACGTGCTTTTCATGTTTTATAAAATCCTAGATTCAAGGAGGGGCCTTTGTGACTCTTGCAGGGAAAGCCTAGACAGAGATGGCCTTTGAGGGCCTGGAAGGGGCAGAGATTCTAGTATTAGCAGCTGTCTTCCTGGCTGCATATGCACCCCAGCGTGCCTGCTGGGCCTCAGCTGCCAAGCCTGCCTGGAAGCTTTGGGAAGACCCAGCCCAGACCGTGGGTCGGTGGCCCCGGCAGAGCCCAGAGAGCAGGAGGACCCTCCCAAGGGCACAGCCCTTTGTGTTAGCTGCCACCCTCCCAATACAAAAGACCTGGGACTGAGACTCAAGTGCAGGGAGTTGATCTGGGACATGCAGGAAAAAGTAAAACGATGGGAGGAAGAGGTGGAGGCGGATAAAAGGTTCGAGACTGAGCGGAGTCCTGTGATCCTAGCACTCTGGGAGGCTGAGGCAGGAGGACTGCAAGTTTGAGCATAGCCTGGGCAATTTAGTGACTTAGCAAGACCTGTCTCCAAACTTCTCTCTCTGTCTCTCTGTCACTGTCTCTCTCTCTCTCTGTATGTAAGGCCAGAGATGTAGCTCAAAGGTCTTGGGTTCAATCCCCAGTACTGGGGAAAGGAGGAGGAGGAGGAAGAGGAGGAGGAAGAGGAGGAGGAGGAGGGGGAGGAAAGGAAGAAGAAAAGGTGTGAGGCCAAGCCAGCTGCCACTGTGGGTGACTGGGGTTTCAGCCCACGGGAAAACCCCAGGAGACAGCATAGATGGTTTGGCTCAGAATTTTCCCACTTGAGCAGTAGGCTTGAACGTGTGATCCTCCTGCCTCAGTTTCCCAAGCGTGCTGGAAATACAGGTGCACAACCATGCCCGCCTCAGGAGGTGGCATTTAGAGATCAGCCTCCGAATGGACTGAAGTGCTGGTGCCCACGCAGGGAGACCAGATGGGAAAGGTTATGTCTGTCCCTTGGTTCTGGGAGGAGAAGCCTGGTTTCCTATCGAGAGAGAAGGCAGAAGCAGCTCTGGGGCAAGTGACAGATCCGAGGCTAAACCAGAGAAGTGTGTTGAAACAGCTCATGCAAGTAGGCAACACGGGCAACCATCTCTGGCCCGCATGTGACAAAATGGACTTTACAGCCCGTAAAACAGGGTGCAAAAAGCATGAGGGAGAATCAGCCATAGGACACTTTCTAGAAGGCGGCTTCCGGCGGGGCACAGCTGAGGTGCGAGTGGCCCCGTGTGAAAGTTGGTGCCACAGCGGGACACTATCAGGTTGTCTGAGCTGGGGGAGGCCTGCAGGGCAGACAGGGACAAAGGAGGTGAGGTACTGCTCGGGCCTGGCACCTTAGGTATTCCGGGCATCAACCCCTCTGCCCTGCACCCCTGGTACTCGGCTATTAGTGGGCTATTAGTGGCCGTGGTGCACGCACCGAGTTCCCACGTGCCTTAGCTCTCTCGGGGTTCTGGCTCTGAGAGCCCGCAGGCCATGCTGCGCCTCGGCAAGCTGAGAACTCTACAGCCTGCGAACGAACAGGCCCCCAGACGCCCAGGGCTCTGTGTATAGAATTCAGGGCGTCTGCGAATCTGGACGGGGAAAATAATTCCTCCCTTTGTTTCTTTCTGGCCAGTCCTCCTCCCCGCTTCATCAAGAGGATCCAGATGCATCGAGTCACAACCCCAGCGGCTTCCTACTCATTTCAGAGGAAGCGCAGGAAAGGAAAGTCAGCCGGCAGCAGGGGGCGCCCGCGTCTCGCTCTCAGCTTCCTCCGGGCGTCCTGGAGCCCGGCTCAGCTCCAGCAAAGGCGGGAGAGCGCTGAGGCCCTGCACATCCATCCAGTCCCCACCAGCCACCTCTCCCCAAGGTCCCGAGAAGTGGGACTTGGAGAAGTGGGCTGAGTGCTTCGCCCGCACTGCGCCACCGTCCTTGGCCTCGACCCAGCGTGGGCCACCGGGCCTTTCAACGGGTGGCTGGAGAAAAGTGGATGCCGTTGAGGGAAAGGGACGCGAGCCTCCGCCAGGGGGCGCCGGGGAGCAGAGCAGCCTGGTCCCCCAGGCCTGCTTTTCTTTACCCATCTGACTCTGCGCACCTCACTTCTCTTTTTTCTCTTTCTTTAGCTGTTTTTTTCCCCCTCATTACCTGGGCAGAGGAGTCACAGAGAGCCTTAGACCTCCTATGCATACGCTGTAGACCTTCGCATCCTCCTCCTCCAGGCAGCCTACCTGTGACAGGGTGCAGCAGCCCAAAGCCTGGAGAGTGGGGGGCAAAATAAGTGGACAGGTGCTGGCATCTCACTCAATGGTCCCCACCCACCACAGGGAAGCAAGAGACAGTCCGGGGACCGGTGGGGCCTCAATTTCCTCGTTTAAAACGGCCTCGGCAAGTTAGATTGAACACTGCATTAAATGCACTTAAGCATTTAACTTTGTGAGGATAAAATATGTGTGCAGAAGCTTTTGAAAAACTCCAAGAAATCACTGCCTCTTGATATCCATGCCCCTGTATAAGCCTTTTCATTGGATTGTGGGCCGGGCCTGGGGGCTCTAGCAAATAGAAGGGAGGATGGAAAAAGACAATGAATATATACATTTAAAAAATGTATTGCAGGTAAAGATGCATCGCCATGAATTACCCTCAAAATACCCACTCCCTGCTTTGAACACACTTTATCCCATTGTTCTTGCCACTTTCTGAAACAGTTCTGAGCGTTCTCTTTCATGAGTGTCTTTATGAGATGTGATTAAAAAAATACAATGAATGTGTTTCCTGAGTGCCATGCAACAGAAAGGGAGGCTCATGAAAATGTGACGGTGCATCCTTATTCACTGGATCTGGCACTGTGTGAGTTCTGGCTCTTCCCCAAAGTCAAAATGACCATGAAAGGGAAATACTTTGAATGGATCCAGAACATTGAGGCAGCCAGGACAGTGGAACTATAAAGACCCTCATGAAAGAGCACTTCCAGAACTGCTTCAGAAAGTGGCAAGAACAAATGGGATGAGTGTGTTTGAAGCACAAAGGAAAATTTCTGAGGAGGATTCATCACAATATGTCTTTTACTGTAACACATTTTGTAATTAAAGCACTCCTGTATTTTTTCATCACACCTCCTAGAATAAGGCAAAAGTGAGAGGTTTCACTTCTGAGATTAGGTTGCACAAGACTCATTTTCATCTTGCTGGCTCCTCTCGCTCCCTTGCTGTGATGCAGCTACAGTGTCATGAGCTACCCTGTAAAAGGGCCACTTAGCAAAGACTTGAAGCTTCTGGTCTCTGGGCAGCAGTCAGCAGAGAAATAGGGCCCTTGGGCCACTTACATCATCCTCATGACCAAGGAGATCTTCCCCCATTTGAATTTTGAAACAACTATAGCTGTAACCAGTATGGTTTTTTTTCTTCATTTAACAGTTGTATTATGATCTAATTTACATCCCGTAAAATTGACCCAAAGTGTTCAATTCACTTCAATGATTATCAGTATAATCAGAGTTGTAACAATCAGTTCAACCTACTTTTGAAATATGTTCATCATCCCCCAAAGAAACCCCATACACGTTAGCGATTATTTCCCTTCCTTCTCTTGCCTCAGTCCTCTGTAGCCAACATGTTAATTGCAGCCAATTCTCTTAATTG